>NC_135726.1:46389737-46749364 GCF_964656455.1 Halichoerus grypus | reverse complement strand
ACCATGAAATCACAGAAATCTGAACGTTGGTCCAAAGGTGACAGGTGGAAGTGGTTCTTTAAGTACCATGATTCTCCAGTGAGGAAAACTGAAGGCCAGGTCCCAGGGCCAGCCCCAGCCCCAACCCCATCCCTTACTTCTATACCAGCTGAAAGGCCATGCTACTCAGAAGCAAGCTTCTCAGATGAGGACTGGATTAACAATGCCTTAATAAGACTGGAAGCAGGAGAGCAGCTTTCCAGTGACAGTTTCCATAGACTGCACCAGCTCCTCAGAGACTTCACTTCAAAGGGATACATGAAATGGATGCATCTGTGCAATCTTAAAGCCATTGCTAAACACCTAAGGCAGAACCTTGAGGTAAGTCACACAGACATATCACAACAACATAAGAATGCTTTGAGTCCAGTGCACTTAAAAGTGATCCCTCCAATTAGAAGAAAAGAAAAAGAGAGCCGGCTAGAGCCATTCCCTATTGTTGAACCAGTGTTACCATCAGCTACCAGGAGGTCTCAAACCCCAGAAGCTCTCAATTGGCATCTCTTAGCTGAGTCCTACAGGAAGAAGCAGGCACAACAATTATCCTCTGCTGTTAAGGAGATACCGCACCTTTATCCAATCGGAAAGGATGTTCCCCCAACTGTCTATCCCTCTGTTGATAAAAAATCCCTGGACTTGATATTCCAGAAGGACTTCCAGGCCTTGAGGGATAAGGGAGAGCTCCTCAAATTTCACAAGGCAAAGAGGGACACACTGTCCATACCTTCACCAGTGTTACCATCAACCACCAAGAGGATTCAAGTCCCAAAGGCTATAAATTGGCATCTTTTAGGAGAACCTTACAGGAGTGCACGGATAAGACAACTATCCAATGCTCTCAAAGAGATGGAAATGAAACATTTCTATCCTGCTGCAAGAGAGATTTTCACAGGTGCCCAGGCCTCTGTGGACAAACAAACTCTAGCACTGATGTTTCAGAAGGATCTGAGGGCTTTTAAGGGAAAAGACAGGCCCCTCACATTGCCCAAGTTGAAGAAGGCACAGCCCATCTCTAAAAAAAAGGAAGAGGTGCCTCAATGGGAGACATTTGTGGCACTGTACCATGTTTTGCAGATGATGCAGCAACAATATGCAAAAGACAGCACTGCTTGGATGGAACAGTTTTACCAACTCATGGATCTGTACAAATTTAAGTCCCCTCAAATCCAGAGGCTTCTACTAGAGTTGCTGCAGAGAGAGGAACTCCAACCCCAAGAGATCATGTACAAAAAGGCCCTGGAAACTCAGGAGCTGGTACTTGGTGAACGGTTGTTCTGTGGCTTGTTTTGGGGTCATTCCCATGCCCCTGCAAGTCCTCTCAAGTTCCATAACATTGTACCTTTGCCTGGGAAGAGCAGGGTGCATACTATCCAACCTGTGGGCATCGCCCAGTATGGATTCCTAGAACTTGCCTGGAAAAACCTACCACAAGTCAATTCTTACTTTATTGAGAAGCCGCCCAACATCCCTACTCCTACTCTATGATTTGGCCTAACATTAGGACTTTGGGGTCTTGGTGGGAAATAAACCTGGCAATGGATTTTAAGCCTCCTTCCCTTTTCCCCACTTCAAGGTGCGGCTAGACAAGGACTTGTACTCATTCAGTTCCAGAAACTGGCTACCTTGTGCTGAATAAAATGACAGTTCTCATTTGTAACAATATTTTGGCTTATTTCTCTTCCTCCCCAAGCCTAGAATCCCCATGAGAAACAGATAACCTTTGTCCTAACAGGGCCAATTGTTTTTTCAGTCAGTGGGGTGCATCCTTTGGATGGTAGGGGCCAGCATTTGATCAACTTTTTTTTTGATCAACTTTTGATAGAAAAGTCTGTCCATGGGCTCTTTTCTTTGGTTTGTATTTCCTTCCTCAAAGGTTCCTAGGGGGAGAATGGTACAGTGGGGCTTTTATTTATTTAGCATTAATCTGAGAGGAAGCAGAGAAGACCCATAATTTTGCCCCTTCACAAACTTTGATCTAAAATTCCTGGACGTCTCTAAACCTCAGTGTTCTCATCTACATAATGCGGAAATAGAGTGAAATAATGATAGAATGCCAATTTTGAATTTGGAAGAACTTTCATTCCAGTTCTTTTTCTGCCATTTATTAGCTCTTTAATCTTAGCTTTTGGTTTCCTCAAAGTAAAATGGTGATAATGATGCCTACCTCAGTGAAACACTTAACAGAATTCCTGGAATATAGTTCTCTTTTTCTAATGGGTAGCTATTTTAATGGGAGATGTAGCTATCTTAAGTGTGTAGATGAAAATAGGAGATCTAGGATTCAAATAGGATTTGAATCCCTGCCTTTAAAAAAATTTTTTTTTTAATTTATTTATTTCAGAGACAGAGACAGACAGAGATAGTAACAGAAATCAAGAGTGAGTGGGGAGGAGAGGGAGAAGCAGGCTCCCCACTGAGCAGGGAGCCCAACATGGGGCTCGATCCCAGGACCCTGGGATCATGACCTGGGCCAAAGGCAGGCGCTTGACCGACTGAGCCACCCAAGTGCCCCGAATCCCTGCCTTTCAATTTGACATGTAATCTTGAGCCAGTGATTTCACCTCTCTAAGCCTCAGGTTTTGTTTTTTTGTTTTTGTTTTTGTTTTTTAGATATTTTCACTTTATAATATTGTGGACTACAATCTGTTTCTCAGTATAACCTTTGATCTAGACTTTTACAGTCATATAGTACCACAGATGTTAACATTTATGTTTGAAATAATTTTTTTTTTTTTGCTGGAAAATCCAGAAATAGAACACAATCATTTAAAATCTTGTTTAATAAAATAATGTTTTTTTTTAAATGACATTTTTACTTTGCTCAATACTTTTTTTTTGTTGTTTTAGTTTTTTTTAATTTTTCAATTGTTTACTTTATTCTAATTCTCAGTTTTATCATGTGCAAATGAGGCTCACTGAGAGGCCCAAATGAGATTCTGAGTATGCCTATTTTAGTGTACTGGGAACATAGGAAAGGAACTGAAGGCTAGAGGAGGGGCCTGGGACCTCAACGGAGTTTGAGGGTACCTTGGGAGAGGGAAGAGCTCAAGGAGAGAGTCTGCAAGAGCAAGGGAGAAGCTAGAGCTTGAAGGAGGTGTTTGGAAGCCCAAGAGAAGATCTTGGGCATCAGAAATCAGACTCCTGAGGGAGGTGACAAATTCTGAGGAAAAAGTTTTGGTAGCCCAGGAGATCAGAAGCTTGGGAATATGGAGAAGAAACCCTGGAGCAGGAGACAGATTTCAGGGGAGAGGTCTGAGAGCCAAAGGGAATAGATGGAGTTGACAATGTACAGAAGCTAATAAGTTCTGGGAACAGACCCCATGCTCAGCAAAGGCATAAGACAGAAGAGCAGAAGAAGATTTTGTGGTTAGAGGAGCCAAGGAGCCCTTGAAGGAGGAGCCAGAGCTTAGGGGAGATGCCTGGAAGCTTAAGAGAAAAGCCAAAGTGCAAGGCAGAGGGGTTTAGGAGAAAAGGGAAGAACCAAAACTCTGAGAAGCTGCAAGCTTCCAGGGAAGGAGCAAGAACACAGAGAAGCAGTCTGCAAGGTCAGAATAAGTTCAGTAAGTCTAAAGATTTAAAACATACACCTATATGAGTTAATTCCCTCATGTAAAATAATAAGAAAAAATATATATACACACACACATACACATATAAAGTCTTTGCCTCTGGTTCCTGCTAATATTTGGTCTTGGACCTGTTTGTGACACAGAACTCCTAAATCCCTTGGAATCTCCTGGGAGATAGGAGTGTCTTTTGTTCTAATATGGTGACTGTTGGTGACTCCTAGAAAGGGCTGGTCACTAGAAAGACCAAGCCATGTATAAAAGCTTGGAACATTCAGCCATGTCTCCCATCCTCTAAATAAGGGCTGGAGATAGAGTTAATGATCAATCATGCCTACATGATGAAGCCTCCATAAAAAAATTCCCAAAAGTATGGGGCTCGGGGAGATTACCAGGTTGGTGAACACATTTACATGCCAGAGGGTGGTGCACCCCAACTCCATGGGACAGAAGCTCCTGCACTTAGGACCCTTCCACACCTCACCCTATGTATCTCTTTATCTGACTGTTCATATGAATGCTTTAAAATATCCTTTGTAATAGGGGCGCCTGGGTGGCTCAGTCGTTAAGCGTCTGCCTTCGGCTCAGGTCATGATCCCAGAGTCCTGGGATCGAGCCCCACATCGGGCTGCCTGCTCAGTGGGAAGCCTGCTTCTCCTTCTCCCACTCCCCCTGCTTGTGTTCCCTCTCTCGCTGTGTCTCTCTCTGTCAAATAAATAAATAAAATCTTTAAAAAAAAAAAAAAATCCTTTGTAATAAACCAGCAATAGTAAGTAAACTGTTTTCTTTTGTTGTGTGAGCTGTTGTAGCAAATTATTGAATCTGAGGAGGGGATTGTGGGAGCCTGCAAATTCTATCCAAGTCAGACAGTTCTGGGTAACCTGGGTACCAACTACCTCTGATTAGGGTCTGAAGTGGAGGGCAGTCTTCTGGGACTGAGCCCTTAACCTGTGGGATCTGTGCTGACTCTAGTTAGTGTCATAATTGAATTGAATTACAGGACACCAAGTTCATATTTGAGAATTGGTCTGTGTGGGGAAAAAAACCCCACACATCTAATGTCAAACATGTTCTCAGTGTGAGTAAAGAAAAACATACTGAGTTTTTCCTATACAACCCCCCCCCTAAAATATCTCCTCAAATATCCTATTTACAGAAGAGGGAAAAACAAGATGAAAGGTATTAAATGTTTAGTTTAAAGAGCTGGAAAGGGCCATATGGAAATACTTTACCTTAGCCTGGGTGGTGGTTACAGGGGTGTATACAATTGTCAAAACTTGGTGAAGAAACTGAGCTTGACTTATTTTTATCAACAGATACAATCTAAAAAATTATTTTAAAATGTGGTAAATGATAGATAACAAAATTTGCTATTTTGGCCATTTTTAAGTGTACAGTTTAGTGCATTAAGTACATTCACATTGTTGTGCAACCATCACCAGCATCTGTCCAGAGAAGATTTTTCATCTCACAAAACTAAAACTCTGTTCCCATTATAAAATAACTTCCCATTTTCTCTACTCCCCAACTCCTGGCACCTACCATTCTACTTTCTGTCTCTACGAATCTAAGTACCTCATATGAGTGGAAACTTAAAGTATTTGTCCTTTTGTGGCTTATTTCACTTAGCATAGTGTCTATGTCTTCAGGGTTCATCTATGTTGTAGCATATGTCAGAATGTACTTCCTTTTTAAGATGGAATAATATTCCATCGTATGTATATACCACATCTTATCTATCCATTTATCTGTTGATGGGCACTTGGGTTGCTTCCACCTTTTGGCTTTTATGAGTAATGCTGCTATGAACATGGGTGTATAAATATCTCTTCAAAATCTTAACTTTTTTTTTTTTTTGGTATGCTCAGAAGTGGAATTGCTGGCTCATATGGTACTTCTACTTTTATTTTTTTTAAAGGAATTGTCAATTGGTATAATCTTAAAAATACCATTAGGGTTCATTCTAGTGATCGTTTTCTGACTTTATGCAGTAATCTAAATGTATTTCACAAACTTTGAAATAAAGTATAAGGCTCCTTATGTGTATTTTGTTTTTATTGTTTCATTGAGGTGTAATTAACATGCAATAAAAGGTACAGATATTAAACTTTCAGTTCACCAAGTTTTGACAATTGTATACACCCCCATAACCACCACCCAGGCTAAGGTAAAGTATTTCCACATGGCCCTTTCCAGTTCTTTTTTTTTTTTTTAAGATTTTATTTATTTGCGAGAGAGAGAATGAGAGACAGAGAGCATGAGAGGGAGGAGGGTCAGAGGGAGAAGCAGACTCCCTGCTGAGCAGGGAGCCCGATGTGGGACTCGATCCTGGGACTCCAGGATCATGACCTGAGCCGAAGGCAGTCGCTTAACCAACTGAGCCACCCAGGCGCCCGCCCTTTCCAGTTCTTTTGTGTCCATTTCCAGTCATTTCTCCAACTCCCTCCTTCAAGGTAACCACTCTTATTACCTTTAGTTTTTCCTGTTCTTGCACTTCATATAAATGGATTCATAAAGTATGTAGACTCCTGTTTTGGGCTTATTTTGCTCAATACGTTTGAGATGCATCTATACTGTGCATATCAGTAGTTTGTTCTTTAATTATTGTATGTTCATACCATGATTTGTTTATTCTCATGTTGATGGATATTTGAATTATCTCCAGGTAGAGGTATTATGAATGAGGCTGTTATGAACATTCTTGGACAATACTGTGGATATGTTTTCATTTCTCTTGGGTACACACTTCAGGATGGAATTTAGGTTGTTTTTTTTTTTTAAGATTTTATTCGTTTATTTGAGAGTGAGAGCATGAGAGCGGGGAGGGTCAGAGGGAGAAGCAAACTCCCACTGAGCAGGGAGCCCAATGTGGGGCTCAATCACGGAACTCCAGGATCATGACCTGAGCCAAAGGCAGCCGCTTAACCGACTGAGCCACCCATGCACCCCAAGGAATTTAGGTTCTTAAGAATATTTTCCCAAAGGGCACCTGGGTGGTTCAGTTGATTAAGCATCAGACTCTTGATTTCGGCTCAGGTCATGATCTCAGGGTCTTGGGATCGAGCCCTGAGTCAGGTTCCACACTCAGTGTGGAGTCTGCTTCTCTCCCTCTCCCTCTGCCCCTCCCCTCGCTCTTTCTCTCAAATAAACAAATAAATCTTAAAAAAAAAAAAAGGAATATTTTCCCAAAGAGGTCGTATCACTTTATACTCCCACAGGCCATATATGAGCATTCCAGTTGGGCTATATACTTGCCAACATTTCATGTGGTCACATTCTTTTATTTCTAGTGGGCATAGATAATTTTAGTGGGCACAGGTATTTCATTGTGACTTAATGCTGATAAATTGTGTTGACCCCTTTTTCTAGTGCTTATTGGCCATTTATGTATCACTTATGAAGTGTCCAAGTCATTTGTCCCCCACTCCCTTTAAATTGGGTTTATTTTGATTTAAAGATGTTCTTGTCTATTACCAGTGTTTTTTTTTTTTTTTAAAGATTTTATTTATTTATTTGACAGAGAGAGACACAGCGAGAGCAGGAACACAAGCAGGGGGAGTGGGAGAGGGAGAAGCAGGCTTCCCACCGAGCAGGGAGCCCGATGCGGGGCTCGATCCCAGGACCCTGGGATCATGACCTGAGCCGAAGGCAGACGCTTAACGACTGAGCCACTCAGGCGCCCCTGTCTATTACCAGTGTTTTTGATGAGCAGATATTTTATATTTTGATGAAATTCAACATATCATTTCTTCCAGTTTTTTTTTTAAAGATTTTATTTATTTGACAGAGAGAGACATAGCGAGAGAGGGAACACAAGCAGGGGGACTGGTAGAGGGAGAAGCAGACTCCCCCCGCTGAGCAGGAAGCCCGATGTGGGACTCCATCCTGGGACTCTGGGATCATGACCTGAGCCGAAGGCAGATTCCTTTTTTTTTTTTTTTTAAAGATTTTATTTATTTATTTGAGAGAGAGAGTGAGAGAGAGAGAGCACAAGAGGGGGGAGCGGGAGAGGGAGAAGCAGACTCCTTGCTGACCAGGGAGCCCGATGCGGGACTCGATCCCGGGACTCCAGGATCATGACCTGAGCCGAAGGCAGTTGCTTAACCAACTGAGCCACCCAGGCGCCCCGAAGGCAGATTCTTAATGACTGAGCCACACAGGCACCCTCATTTCTCCTTTCATGGTTAGTGCATCTGGTTACTGTGTCCTGTTCAAGAAAACTTTCCTTTCTCCAACCAAAGTGATACCGATGTCCATCTATGTTTTCTTCTAGACACTTTATGGTTTGGGGTTTAACATTTAGGTCTTTGATCTATCTCAAATTAATTTTTGTGTATGGTGGAAGTAGACACCAAGTTGCAATCTTTTTTCCATAGAAATAGCTAAATTGTTCCAAATAACATTTGCTAAAACTTTCCTTTCTCATTGAATTGCACTGGTTCCGTCAAAAATTAATTGACTATTTCAGGGCTCTGTATTCTGTCCCATTGATATATATTTGTCTGTCCTTACATCAGTGGCACATTACCTTGATTACTGTAGAGAGTGGTAAGATCCAGTAATGTCCTCCAATTTTGCTTTTCGTTTAAATAATATTTTGTCTCTTCTAGATCCTTTCCATTTCCATATAAATTTTCAAATCAACTAGTAATTTCTTCAAGGAAGGCTGCTCGAAATTTTGAAAGGGGTTGCATTAATTTTATGGATCTATTTAGAAAGAATGGACATTTTAAGAATATCGAACCTACCAATGAACATGGCATCTCTCCACTTGTTTAGGTCTCCCTTAATTTATCCTAACAATAGTCAGTTAGTTTTCAAAATAGGGATCATGCACACCTTTTAGGCAGATTTAAGCCCAAGAATTTGATGATTCTGATGTCATGGTAAATGGTATTGTTCATTTCATTTGCCAATTGTTTGTTGGGAGAATACAGAAATTCAATAGAATTTTGTATACTAACCTTATATCCTGTGAAGTTGATAAACTCACTAATATTCTAAAAATATTCCATAGAGTTCTCTTCAAATGCAAACATGTTATTTGCAAATAAAAGTTTTATATCCATAAGCAGAGGACACCTGCTGTCAGTCAAGGCAGAGAGACCAATTTGGAAATTTGTCTTATACCCTTGTCCTATCAGTTTTGTTTACTTAGCTATTTAGCTTTTTAAGATCTAAATTCTTCAATTTGTAATTGCTTTAAAAACATTTTACTTCATCTTTTCTCGTATTTATTCTTCTTATTACAGTGTCACACTGATTAGGACCTTTAATACAATGCTGAATACAAGTGGTGAGAACAGGCATCCTTACCTTATTCCCAACCTTAAGGGGAAGTGTTCCAAAGTTCACCATTAAATATGATGTTAGCTGTATGTTTTTCCTACATTCTTTTTATCAAGCTGAGGAAATGCATGCTATTTTTAGTGTGCTGAAAAGTTTTATTATGAGCATGCTGAATTTTTGTTGGTAAACTTTAACAGAAAAGTTGTGAAGATCACACAGATTGTTGCCATAAATCCCACACCAGGTTTCCCCTACTGTTATATTATTATGGTACACTTGTCACAATTAATGAACCAATGCTGACACATTATAAAGTATTAATCTGATAACTTTATTCAGATTTAGTTTTTACTTAATGTCCTTTTTTCTGTTCTAGGATCCCATCTAGGACACCATGTTACATTTAGTTGTCATATTCCCATAGGTTCTTCTGGCTGTGACAGTTTATCAAACTTTCCTTGCTTCTGATGACATTGGAAGTTTTGAGGAATACTAGTTAGGAATTTTGTAGAATGTCCCTCAAATGAGACTGATCTTTTTCTCATAATCATGGGTTAATGGGTTTTTGGGAGGAAGACCACAGAGGCAAAGCACCATTTTCACCAAATCATATCAAGTATAATACTACAAACATAAATTTTCACTGATGAAGTTAACTTGATCACCTAGCTGAGGTAGCATGTCAGATTTCTCCGTCGTAAAGTTACTCTTTTTTCCCCTTTCCATACTGTGTTCTTTGGAATGAGGTCATTATGCACAACCCACATGCAAGGATTGGAGAGTTATAATGCACCTCCTTAAGGGTGGAGAATCTACATACATTATTTGGACTTCTACTGCATAGGAGATTTGTTTATTCTCCCCCATTTATTTATTAAATCGTTTATTTATATCATGTATTTCTGGATATTTACTTTATATGCTGGGTTATAATCCAACATGATGTTATGTATTTTGTTGCTTAAATTGTTCAGTGCTAACTATTAGAGATTTTTCAGTTGGCTCCTGTATCCTTTTGACTCACCCCCATCATTGTGGGCTTTTTAAAAATTGAGATGTAGGGGCCCCGGGTGACTCAGTCAGTTGGGCTTCCACCTCTTGGTTTCAGCTCAGGTTGTGATCTCATAAGTCGTGAGATAAAGCCCCACATTGAGCTCCATGTTCAGCGGGGAGTCTGCTTGAAGATTCTCTCCCTCTGCCCCTCCCCCCATTTGTGCATGTGCTCTAAAATACATAAAATTTGAGGTGTAATTGACATATAACATTGTATTAGTTTTAGGTGTACACACAATGATTTATGTATATATTGTGAAATGATTACCAAATCGGTGTAATTAATATCCATCACCACACATAATTACAAAATTTCTTCCAGTGATGAGAACTTTAAAGATTTATTCTCTTAGCAACTTTCAAATATACAATAATGTCAACTATAGTTACCATGCTGCACATTACTTTCCCACAGCTTACTTATAACTGGAAGTTTGTACCTTTTGACCACCTTCATCCATTTCACCCACTCCTGACTCCTTGCCTTTGACATCCACCAATTTATTCTCTTTATCTATGAGTTTTTTTTTTTTTTAGATTCCACATATAAGTGAAAACACACAGTATTTGTCTTTCTCCAACTTCTTTCGTTTAGCACAGTGCCCTCAAAGTCTATCCATGTTGTTGCACATGGCAGTATTTCCTTCTTTGTGGTTGAATAATATCCCTCTGTGTGTATATGTATGTGTGTGTGTAACATTTTCTTTATCCATTCATCTGTGGATGGACATCTAGGTTGTTTCCATGTCTTGGCTACTACAATAATACTGCAGTGACCATGGGAGTGCAGTTATCTTTTCAAGATAATGACTTTGTTTCCTTTGGTTAAATACCCAGAAATGGAATTGCTGGATCTTATGGTAGTTTTTAATTTTTTGAGGAACTCTTTACTCCATAGGGGCTTCACCAATTTACATTTCCAACAACAGTGCACAGTCCACACTCATAGGGTTATTTCCCCAACACTTGTTATTTCTTGTCTTGATAATAGCCATACTAACAGGTGTGACAGGATATCTCATTATAGTTTTGATTTGCATTACCCTGATGATTAATGATGTTGAACCTTTCCATGCATTTATTGGCCAATATATATCTTCTTTGGAAAAAATGTCTATTCAGTTCCTCTGTCCACTTTTTAAATTGAATTTTTTCCTATTGAGTTGTGAGTTCTTTGCATAATTTGGATATTACACCCTTAGAAATATATAATTTGCAAATGTTTTCTCCCATTCTGTAGATTGCGTTTTCATTTTGTTGGTTTCCTTTGCTGTGCAGCTTTTTTGTTTGATACATCCCACTTGTTTAGTTTTGCATTTGTTGCCTTTGCTTTTGTGTCAAATCCAAAAAATCGCCAAGACTAATGCCAAGAAGCGTATCTCCTATGTTTTCTTCTAGGAGTTTTATGGTTTCAAGTCTTATGTCAAGTCTTTCATCCATTTTGAGTTGATTTTGGGTAGAGTATAAGATCATGATTCAGCTTCATTCTTTTGCATTTGGCTGTCCAGTTTCCCCAGCATCATTAAAGAAACCATCCTTTCCCCATTGTATATTCTTGGCTCCTTTGTCATAAATTGAACATAGAGCATGGGATTATTTCTGGGCTCCATTCCAGTCATCTATGTGTCTATTTTAATACCAATACCATACTGTTTTGATGGCCGTAGCTTTGTAATAGTTTGAAATCAGGAAGTGTGAAGCCTCAAACTTTGTTCTTTCTTAAGATTGCTTTGGCTATTCAGTCTCTTGTGATTATCAATACACATTTTAGGATTCTTTGTTCTATTTCTTTGAGAGATGCCATTAGAATTTTTAAAGGAATTGCATTGAATTTGTAGATTACCTTGGGTAGTATGGACATTTAAACAATATTAATTCTTTTAATAAATGAGCACAGAATATCTTTCATTTGTGTCTTCAATTCTTTCATCACTGTTTTATACTTTACAATATACAGGTCTTTCACCTCCTTGGTTAAATTTATTCCTAGGTGTTTTCTTTTTCATGCAATTGTAAATGGGATTGTTTTCTTAATTTCTTTCAGTTCATTATTCACATATACAAACACAATTGATTTTTGTATATTGATTTTGTATCCTGCAACTTTACTAATTTCATTTATTCTAACAGATTTTTGGTGGGGTCTTTAGGGTTTACTATACATGTCATTTGCAAATAGAGACAGTTTTACTTCCTCCTTCCCAATTTGATGACTTTTATTTCTTTTTCTTGCTTACTGATTCTAACCTAGGACTTCCAATACTATGTTGAATAAAAGTGGTGAGTGTTGGCGCCTTTGTCTTGTTTCTGATCTTAGAGAAAAAGCTTTCAGTTTTTCACTGTTCGGTACAATGTTACCTGTGGGTTTGTCATATATGGCTTTTATTAAGTTGAGGTACTTTCCCTATATGCCCACTTTGTTCAGAATTTTTATCATGAATGAATATTGACTTTCATCAAATGCTTTTTCTGAATCTACTGAGGTGATCATATGATTTTTATTCTTCATTTTGTTAGTGTGGTGTATCACATTGATTTGTAGATGGTGAAGCATCCTTTCAATCTGGAATAAATCCCATTTGGTCACCAGGTATGATCCTTTTAATGTATTGCTGAATTTGATTTGCTAATATTGTATTGAGGATTTTTGCATCCATATTCATTAGGGATATTTGCCTGTAATTTTCTTTTCTTGTAGTATCCTTGTCTGGTTTTGGTATCAGGGTAACACTGGCCTTGTAAAATAAGCTTGGAAGTATTCCTTCCTCTTCTATGTTTTGGAGGAGTTTGAGAAGGTGTCAGTTCTTTAAATGTTTGGCAACAATCTTTTTTTTTTTATTGTGTCATCTGAGGATTCATGTGTTTCTTCAGTACTGGGAAATTCTCAATTGTTAACATTCTTCTTACCTCCTCTCCTCGTTCACTCTATGGATTCTCTGGAATTCTGATTACAATAAGTTGGCACTTCTCATTCAATGATATTGCCTCATGGCCTCTCATAGTTTCTATCTCTATACATCTAAATTATCTTCTCTTTAACTTCCTCTAATTGTTAAATTACTCATCCTCCCTCCCTGCCCAGGTCTATCAAACCAGTTAACCGCTTTAAGGTCTGTTGTTTTTCAAACCTGTCTAGTGTGTGTGTGTGTGTGTTTTAAGATTTTATTTATTTATTTGAGAGAGAGAGCACAAGCTGGGGGAGGGACAGAGGGAAAGGGAGAAGCAGACTCCCCACTGAGCAGAGAGCCCGACAGGGGGCTCAATCCCAGGCTCCTGAGATCATGACCTGAGCCGAAGGCAGACGCTCAACCGACTGAACCACCCAGGTGCCCCACGGTCTAGTGTTTTTAATTGTATTTGCTTTCCCTGTTTTTTTTTTTTAATCTATTTCAATTATCATTTTAACAACAGTTACAGTATAATCTCCAAGCAGTAGTTCTATTTCCTGACAGAAGTAAGCATGGCCTGAAGTGTTGGGAAATGAATGGATAACAAAGCTGTAGAAAAAGCGAGTGGATTTTTGCCCCCTCAGGACCAAGAGGGAGTGCCACTAACATTATATGCAGAGAGGTTAAGAGCAAAAATTATTATATTTGGGGGCGCCTGGGTGGCTCAGTTGTTAAGTCTTGGTTAAATTTATTCCTAGGTATTTTCTTTTTCATGCAATTGCAAATGGGATTGTTTTCTTAATTTCTTTCAGTTCATTATTCATGTATACAAACACAATTGATTTTTGTTTGTTTAAATAAATAAATAAAATCTTAAAAAAAAATTGTTATACTTGGAATACCAAGAAAGTAAATTCAGTCTCTTACTCAGTCAGATTAAGCTATACTCAAGAAATTCTTGGTCCTGATGTGGATCCCCAGAATCTTTCCTTGTTATAAGGGAAGCTGTGAGTCTCCGCTGTGAAAACTTTGAGGGAGAATGAATATGGCATATGCATGAAGGAGAGAACATGGCTAATTTCTGTCTCCACTCCAGAAAGAGACTGCAGTCCCTGGTGCTGAAGGAAGGAGTGGCTGTTACCCAGACTTGCTCAACATATTTGGACTGGACAGGGGCTTTTTCAAATAAGTCAGTTTGCGAGATAGAAGTCAAGACTATTCTCTCATGAACCTAAAAATGTATATGTTTTTTACAGTATGCACTGTCAAGGTTTCTGAAGAGGCTGAGATTTTACCCTATGTGATGGCTATTGAGCTAGCCTATTACTGTTCCATGGAAGCTGGCAGAAGACACGAGATTTCTGGTTGAAAACAAAGGACTTTACTCATGGCACACCAAGAAACTTGAGCTTCTTGTTTGTGTCAGTTCTCCATGCCCCCAAAGTCCCAGAGGCATGAAGCAGGTGGCTCTAGACAGATGCCTACCCACAAGGTGGTGGGTTATGTTACAGGTGAGGAACACTGATCCTAAAGAGCATGCTACTTTCTAACAGCCTATGAGCAAGCCTCTTTGTCTAGAGTGAGACATTTCCTTATGCCTCAAACTTACTTGCTGCAAGCACACCCCTGAGAATGTCCTGATAAAAGGTAGTTAGAAATCTGTGGTTTTCGTATACACGGCGTAAGTTTGCTAGCACCGCCGTAACAAAATATCACTGACTGGGTGGCTTAAACAACAGAAATTAATTTTCTCACAGTTCTGAAAACTAGAAGTCCAAGATCAAGGTGCCAGAGTTGATTCGTTCTGATGACACTCTCTCTCTGGCTTGCAGATGGCTGCCTTCTTGCTGTGTGTTCACATGGTCATTTCTGTGTCCAAATCTCTTGTTATAAAAACATCAGAGAGATTGGGTTAGAGCTCACCCCAAGGGTCCTTATTTTAACTTAATCACCTATTTTTTTTTTTAAAGAAGAGAGAGAGAGAGAGGCAAAGGGAGGGGGAGAAGCAGGCAGCAGGGAGCCTGACGTGGGGCTCAATCCCAGGACCCTGGGATCATGACCTGAGCTGAAGGCAGACACTTAACCAGCTGAGCCACCCAGGCACCCCTTAAACTCCTCTTTAAAGGCCTTATCTCCAAATACAGTCACATTCTAAGGTAGTGAGGGTTAGGGCTTCTTGATTTTTTAAAATTTTTTTGGCAGAGGGGGAGAACAGTTTAGCCCAAAACACTCAGCAATAATATGCAGAGTTGTTCAGGGTCCAAGACAGATTCTCACCCAACATGCACATGCATGGAAACAGTGCAATGAATTTTTCTAAGCTAAACAATCTTTTGTAACCAGCACCCAGATTAAGAGTAACATCATTACCAGCACCTTCAAGGTTCCCTTTCACAATTTCCTCCAGTCACTACCTTTGAAGGAAACCTCTGTCCTAATTTATTAGAGCATAAATTAGTTTCCCAATCTGTACTGTTAGAAAACATAATTGAAATTATGTATTACATAGTCCTGGTATCTGGTTTCTTTTTTTCAACAACATTCTTCTTTGGGGGATTCATATACAATGCTGACTGTAGTTTTAGATGATTCATTGTCATTGCTGTATATTATTCTATTGTGTAAATATACCAGAATTTATCCATTCTGCGGTTGATGGGCATTCAGGTACTTTCCAACTTTAGACTCTAATATAAGGGGCTACTATGAATATTCTAGTATATTACCTTTGATAAATATATGTATGCTTTCATGGACTTCTGCAACTCATGTCTGCCTGCCTCAAAGATCTGCATAAAAAAGGAACCTTAAGGAATGATCAGCTATCATGATTCTGAAACCTGATTCTGAAAAAATATCAGATGAATTACTGATTTTACTTTTGCAAATCTGCTCTACTTGTATTTTTCAAGGACTGGTGTTATGGATGGAATGTTTTGTGCCCCCAGCCCCAAATTCATATGTTGAAGCCCTTACTGCAATGTGATGGTATCTGGAGATGGGGCCTTTGAGAGGTAATTAGAATTAGATGGGGGTCATGAGGGTGGGGTCCTCATAATGAGACTAGTGCCCTCATAAGAGATACCAGAGAGCTTGCTCTCTCTGCCATGTGAGAACATAGCAAGAAGGTGGCCATCTGCAACCTAAGGAGAAAGTACTTAGCCTGAAACCAAATTGACTGGCACCTTGATCATGGACTTCTAGCCTCCAAAACTGAGAAAATGAATTTGTTGTTTCAAGCCAGTCCACAGTATTTTGTTATAGTAGCCTAAGCAGACTAACACAATTAGGAACATTTATTTTCTTTCATGAGACTTCCTGTCTAGCCTTGTTCCACAAAGTAACGAGCGGCTCCAACCAGACAGGTAGTGTATTTCCCTATCACATAAAAGTCTGGAGAAACTATATGAATATGACAAATATGTGATGTCCATATGCAGGCAATAGCATAGAGAAAGGGAAGAAAAGGAGTAAAGGATCTGAGCAAATGCTTTCAAGAAAATTACCCAGAAACTGCTAGAAAATTCCAGTGTCAGCCTGTTGATTATAATTTGTTCTGTGGCTACACCCAGCAGCAATAAATGAAGTCCCTCATCTGAATGGTCATTACACCAAATAACAACTGGAATATTACCTCAAAGGAGGAATATAATGAATTCCACACAGGTTATAAGTAAGACTGCTTACTATGGGAGCCAAAGATATAGTTTTAAGTTTGGCTAAATGCAACTAAGCACAGTGGGACTCAGTGATTTCCTGGAGACTTACTGGTAGAAAGACTTACTGAATTCAACCAAGATCCTGGAATTGAGGACATACAGGTTCACTTCCAGAGCATCTGAAAAAAACCTAGTCATCTTCTTCCATTTCCCTCCCCAGTTTCACATCTCATCACACAACACCCAAACTTTGGTTTCTAATGTTGTTCTCTAGCTTATATAAGGAGAGAGGTTGATTCCCTGTTTCAGGGCAAAATTGAGAGAAACAGGCAAAAGAACAGGTCTAAACACATTTTCAAAAAACGTAATGCTTTCAAGGAAGTCATGGACAGTGCTAAAGAAAAAGGAGTCAATGTAATGGGACCGCTTCAGGTGAAGTTCCATTTTAGTACAAAAAGACAATATTTTATTATTTTATTTTATAAGATTTTATTTATTTGAAAGAGAGAGAGAGAACAAGTGGGGTGGAGCAGAGGGAGAGGGAGAAGCGGACTCCCTGCCAAGCAGGGAGCCCCATGCGGAGCTTGAACCCAGAACCCTGGGATTATGACCTGAGGCGAAGGCAGAGGTTCCTTTTAACCAACTGAGCCACCCAGGCACCTCAACAATATTTTAATAATCAGGCATAAAATGATAACATTAAAATGAGAGGGTTAGAGAAAAGTTAATATAAAAATGTATAAAATAGTTATGATATAAACATGTATAGTAAGTTACATGTATTGTACTGTTCACATCAATAAGTTAGAGTGTTAATACAAACAGGTATTTTTTTGTTCTCACCAGTTGTCTATTAATTAATTAATTAGTTAATATCTGAGGAGTGAATGCCCCAGACTGCAAGTTTAATTTGGTTTTGTTTAGCCAAGAGACTTGATTAATTTTTTTAAAGATTTATTTATTTAGGGCGCCTGGGTGGCTCAGTTGGTTAAGCGACTGCCTTCGGCTTGGGTCATGATCTCAGGGTCCTGGGAACGAGCCCCACATCGGGCTCCCTGCTCTGCGGGAAGCCTGCTTCTCCCTTTCCCACTCCCCCTGCTTGTGTTCCTTCTCTCACTGTCTCTCTCTCTAATAAATGAATAAAATCTTAAAAAAAAAAAAAGATTTATTTATTTATTTGAGAGAGAGAGCGAGAGAGCATGTGAGCAAGTGGGGGGAAGAGCAGAAAGGAGAGAGAAAATCTTGAGCAAACTCCCCGCTGAGTGTGGAGCCCAAGATGGGGCTCGATCCCACAACCCTGAGATCATGACCTGAGCTGAAACCAAGAGTTGGATGCTTAACTGACTGAGCCATCCTGTGGCGCCTCTTGATTAATTTTTTTTAAAGTAGACTCTATGCCCCAAATGGGACTTGAACTCATGACCCTGAGATCAAGAGTTGCATGCTCTACTGACTGCGCCAGCCAGGTGCCCTATCATCAGTTGTCTGTTAAGAAAGTGAAGATAACCATTTCTAATTGTGTTAATCTGTGTAAATAGGGAGGGAAATAGAGGAATTCCAAGCAGGCATGAAAGCAATAAGAATTGTACTAAGAAAAGGAAAAATGGATCAACATTGATGACCATTCAGAATAACCACACAGAAGGAAGTCCAAAAGGTCATCAGTATGAGGCATGTCACAAACAATAACTAAATAGATATAGAATTCAATAGCATTCCAAAAAGAAAAAAAACTGCCAACATCCTTAAGAGAATATATAACAACAGGCTAAATCATTCATCTCTCAGGAGTTGAAATATCTATCAATTATTTTAAAAGAACTATTACTTTTAATAAGAAGCAAAACATTTTAAAAAGCAAACTGGCACATTTAATATAATAGTAGGGAAAAATCACACAAAATTTTAGTTAATAAGAACTGATTATGCTGGGGCGCCTAGGTGGCTCAGCCATTAAGCGTCTGCTTTCGGCTCAGGTCATGATCCCCGGGTCCTGGGATCGAGCCCCGCATTGGGCTCCCTGCTCAGCGGGAAGCCTGCTTCCCCCTCTCCCACTCCCCCTGCTTGTGTTCCCTCTCTCACTGTCTCTCTCTCGGTCAAATAAATAAATAATATCTTAAAAAAAAAAAAAAAGAACTGATTATGCCTTAAATATCCTACAAGTTAATCAGCCAATCTTTATTATTAAAAGAGACCCAAACTTTAAGCTGGTATATGTTCAAATTGGAATGTTATAATGTTATTATGCTAAGTGTTATCCTCCATGGTAATCACAGAGAAAATAGCTTTAGGATAGAAAAAAAAATAAGTGACAAGGAAATTAAAATACTTCATTGCAAAATAGCAACTAAACACAAAAGAAGACAATAATGCAGAAAATGAGGGACAAACTATAAGGCAAATAGAAAACAAATAGCAAAATGATATAAATAAGTCCTTTATTAGTTATTACTTTAAATATAAATGGAGTAAATGCTACAATCAAAGACGGTTTGGCAGAATGAATAAAAAAATTATTGAACAAGAGACTTACTTTAGACACACTAGAGACACAAACAAGTTGAAAGTGAAAGGCTGGAAAAAAATATTCCATGCAAACAGTAACCGAAAGAAAGCAGGAATGCTAGAAATAAACTAGTCACAAAAATACAAATAGTGTATGATTCTATTTACCAAGAACTGTTCAAATCTTAGAGACAGAAAGTAGAATGATGGCTGCCATGGATTAGGGGGAGGTGGGAATAAGGAGTTATTGTTTAATGGTTACAGAATTTCAGTTTTGCAAGATGATGAGTTCTAGAGATAGATGGTGTGATGACTGTACAACAATATGAATGTACTTAATACCACTAACTGTACACTTAAAAATTTATGTTAAGACAGTAAGTTTTATTGTCTTAACATAAATTTTGTATTATGTGTACTTTACCATGGTTTGAAAATGTATTATCAGATGAAAAAAGAAAAAAGACCTAAAGGAGTTCAGGATCACATGGACTCTGACCAGTCCCGATAATCTGACCAAGAAACAACTAGGTGATCATTCAGATCCTGCTACCTTGTCTGTCAGGTAAGAATGCTGAAACTATAAACTATAAAACTTTTCCCTGGGGTGCCTGGGTGGCTCAGTCGTTAAGCACCTGCCTTCGGCTCAGGTCATGATCCCAGGGTCCCGGGATCGAGCCCCACAGTGGGCTCCCTGCTCCACGGAGAGCCTGCTTCTCCCTCTCCCACTCCCCCTGCTTGTGTTCCCTCTCTCGCTGTGTCTCTCTCTGTCAAATAAATAAAATCTTTAAAAAAAAAACAACAAAAAACTTTTCCCAATGGGAAAAAAGATCAAGGAAAAAAAACTGGGAAGGTATTAGAATATAAATAAAAATACATAAGAATAGAGAAAAAATAATCAAATCTATGACAGTATGTTTGAAAACAAATTACTGTAAATTCACTAAGTTTTATGAATGTTTCAATCTTTTGTGAATGTTGTCTCAACATTTACAGATTTGGGGTGATTTTTAAAAACATTAAATTTCTGATTTTCAGATGTTAAGAGAACTTACATTTGCAACTGATCACTATATAATTAAAGACACGTCATTTGTTAAATCTTTAAGATTTGCTTTATTAGCAATATAAATAGAGCAATTATTTAGAGAAATGCTGAATAATGTTTAATGAAATGATGATAGATTAAAAGAGTGGAAACTGGCTTTAAGCAAAGGCAAAGCTATTTCAATGAAAGTAAATAATCCATATAAATATTAAGAAAAGGAATTTTCATTTTGACTTTCAGATAACTGATTATTTAGAAAAGTAAATAGTCTAATAAAATTATGAATAGAAATAAGAATATTTGGTAGGACCAAAAACTTACTATATCAAAATTTAAAATATTTGTATGAGGGGTACTGAACACAGTAAAAAACATCATTAATCAACATAAGTCTGGGAAAAAAACAAAGGATTTGGATACTGAGTATTTTTTAAGGCATCAGGAGAAAAAAAATAAATGGGTAAAAGAACTAGAAAAATCACAATAAGTAGCATGGCTGCCTAATAAAAATATGTGGAAAATACTCAACTCACTAGTAATTAGAAAAACTAAAAACTGGGGTACCTGGGTGGCTCAGTTGGTAAGCGTCAGACTCTGGATATCAGCTCAGGTCATGACTTCAGGGTCCTGTGATTGAGCTTGGCCTCAGGCTCTGCGCTCAGTGGGGATTCTGCTTAAGATCCTCTCCCTCTACTTCTGCTCCTCCCATTCCCCCATGTTCTCTCTCCCTCTCTAAAATAAATAATCTTAAAAAGAACCCTAAAAACTAAACCACATACTAGAAGGAGAAACATAAGACATACTTCACCTTTGACTTGAGTTGTCAGATGTCAGACGTCAAAAATAAAGAAGTTAGCAATACATACCAAGGCTGAAAATGTATGCAACCTATGCCTTGGTAAAACTAGTAACACTAGTATATAGAAGCAAAGCTATTCACTTTTTTTTTCCACGATGAAAAATTGTCGGGGCGCCTGGGTAGCTCAGATGGTTAAACATCCGCCTTCAGCTCAGGTCATGATCCCAGGGTCCTGGGATCGAGCCCCGCATCAGGCTCCCTGCTCTGCAGGAAGCCTGCTTCTCCCTCTCCTGCTCTCCCTGCTTGTGTTCTCTCTCTGGCTGTCTCTCTGTCAAATAAACAAAATCTTTAAAAAAAAAAATTGTCAACAATTGTATCATGGTCAAAAGGCAAGATTTAAATTCATTGAGGTATATGTACATAAAGATTGGGCTAAAAGATATTTCAGTTTGTAGAAAAATAGAGCTGTACATTCAGAAAAACAAAGATAATTGTGGTTCATAATGTGAGCTGTCTGCCATCCAATCATCACTAATAACATGAAATAATGACTGATAATTCCAACCTTAGAGTCACTCCCCTTGGATTTGGCAACATTTCCTGGAAATGTTCATAGGCATCAGGAATGGGGATTCCCTGGTAACATTTTACTTATTTAAGATTTATTTATTTGAGAGAGAGAGAGGGCACACTCGAGCGCAAGTGTGGGGGAGGGACAGAGGGAGAGAGACAGCCAGCGGATGCAGGGCTTGGTCTCAGGACCCAAGAGTCAGAAAATTAACCGACTGCACCACCCAGGCACCCCCCTGGTAACATTTTAAAATGTTCTTTACCACAGATCTCTAATCATGTTTGGTTGATAATAAGCTTTTCATTGTTCAAAGGTAGAGATTTAGTATTCAGTATTTCATTAACTTATTTAAGCATAGTAACTTTTTAAAAAGTACTATTAAGTACTAATGGTGTGCCTGGGGGCATAATTTTCAAAACGCTGGGCAGAGATATGTCTCTATATTCAACATGCATATACAGTAACCTGGAGAAGTAACATGCTGCCCTATCGCAATGACATATTTTACTATACAACTCAAATTATTGTCTTGTGTTATATTTAATTCTCAAACCTAAACTTGTATGGGACAATGGTGTTAACTGTCAGATGATGAGTGACTGAATAGGATACTGGATTCCCCATCTGCAATAAGTGGACATAGAAGTGTTCATTATAAGGGACAATCACAGTGACATCATAGATGATTAGTTGACACTGGGTGTGATTTTCCACAATCATTCTTATTTGGAAGGTATTGATTCTTTTATAGGATTGAACACTAATTGTGGAAAAACAGAGTATTTCATCAAAACTAGTATGATTTGACGTTGGCACTTTCTTGACAATGCCAGAAAATACAGAGGAAGTTATTTTAAATGACTAACTTAAGACATTTATCTGCCTGGAAGGAAATGAAAGTAGTTATCAATTGTAAATAGCATCCTGATTTAGAAAATGGTAAAATGTGGCAGTGGGGGCAAGTTTCCATTTAGTATTGAAGAAATCAGTTATCTATAATTCAACTCATTCCTAAAGTTAAATAAAGATTAGAAAAACTAATGAACCTAGATCACAGGCTGGCCAACTGTTTCTTAAAAGGCCAGTAGTTAAGAGCAAATAGTAAATATTTTCAGCTTATGGGGCATACGGTCTATGTTACAACTAGTCAATTCTGCTTTTGAAATGAGAAAGCACCTTTAGATAATATGTAAATGAACAAGTATGGCTGTTTGAATAAAACTTTATTTAGAAAAATAGGTGGTTGGCCCACAACCTGTCATTTGTTGCTTTTTTCTAATCTTGAAAGTACCAGATCAATTGTTTTGTCATTCATCAAGATTTATAATGAAACCACAAGTTAACTCTTAGATATTCTAAATTAATGCTTTTTAGTTTCATATTTCTTTTGGTAGATCCTTTATTTCAATTGGTA
Source organism: Halichoerus grypus (assembly GCF_964656455.1). NCBI lineage: Eukaryota > Metazoa > Chordata > Mammalia > Carnivora > Phocidae > Halichoerus > Halichoerus grypus. The sequence goes on along the minus strand of NC_135726.1, from coordinate 46,726,533 downwards.
TGTAATGTATTTAGATTTTCTATGCTTAATTTCACATGGAAAACTCATTTTGCTTTTGATTTTTAGGACCTATTAGAGATTTGTTATAATTATATAATCCATGTAGCAATGAGCTAGAAAGACTCTGTTAGAAATAATTCCTTAACTCTTACCTGAATATGTGCCATAGTGCTGTTTTTATTTTTTTATTTTTATATTTATTTATTTGACAGAGAGAGTGCACGCGCACACAAGTAGGCATAGTGGCAGAGGGAGAGGGAGAAGCAGGCTCCCTGCTGAGCAGAGAGCCAGACGTGGGGCTCGATCCCGGGATTATGACCTGAGCTGAAGGCAGATGCTTAACTGACTGAGCCACCCAGGTGCCCCCATAGTGCTGTTTTTAAAAGAAAAAGGTTATTTTCTTTTCATTTTCAAAAATTTAAATTAGGGGTGCCTGGGTGGCTCAGTCGTTAAGCGTCTGCCTTTGGCTCAGGTCATGATCCCAGAGTCCTGGGATTGAGCCCCGCATCAGGCTCCCTGCTCAGCAGGAGGCCTGCTTCTCCCTCTCCTACTCCCCCTGCTTGTGTTCCCTCTCTCGCTGTCTCTCTCTCTGCCAATAAATAAAATCTTTAAATTAATTAAAAAGTGTCTGATATCAACTTAGGTTGATTTTGAGAAATTACATTTTTCCTAGGAACATAATACATTCTCTCTAGATTTCTAAATATGCTGGAATAAATTGAAGTATTTTCTTATAATTTAAAATTCTTCTTCCATATTTATGATTATATCCCCTTTCTTACTAATGATACTATAATATAATCATTCTTATTTTTACCTTGAACAGATTTACCAAAGCCTATTTGATGTTAATATACTTCTAACAGGGATGCCTGGGTGGCTCAGTCAGTTAAGCGTCTGCCTTCAGCTCAGGTCATGGTCCCAGGGCTCTGGGATCGAGCCCCGTATCAGGCTCCCTGCTCAGAGGGGAGCCTGCTTCTTCTGCCTGCTACTCCCCCTGCTTGTGCTCTCTCTCTGTCAAATAAATAAATAGTATCTTAAAAAAAAAAAAAAAAAGAAATATCCACATTTCAAAAAAAAAAAGATACTTCTAACAGAAAAAAATTTAAAGTTAAAAAACATTGTTTCAAGACTTCAGTTTCATTTCTAAATCACTAAACTCTATTTCTAGATGTATTCATTGCTTTTCCCAGAAAAAACCCAAAGCTGTTAGAATACGATTTTGATTAATAACCAATAAGCTCTAGTAATTTTAGTTTTATTAATTGCTTTTTTATATTGGCTTAGAATTTATGTCATTTTTAATTTCTAGCTTTGTAGAATTCTTATTCATTATTTTATCAATGCCTACTAAGTAGCAGACAATTGATACAATCTGGAGATAAAGCTGAGAACAGAAAGTTCTAGTCTTCATTTTTAGTTTTCTCCATGTATTGAAGAGTATTAAATTTCCAATGAGTATAACACTGATAACATACCAAAGTTCTGGTGTATAAGCATTTCATTATCATTCCTTTCTGAATAGGACCTGATTCAATTTTCTATTTAATTCAGAACTTGGACATGAGATGATCAATTTGTAAAAGGAGGTGATAAAATATTACCATACAAATTAATAACTATAAAATGGATCTCTACAATGGAGAGATCTAGCAGTCACCACTATAACCAGTGTTAACATCCAGCATCATTAGTAGTGGGAAAACTCAACATTGTATGCTTTTTAATGTTCACAACATTGACTCAATGAAACCTCTTATTTTAACTTTGAATTTAAACTATTACAGATAGGGCGCCTGGGTGGCTCAGTTGGTTGAGCGACTGCCTTCGGCTCAGGTCATGATCCTGGAGTCCCTGGATCGAGTCCCGCATCGGGCTCCCTGCTCGGCAGGGAGTCTGCTTCTCCCTCTGACCCTCCCCCCTCTCATGTGCTTGCTCTCTCTCATTCTCTCTCTCTCAAATAAATAAATAAAAAATCTTAAAAATAAATAAATAAATAAATAAATAAACTATTACAGATAGAAGAAAGGATAAATGACCCACAAGGAAATAATTTAAAAAACCCAGAAGGTGGGGCCATTCAGTAAGACAACTTTCTTGTACTCTACAAAAATCCAAAGTACTGAAAAAATGGTGGGGATATTACTCTAAAACAGGAACTGGCAAATTTTTTTGTAAAGAACCAGAGGGGATTATGCTAAGTGAAGTAAGTCAAGCAGAGAAAGACAATTATCATATGGTTTCACTCATATGTGGAACATAAGCAATAGCACGGAGGACCATAGGGGAAGGGAGGGAAAGCCAAAGGGGGAGAATCAGAGAAGGAGATGAACCATGAGAGACCATGGACCCCGAGAAACAATCTGAGGGATTCAGAGGGGAGGAGGGTGGGGGGAGGGGGTAATAGGGTGATGGGTATTGAGGAGGGCATGTGCTCTTATGAGCACTGGGTGTTATACTTAAGTAATGAATCACTGAACACTACATCAAAAACTAATTATGTACTATACAGTGGTTAACTGAACATTAAAAAAGAAAAAGAACCAGACAGTAAGTATTTTAGGCTTTGTGAGCCACACAGCATCCATTGCAACTATTCAGCTCTGCCAGAGAAGTATGAAAGCATCCACAGTATGTAAACGAATGTGTCAGTCCTCCAATAAAACTCATGTTTTAAATCCTCATGACTTTCATATTCTACTAGATTTTGCCCAGAAAAAAAATTACTTAAAATTCAAAAAGGCATAAGTAATTACATAAGTAATAAAGCTTTTCTAAGTTCATTACACTCATATTGACTTGATCTCTTAATAGTTCACTAATAATACAAATAATAATATTAAAAATAGTATCTAAAAAATAGTATCTAATACTTACTGAACAGAGACTATGTTTAAGGTGGTTTTCCAAGTTTTCTACATTCCAAAAACAGCACTATAATGCAAGTACTATTATCACCATTTACAAATGACTCCCATAGGGATATAATATCTTGCCCAATGTCATACAGGCTGTAAAGAATCAAATGGCAATCACTATGGTTCTTGCATACTCGTTAGGTCAACAGGGGTTTTCTGTGGTATGAATTTCCTCAAATTTAACAATAACTAGGGCTGGAGAGCTTTTATAAATAAAGCATAAAAAACAAGGGCATTTCCACATTCTCTAAATTTTTCTCCATTATGAATATTCTGACAATCCATAAATAGAGAAATGCTAATAAAGGCTTCTCTATATTATATAAAAATACATTATAAATTTCTTAATATGAACATTTGAATCATAATGAAAAAGTTCCAAACATTATTTACATTTTGAGTTCTCACTAGTATAATTTAATGCCTTATAAGAACTGAATCATATCTAAAATCATTCCCACATTCCTTTCATTCACACTGTTTCTCAGCATTATAAAGTTGATGTACTATGCATTCTCTACTGCATATATATGCCTTTCCACAGTCCTTATATTCATAAGCCTTCTCTCCAGTATGAATTCTCTGATGTACTTTAAGACCTGAACTAAGCCTAAAAGACTTCCCACATGTGTTACATTCAAAAGGCTTCTCACCACTGTGAATACTCTGGTGTCGAGTAAGTCGTCCATACACACTAAAAGCCTTCCCACATTCCTTACATTCATAGGGCTTCTCACCAGTATGAAATCTATGATGTACAATTAGTTGATGGCCGCTACTAAAAGCCTTCCCACACTCTTTACATTCATGGGGTTTCTCACCAGTATGAATTCTATGATGCACTCTAAGGCTTTCAATATGACTAAAGGCCTTCCAACATTCCTTACATTCATATGGTTTCTCACCTGTATGAATTCTCTCATGCCTGACAAGGTTTGAGGTGCGACTAAAGGCCTTCCCACATTCTTTACATTCATAGGGTTTCTCACCAGTATGAATTCTGTGATGCATTCTTAGGCTTCCACCATGGATAAAGGCCTTCCCACATTCTTTACATTTATAGGGTTTCTCACCAGTATGAATTCTCTCATGTTGAATAAGTGCTGAAGCATTACTAAATGCCTTCCCACATTCATTACATTCGTAGGGTTTTATGCCAATATGCAATCTCTGATGTGGAATGAGCTGATAACCACGACTAAACGTCATCCCACATTCCTTACATTCATAGGGCTTCTCCCCAGTATGAATTCTCTCATGTTGAACAAGATTTGAGGCACGACTAAAGGCCTTCCCACATTCCTTACATTTGTAGGGTTTCTCCCCAGTATGAATTCTATGATGTACTCTAAGATCTATACCACGGCTAAAGGTCATCCCACACTCATGGCATTCATAGGGTTTTTCACCTGTATGAATTCTGTCATGTTGCACAAGATGAGAGGCTTGACTAAAAGCCTTCCCACATTCCTTACATTCATAGGGTTTCTCACCAGTATGAATTCTATGATGTATTCTAAGTCTTCCACCCTGACTAAAGGCCTTCCCACATTCATTACATACATAGGATTTCGCACCAGTATGAACTCTCCCATGTTGAGTAAGATGTGAGGCACGACTAAAGGCCTTCCCACATTCTTCACATTCATAGGGTTTCTCACCAGTATGAATTCTCTGATGAACTCTAAGGTCTATCCTACGACTAAATGTCATTCCACATTCCTCACACTTATAAGGTTTTTCACCAGTATGAATTCTCTGATGTTGCAGAAGGTTGGATGCACGATTAAAGGATTTTCCACATTGCTCACATTCACAGGGTTTCTCACCAGTATGAATTCTCTGATGTACTGTAAGGTCTGTATGTCGGCTAAAGGCCTTCCCACATTTGTCACATTCATAGGGTTTCTCTCTAGTATGAATTTTCTGATGTAGAGTAAAAGACGAATGTTTTTTATAAATGTGTACTTTGTCACAGCTGATTATTTCATATCTTGACTCCAAATCTAAAAGAAAGGAGAAAAACATTTTGTTTTCCTGGACAAAATAAGTGACTGTTTTATAGTACATTTCTTTAAAAATTAAAAAACATTAAAAACATGACCCATTAGAGATGAGTATTTTAGAGAACTCTAAAATCAGCTGTACAGTTTGCCATAGTTACTGATAGTGTCTCCATAACTCATTACATGTTACTATAATTTAATGTATTCTCTCCAGTATCAGTTTCCATACAAAATATAAATATATTAAAAACTATTTTTTATACTGGATCTTTTAATCTGCAATTAAATCTTTTAATCTGCAATTAAAATTTTCCCCTAAAATATAAATATTGTGGTCATTCCCTCCAATGCATAGCCATGTGTGCATTTCTTTGATCTCATTTTAAATAAAATAATGAGAGTTCTTGTTTATTTATCTTCACTGAGCTTTTTCTTATTAAGTACACATTCTACAAATGTTCCATCTGTTTTATTCCTTCATATCTTTTCTCAGGTCCTCTCTCACTTTCCCTTTTAACCAAGATTGACCATTCTATTAACTCCTATAAGTCTGTCAATGAATTTTCAGACAGGGACTAGGTATACACCCTAATGAAAATCACAGGGAATTCTGAGCATTTGGGTACTTTGAGGAAAAGTGAAATTGAACTATACAGTAAAGGAATCTGGAAAAAGAGTTTCAGGAAATATGTGAAAAAGAATGAACAGATGTAGCCTGCAGAATAACAACCAATATGAAGGAATATCTTGATTAAATTTATGTGTGCTGAACAAGTGGGAAGACACTTGGGGGCAAGAAATACTACCTTGTGAGTAGAGTATGGTATGTGCTAAACTCTGAGATAATACAAACACTTTCTCTCCAAAAACAAGTAACAATAGGAATTAGTAACAATATCAGAAAACCAAAATACATTTGATAGGAAATGGAAATATCCTCTCCAGAATAAATACTGGGTAAGTATGGAAATAAAAAACCGAAAGGGTACAACAGAGAAAATAAGTACATACCTGAATTTGGGGCATTCAATTTGAGCATTCAGAGAATTCAAAGACTTTAGTAATTATTGCCATTAAAAGGGAAGAAATAAATGAGTTCAAAGGAGTCAATTCCAAAACTTAAAAAAAAAAACAGTAAAGAAAAAAAAAAACAAAAACAAATTAAGAGCACAATGTAATGAGTTGAAAAGTGTAGTCTTAACAAGTAAACTAAAGAGCTGGTGCTTTAAAAATCAAGAAGTCAACATTAGCCAAACCAACAAAAAAGTGGTAAAAATAAAAAAATAAGAAAGAAATGATTAAGGGGAGGGGTGCCTGGGTGGCTCAGTCGTTAAGCGCCTGCCTTCGGTTCAGGTCATGATCTCAGGGTCCTGGGATCGAGCCCCACATCGGGCTCCCTGCTCAGCGGGTAGCCTGCTTCTCCCTCTCCCACTCCCCCTGCTTGTGTTCCCTCTCTCGCTGTCTCTCTCTGTCAAATAAATAAATAAAATCTTAAAAAAAAGAAATGATTAAGGGGAAAATGCAAAACTAAAATGAATTTTATTGATATTATGAATACTTTGAATACATCACTAATACTTCTAGAAAAATTCATCAAAATTCCTCAAAAAAATCACTAAGAAGAGAAAGCTTAAACAGACCAAGTGCAATAGAATAGAAAGTGTTGTAAAAAAAAGATAGTTGAAATGAGTATTCTTTAACTCCTAAATTATCATTTCAAAATATCAATGTCATTTATATAGATCCAGCATGGTTAAACAGTTTGGAACAGGGCAAAAAAGGTAAGCTTAGAAATCTTATGCCAAAAAGAATGAAAGAAAGAAATGAAAATGTCAGACTTACAGAAGTGTGACTGACCAACACTGTGAAAATAGTATAAAAATATGATAAATATAAACAATATAATTAAAAAATGAGTCCACAATGATATAAGAGAAAATAAATGAAAAATAATTTCACCATTAAATAACTCTTTAATTGAAGAAGTTCTAGTTCTATCATAGTGGTGTAAATCCCTTATAGTCGTCTCCCTCTCTGACTGATATCAACTAAAAATGCTTGGCAAAATAAAAAAACTCAAACACTTGAGGTCAGTAATTAGACTAAACCAAAGAAGATATCTCTGGAAGGGTGACTGACTGGCTCAGTAGATAGAGCAAGCAACTCTTAATCTCAGGGTTGTGAGTTCAAGCCCCACATTGGGTGTGGAGCCTACTTAAAAAAAAATTAAGTTAAAAAAAGAGCAGAGGACTGTGGAGAGGAGTGAAAACTTTAAAAAGTAAACTACACTAGGGTGAGTTTCTTGCTATTTTCTCTATCACTCACAATCTTGCCACAAGGGAGGGGCCCAGTTAAATTGGGGCAAAAAATGGGCTGTAAAAGCCTGGACATATTTCTTGCTGCAAGAATCATGGCAAGGAACACTACCAAATTGGAAAGAAAGGGAGGAACTCTCGAGAGGGAACATTCTGAAAAAGAGATTCCCTAGTTTCGGATACAAACCAGTTCAAAGCTCAGCCTAAACCTGAATCATACGTGCATGAGGAGGACACAAAGCATTGTAAGCAAAACGTTAGAGAACTAAACTGAGAATTAAACTACTGCCCACAAACAGCAGGACAGAATGTACAGTCTAAGTTTTACTGCTTTGATTACTTGCTAAAATATAATAGCAATACTGTACTTTCAATAATGGAAAGAAAAACCAGACAGAAGATCAATAAGTAAACAAAGGACTTAAACAACAGTCTAAACAAACTGGACCTAAGAGACATACATGTGTATTCTACATACAACAGAATACATGTTCTTCTCAAGTACACATGGAACATTCTCCAAGATAGACCACATAGACCCAAGTCAACTATCAATAAGATTTAAAAGACTGAAATGAGAGTGTCTTTTCCAATCACAAAGGAACAAAATTAAAAATCAGAAGCAGAAGGAAAACTAGAAAATACACAAACATGTTGGAATTAAATAACATACATTTAAATAACCAATGGGACAACAAAGAAATTACAGGGAAATTAGAAAATATCTTGATAAATAAAAATGAAAACAGAACATACCAAACTTATGGATGCAGCAAAACCAGTGCTTTCAGTCTTTTACCACTGAGTATGAGGTTAGCTGTGGAATAACATAGATGGCCTTTATTATGGTGAGGCAGTTTCTTTCTATTCCTGGTTTCTTGTTTTATCATAAGAAGTATTACATTTTGTTAAATGCTTTTTCTACATTGAGATAATCGTGTGGCTTTTCTCCCCTTCATTCTGTTAATGTGTATTGCATTGCTTTTTATATATTGCAATATCTTTGCATTCCAGAAATAAATACAATCCTTTTCATGTGCTGCTGAATTGTTTGCTAGTATTTTTGTTGAGAACTTTTGCCTCAATATGCATCAGGAACACTGACCTGTGGTTTTCTTCTTGCACTGGATTTGCCGGGCTTTGGTATCAGGGTAATGCTGGCCTCAGAGTAAGTCTGGGAGTGTTCCTTCCTCTTCAATGTTTTGGAAAAGTTTGAGGGGAATTGGTGTTAATTCTTTGTTTAGCAGGGTTTTTTGTTAGGTTTTTTTTTCTTTCCAAGTTTTTATTTAAATTCCACTTATTTAACATACAGTGTAATATTAGTTTCAGGTGTAGATTTTAGTGATTCAACACTTATATACAACACCCAGTGCTCATCACAAGTGCCCTTCTTAATACCCATCACCTATTTAACCCATCCCCCCCAACTACTCCCCTCCAGTAACCATCAGTTTGTTCTCCATAGTTAAGAGTCTATTTTTTGGTTTTCCTTTCCTTTCTCCTCTATGTTCGTTTGTTTTGTTTCTTAAATTTCACAGATGAGTAAAATCATATGGTATGTCTTTCTCTGACTTATTTCACTTAGCGTAATACTCTCTAGCTCCATCTATGTCGTTGCAAATGGCAAGATTTCGTTCTTTTTGATGGCTGAGTAATATTCCATTGTAGACACACACACACACCCCCCACATCTTCTTTTTTTTTTCATTTTTTATTGTTATGTTAATCCCCATACATTACATCATTAGTTTTAGATGTAGTGTTCCATGATTCATTGTTTGTGCCACCCCACATCTTCTTTATTCATTCATCAGTTGATGGACATTTGAGCTCTTTCCATAATTTGGCTATTGCTGATAATGCTGCTATAAACATCAGGTTGCATGTACACCTTCGAATTAGTATGTTTGTATCCTCTGGGTAAATACCTAGTAGTGCAATTGCTGGATTGCAGGGTAGTGCTATTTTTAACTTTTTGAGGAACCTCCATACTGTTTTCCACAGTGGCTTCACCAGTTTGCATTCCCACCAACAGTGTACGAGGGTTCTTCTTTCTCCACATCCTCGTCAACACCTGCTGTTTCCTGTGTTAATTTTAGCCAACTGACAGGTGTAGTTCTGTATTTCCCTGATGATGAGTGATGTTGAGCATCTCTGCACGTGTCTGTTCATTTTTGATTACTGATTCAATCTCTGTACTAGTGTGTCTGTTTAGATTTTCTATTAAGTCAGGATCTCATTGGGTTTCCCAGTTTGTTGGCATACAATTGTTTACAGTCTCTTCTTTCATTTCTGATTTTAGCTGAGTCTTTTCTCCCTTTTCTTAGTCAATCTAGCTAACGTTTTCTCACTGTGGTTGATCTTTCTAAAGGCAACTCTTGGTTTCATTGATTTTTTTCCTATTGTTTTTCTATTCTCTACTGTGTTTATCTCTGCTCTATTATTATTTTCTTTCTTCTACTATCTCTGAGGTTAGTTCATTCTTTTTTTTACCTAGTTCCTTGAGGTAATGAAGGTAGGTTGTTGATTTGAGAATTTTCTTTCTAATATACGCATTTACAGCTATAAACCTCCTTCTTAGTAGTGTTTTCAAAGCATCCCTTAAGTTTTGGTATGTAGTAAGTTTTGAAATTGGAAAATATGAATCCCACTTTTTTCTTTTTCAAGATTTTTTTTTACTATTCTGAATCCCTTGCATACCCATATGAATTTTATGATCAGAATGTGAATTTCTACAAATAAGCTGATGGGATTTGGGGTAGTACTGCCATCTTAACAATATTAAGTGTTCTGATTTTAAGAAAATGCTATGTGAAATGAAAAAACAACATAAATCAGAGTTAGAAAAACTGACAAATGAAGTGATAGAGTTCAGGAATAGAGATAAAGAAAAAATGATTTCAGAATACTAACCTATAAAGAAAAAAACTCCCAATAGATTAATATTAGGATAAAATTTTTTTAAATAAAAATTAAGAAATATATAAAAAGTATATGAGAGGAAGTGAATAACTAATCACTTAATGGTTATTTTATCTAGATTTCTGTATAAGTCTCATAATTAATAAAAAAGTTTAATTTTTGAAAATAAAGGATATAAAAAATTTAACCAAATCATAGCTCTACAAATAATCTTGGAAAACAAGTACAACTCTTAATGAATCACGACACCTTACATTTGATCCCCCATAACATACTGACTTTGTTTTGTTAGTCACTCTTCAATAACTCTGCTCTGATCTACCTGCTGCTCCTGAACACACAACACTCATGTTCACCTTCAGGCCTTTGCATTTGTTGTTTGCTCTTCTTGGAATGTTCTTCCTCTTACGCTCAAATAGCCCGGGACCTTACCCTGCACATCCTACCTCCTCAGGAAAATGTTCCTGACCATCTTACCTTACCGAAATTTGTCCTGTCCTTAGTTTCCTTTATACTATATTTCATCATGTAAGGTTATTTACCTACTTATTTGTTTATATGTTTATGTTTTCCCTAATATACTATAAACTCCATTTTATTAGCCAGATATAGAAATGTATTTATTTTTAGACAGTGAAACCACATATACAAATCTAAGTGCACAAGAGGACCTGGAGAGCAGCTGAGTCCAAAATACAGATAAAATGGTGCATGAGGAAGAACGAAAGTGCCCATTACCGAACTGGGAGGGAAATATGAGAAGAGTAACAAAAGGGAGTAGTTAATGAGGTGAAGATGAAATTCACTGGGTAGCTCATGCACAGCATATATTTCCCCTCTAGATCACAAGTATTTTCTCTAATGTTAATGGAGTTTTCCAACCAACATTTCAAGTGTGTGTCTCCTCCTTGACCACTTAGCTTTTACCTACACAGATATATTCCCATAGCTTGACTTGCTCATACTTACCTGTACACCATCTTCTTGTGTCTTCCCTCACAACCATCCAGGGATCTTTTCCTTGCTCCAATAATGTAATCACATCTGGCTTAGAAATGGAATGTCCTGCTTACAAAGAAAAAAAAAATGCCACATGATGTAGAACAAAATGTTGCTTGGTTAAAATTATAATAACAAACTAAAGGTCAAAATGATATTGAATAAGAGTTTTGAGAAGAGAGGGTAAAGGAACTAAAGAACAAGAAATCAAGTATAATAAGGTTTTTTTTGTTTTTTAAAATACACTCATAAATCCTCTTTTTCTTGAGAGTATGCATAATACCATAGTTTAAAATACAAAATGTGGAGCCTTCGTTCAATTCTTGTCTTTGACCTTCCAGCTATGTCTGACCTTGGGAAAGTCACTTAAACCCAGTGCTTCAGTATTCTCACTTGAAAAATGTGAACAGGGCTGTTAGGAGGATCAAACAAGTTGATATACATATATATATGTAAAGTGCTCAGAGCATTGTCTATTACATACTAAGAACAGTAACATTTTTACTGATATTGTTGTTTTACAAGAGTATACAAGAAGAGCTAGCTATAAGATATTCATTCCATTTTAATGTAATGTTCATAGATTACAACTTCCAATCACAAAACAGAATTTCTTATGAAATAAAATGTGTATGTTTCAGTTTTCAATGAGTTCCATTTATCTAATCCACTGCTATTTAAACTATAGAGGCTCTTTTAGGGCAATAAGAGCAATTCAGGACCCTGTGTCAAGCTGATTAACCTTCAAGTAGATAATAAAATTGAGTATCTATAGACATTCTGAGCATAAAGAAATAGGAAATGTGAATCCTTTAACAATGGTTATATAATAAGCACTAGAGAATTCTAAACAAGACCTTATTCATAAAGGAAGGGAGGCAACTTAAGACCAGAGAGGATATGAATATCACTGAAGGACAGGGAAGATAAAGATGTTGTAGAGGCCAAGGGCAGACCATCCCAAAATGTGCTACTTTGGCATTTTTTTTTTTTTTAAAGATTTTATTTTATTTTTTGACAGAGAGACAGCGAGAGAGGGAACACAAGCAGGGGGAGTGGGAGAGGGAGAGCAGGCTTCCTGCTGAGCAGTGAGCCTGATGCAGGGCTCGATCCCAGGACCCTGAGATCATGACCTGAGCCAAAGGCAGACGCTTAATGACTGAGCCACCCACGCGCTCCGGCATATTTTTTTTTTTTTTTAAGATTTATTTATTTGAGAGAGAGAGTGAGCACGTGCAAGTTGGGGAGGGGCAGAAGGAGAGGGAGAGAAGCTCAAGCAGACTCCCCATTGAGCACGGAGCCTGACATGGGGCTTGATCTCATGACACTGAGATCATGACCTGAGCCAAATCCAAGAGTCAGGTGCTCAACTGACTGAGCCACCCCAGCACTCCAGCATATTGATTATTTTATTATTTTTTTTTAAAGATTTATTTATTTGACAGAGAGAGAGCGAGTGCACAAGCAGGGGGAGCAGGAGAGGGAGAAGCAGGCTCTCTGCTGAGCAGGGAGCCCAACGTGGGGCTCGATCCCAGGACTCTGAGATCATGACCTGAGCCGAAGACAGACACTTAACTGACTGAGCCACCCCCCTTTATTGATTATTTTAAATTAAAAGTTCAATGCAGGGGCAACTGGCTAGCTCAGTTGGTAGAGCATGAAACTCTCAATGTCATGGCCATGAGTTCAAGTCCCACACTGGGCATGGAACCTACTTAAAAAAATAAAAAGTTAAATGCAAGAAGAACACTATGATCCCCACTTTGTCTTCAGAAAGCAGGAAATAAATCTCCTAATGGAAGGTACCCTCCCTGTATCAGGAGATAAAGAGACATCCTTATAACAAATATAGAGAACTTAAAGCTGAGAAGGCTGTGTTAACTACCCTTGTAACTTTTTACTAATTTACTACTGCAGCCCAAATTCCGGTTAAGATTACTTACTAATTGAAATTCTGAACATAAGTTTTCTTTGTCCTGTCAATTCTCCATAGATTTGTTGTCTCCTTGTCTAAAAAGTATAAAAACTGCCTGATTTCTTCATTTGAGGACTCTGTGTACACATAAACTTTTTTTCCTCCTGTTACTCTGTCTCATGTCAGTTTAATTCTTAGACCAGCTAGAAGAATCCTGAAGGGTAAAGGAAAATCCTTCTTCCCCAACAATATTTAATGGAGGGGCAATTTCCAAACTGACAAAGCTCAAACCATTTCTTTGGGAAAAAATAACAAAAAAATATAACTAGTTCCCTAAAAGCAGCCCTAAAAATCACAGTGGAAAAAAAATACATATCTTAAAGAACAGACTCTAAATTATCCTAAATTATTAGACGCTGATAAACATACCCAATGAAACCAAGTTATCATAGTTCTCCATCATCACATCCCGGTACAAGTTCTTCTGAAGAGAGTCAAGATATTCCCACTCCTGCTGAGAGAAGTCTATGGCCACATCCCTGAATGTCACAGATCTCTGAAATGGCAAACCCATGTATTACTAGAGAAATTAGAGAAATATTTTGTTGAAGATGGAAGGAGAGGAGATAAAGACTGCATTGCATGAAGAAAGCAATATAGCAAGTATGTAGGCTAAAAATCTGTAACACAGGAGGGGACTGAAGCAGAATATATACATATTTTTGAGGAAGCCTGCCAGAATAGACAAAATATTCCTAAATATTTGAATCACTTGAGACTAGATAAAATAATAACCACTGACTATTAAATAATGAATTCAACCATGTTTGATTGTTATCTGTAACATAAACTCTCAGTAAACATGGGTTGCTGAAGAAAATTTTTGCTTTTTAGAGAAGAGAAAATTTAATCAAATATTTTTCAAAATGTAGTAGGAAGTCTCAATTTTAGAAAATAAGGTTTATATAAAATTAAGAATTCCCTCAAGCATTAAATACTTCATTATGTGGGATCTTACCGTAAATATTTTTTCTTGTTTTGACAAACCCATGTACTTTCTGGCACATGACATAATTTATGGATATGTTGGATTTAATCATTTATACAGGTAGGATGTATCATATTTATAAGGTCTTCCCCAATTCTGTGATTCTGTGTTCACCTACTACTTATGATGACATATAATTTTCTTGTTGCCATCTACCATCTGTCATTGAACACCTAGCTTATGCTGAGTATGGTAGGTAGCTTCTACTTAGGTTACCAATGATCATCTTCTGGTATTTATGCCTTTGTGTACTCTCCTTCACATGTGTATGAGCTGAACTGAGTGACTTGCTTTTAATAAATAGAATATGACTAAAGTGATGAAATGTTACTTCTGACAGATTACAAAAGACTATGATTTCCACATTGCCTGCCCTCTTTTGATGTCTCACCTGCTTAACCAAGAGTGGCCTCCAGTCAACAGCCCATGAGCAACTGGATCCTGTCAAAGCCCAGGTGAGTGAGCTTGGAAGCAGATACACCCAATGTTGGCCTTAAGACGACTTCAGGCCTCACCAAGACCTTGATAGCCTTGTAAGAGATCCAGACAGGAGAGCAAGCTAAGCCATGCCCAGATTACCAAACCACTGAAACTGTGAGATAAATGTTTACTGCTTTGAGCTGCTAAGTGTTGGGGTAGTCTGTTACACAACAATAGATAACTAATACATTGAGTTAAAGAATACTGAAGAAGGATGATGAATTATACAGATATCACCTAAACTCAATATGTCTCATCCAACAACAGAACAGTCTTCATATTTATCTCAGAGATTTCCTCCCAAAGTCTATGACTCAGTTTGCAAATCACAATTATATACTAATCCACACAAATTATGAGACTTTACTCTACACTGAGACTTAAGTCATTCAATACCAAATTTCTATCCTATCTACCTGTAAATCTCAAGTCCGGAAAATTTCAAAGTCTTCTCATGGATGGTCGAATACAACCATTGTATCCATCTGTCCACACTATAGAACAACCTCACGTAACATAAACCTTTAAAGGACATATCTCCTCCACTACTCCATCACTGCCCTTGATAAAAGAATGCACACTTAAGACAGGTTGAATAATTTCACAGTAATAACATAAACACTAGTTAGTTTACAACAGGTCACATAGAGAGGATGCTGGGTCATCTAGTATCACATTTCACTGGAACAAAAGATGGGAAGAAGGTTATTGGACAGGACTTCTGCTGGTAGTAAACTTCAAAAAAATTAATGAAAATACTCACATGATCTAAAAAAACCACACATATTTCAAGAAGGAGAGAAACACCAACTTACATGGGCCATGGTTTTAGACCTGCAAGAGCGGATCAGTCCTCACGATTCCTCTAACAGAAAAGCACAGATCCAGAAAGCCAGAGCTGGGAGAAGAGAAAGACCTTGAGACCGATTTTGCTTTAGTGTTCCCAACAGAACATAAATTAATGTTAGGATCTTCCACTCCAGGTTCCAAACCTACTATCCATCACACATAATTTGGGGGAGATTAGGATTCTAGATAAGGCCATTTCCTTCCCCAAATCCCAGGGGTCTCTGATGAACAAAGTCATAGAACAGAAGCATATCTGCATTAAAATCAGACCTACAAATGTCAGCAGAAGTTCTCTGGCCACTGCATCACTTTGGTGAGACAGATGCAGACCCAAGAATGGGCAGTGCAGTCTTATTTTGATCCTCTCCCTTCTCATCTTCTGAGACTGAAAAGAGCCTACGGCATTTTAATGAGAAACTCTCTTGTGGCTTTGGAACTGAGTGAAGTTGGTTAAGACATTGGAGATGGAACATCAGTGTTCAGTATGTTAAGTCTAGCAAATCTTACTGAATATATGACAAACCATCATTGTACTACAATACAAAGTAGATATCAAATGTGAAGTTGGGAAAAATATTTAAGGATATGAGAAATATTCCAGATATACTGTCAAGAATAATTAGATTGAGGGTGCCTGGGTGGCTCAGTCGTTAAGCGTCTGCCTTTGGCTCAGGTCATGATCCCAGGGTCCTGGGATCGAGCCCCGCATCGGGTTCCCCGCTTGGCGGGAAGCCTGCTTCTCCCTCTCCCACTCCCCCTGCTTGTGTTCCCTCTCTCGCTGTCTCCCTCTCTGTCAAATAAATAAATAAAATCTTTAAAAAAAAAAAAAAAAAAAAGAATAATTAGATTGACCAATATAATAAAAAAAAACACCCTAAGAATATATCAATCAGTGTAGAGAAAAACTGGCAGAGAAACGGACAATTGAAATCAATAGATAAAAAAGCCTGGAAGGTTATGGGACCATCCAACAAGTGTTTTTCTTTTTAATTTTGATCTTGTTTTTTCTTTTGTTATGTATGTATGTATGTATGTATGTATGTATGTATGAATTTATTAAGATTTATTTATTTGAGAGAGAAAGAAAGAGCAAGCACACAGTGGGAAGGGGGAGAGGGAGAAAATCAAGCAGACTCCCTGCTGAGCACAGAGCCGACTCGGGGCTTCATCTCAGGACCCTAAGATTATGACCTGAGCTGAAATCAAGAGTCAGATGCTTGACTGACTGAGCCACCAAGGCACCCCTTTCTTGATTTTTTTTTTAAAAGTGTACTTCATAATTACTATAACAATGACCATAGATTAACTTGAAATATATGTGTGTTTTTTCTTTATTTATTAACAGGAAGATATCCAAAAAGGAGAATTCAAGAAAGTCCTTTGTTATCTAAAGTTAGTCTATTTTACTGAACAGCTTATCTTCTGTCTGTTTCCTTTGGATCCCACTATCTGAACTCATGCTATCATTTCTTCTCAGGTATGATGGAGTTCTGTCTAGAAGAAATAGGAAGCAGTCTCTGTATAATGTCTTGTATGAACTGATGATGCTCTCATACAGCTTTATTTGAAGTCCTCTTGACAGAAGGGTTTATTTGGTTTCTAAACCTGTCAGCTAAGCCATCATGTCCCCCAGACAGCAACTGAATTGATATCCTATTAGTTTTACTTTATATCTAACAAAATTAGAAGGAAAACTGTGAGTATAAAAGTCACAGCACAAAATACAATTATTTCCATAGATATTCCATAAAATTGGTATATTTTGTTTATATCCTGACTGTTGCTGTAGATATACTGGTGTGTCTTTCCTGTATTCACAAAATAGGTCACCTAAATCTCTCCAGTGGTCTTCACCACACACTGCCTTACAATTACTTCTATTCAGATTTTACCTCATTTTAGATAATAAGCGTTTTCCAGAAAGCCAACTATGGCTATCCAGGATTGTAATACTCCAAAGCCAAAAATTCCTAGGTTTAGCATATTGTAGGCACTTAAAAAAAGTCTTGATATTTTTTAACCACAAAATTCCACTTCTGGGAAATTTTTAAAGGAAATAACTAGAAATATGTAGGGCATGTGCACAAGGATGTTCATCGGAAAATAATTTTTTTTTTTAAAGATTTTATTTATTTATTTGAGAGAGAGAATGAGAGAGAGCGAGCACATGAGAGGCGGGAGGGTCAGAGGGAGAAGCAGACTCCCTGCCGAGCAGGGAGCCCGATGCGGGACTCGATCCTGGGACTCCAGGATCATGATCTGAGCTGAAGGCAGTCGCTTAACCAACTGAGCCACCCAGGCGCCCCCAGAAAATAATTTTTGATAACCAAAAATTAAAAACATAACTTTCTCACAGAAGCCAACAGGTTAAACATATTACGGTCTGCAATATGGTATTGTGGCTTCATTAATAATCCATATGAAATGATGGAAAACAATATTAACTCAGTGAAGAAGACAGGTTTTAAATGGTATGCATAATGTAGGAGGCGATATTCTGTTGACATTAAGAACACAGGCTCTATTGTCAGACTTATAGGAATTGAAAATGAGCTTTAAGCTGTGAGGGTTAATATTACCTCAGTGCCTCTGTTTATTACAAACTCAGCAAAGAAAGGTTAAGAGTATTACCTACCACATATGACGGTTTTGAAGAATAAACAAGACAATCTATATAAACACTAAAAAGTATAAGATGGCTGATATAAATTATTTATCACTACTGAAAGTGAAAGTCATTACACGACCCTTAATCCATTATTATACATGGAAATTAATTCTGCTGCATTATGTTTTTCTCATAGAAAATTTGTGCTACTTGGGCTTTCTCTTTACTTTTAAAAATTTCAGTTCCTATCTTTGAAAAAATATAATTCTTCTTGATAAAATCATTAGTAATGAGAGAGAGAGAGACAGAGAGATTACCAGACAGGAAAAGACAGTATGTCCCTTTCCTCACTCCCCAGCAGCTATATAAACACACACAAGCGTATTTATGATGCTGAATGGAGTTCTTCTTGCTCTCTATGGCTGCTGAGGACTGATAAAGGGTATATATTAAATATATATATATTATCTATATCTACACCTATAATCAGGATGTGATAAAATGCAATCTTAACAAATGAGTAAATCTTATTCTGCATAATAGGGGGATTTATATTACACTCTTTATTTTCTGTTATAAAAACTATCTTTGGAAATATTATTTGTACGTTCCAGACACCTAGAATTAGAATTTAGTGCTATTTTCTCAGAAAGTAACCTTAAATCTGTAAATTATTAATTATAATCAGCACAGGAGTTTTGACTTGCTCTGATTCTGACCTGGACCAGTTCACAGGCAACACAGTAGTCTCCTGTATCAATGCCAAGCTTACTGCAGACACCCGATGGGCACAGTGCACTACAGCACAGAACTCCTGGGCTCAAGTGATCCTCCTGCCTCAGCCTCCCAAGTAGCAGGAACTACAGGCACATGCCACTGCCTAAATTATTAATTATGAAAGGATGTATTATTTAGTAATTTGGTGCCACAATAAGATTTTGAGCAACATTCCTAATATCTAAAAGGTGAAAATTGAATGTTCTTCAAAGGAGATCCCTGGCATTTCCTCCTCCCTAACAAACAGAGGTACAAGAAAACCCATGAATGGGTTAGATTTCTTTTTCAAACTAAGAGTAGAACTCTGACTCTTTTATTTCACCAATTATGTTCTGCCAAAACAAAGCCACACAGAAATGTTCACATATAAATTGGAAACACATACACCAAATATTAAAAGTGATTATTTTTAGGCAGTGAGATATTGTTCTTAAATTTCTTAGGACATTAATTTCTTTTGCAATAAGTCTGCATTAATTCTATTATAATAAATACAACAAAAAGATATTCAAAAGTATTTAAATTGTTTTAAGTCACTGTTATGGCAGAGGCTATATTTTCATCATTTAAAAAAATCTGTACTGGGATGCCTGGATGGGTCAGTAGGCTAAGCGTCTGCCTTTGGCTCAGGTCATGATCCCAGGGTCCTGGGATTGAGTCCTGCACCGGGCTCCTTGCTCAGTGGGAAGCCTGCTTCTCCCTCTGCCTGCCCCTCCCCCTGCTTGTGCTCTCTCTGACAAATAAATAAAATCTTAAAAAAAATAAAAATTTAAAAAATCTGTACATACTAGGCCTACCATGAGAAATCAGTGATTGAAACAACTACCACTTACCTGTTCTTTAATAGCCTTTAGTTGTACTACACAGAAATAATCAGATACATTTTACTATAAAGATTTTTCCATTAACAGAAGGGAAATGGCCTTTGCAGGTTAATGAGAATATGTATGTAAAATAGGCAGAAAAGTTTTTTGAGTACACAGAAGCTGTCCAATAAATATGACTACATACCTTCCATTCTTCTCTGAATAACCAATTAAAATATCATTTTGGATACAATCCTCCCAAAAGGGTTTTACAAAATTCTATTTTTAAAAATGAACTTCATATATAATTTAAATTTTTCTTTTTTCTAGATTTTATTTATTTATTTGAGAGAGAGAGAAAGCACGCACGCATAACAGCAGGGGGTGGGGCAGAGGGAGAGGAAGAAGCAGACCCTCTGCTGAGCAGGGAGCCTGACATGAGGCTCAATCCCAGGACCCTGAGATCATGACCTGGGCTGCCACTTAACCAACTGAGCCACCCAGGCACCCCTAAAATTTTCTTGAATACTATCTCCACAAATATTAATGGTTTCATTAGATAACAGTCTCTTTCCTTATAATGACTAATTTTTATAAACAGAAATTGTATCATCTGCATAATAATCTCTCATTGATGTCATGGGCTTTGTCAACCATTCCCATTATCTTGATCACTAATTTTGTGCAAAACTGTACCAACGCATAACAATTTTTGATGCTAGATAAAACCAGGTGTAAATTTTTTGAATTACATACACCCTTGGAAAATGAAAGTTTCCAAATATACGCAGCAATTATCTACACCCATAAATACAAAGGACCCTTGTTAAGAATTCTGGTCTTGGACACTTGAATTCTGGCTCAGTCCCTTAAATTGTAAACACACGTCACAACCTCATATTTTCATTTCTTCTTAACTACAGAAACCTGAAGGGGAATAATCAGAGTCACTACAGTGCTGAGCATTTATGTTCTACCCTCCATGGCTACATATGCTGTGACCTCATACATATTAACCATAATGAAGAAAGATTGTTCACATGTGGTTCCTTCCTTTAGGGCTAAGAGAATGCTGACATTCTCAAGTATGTAAATGAATCCCAGAAAACTCCCAGGAAGGACAGTCCCGGGAAGGAATACCATTCTTGGAGTCTCCCTATCCACACGTTCCTAGAAGCCTGTCTCAGGGGTAATTCATGATCTAAAACTCCCATCCTAACAGCTGGTCTATACCTTCTTACCAAAATCCTCCATGGAGGGCTCAGTATATGGTTTCCCGCCAGGTGGTAGTCATACGTGGCTGGCAGGAAGGTGGAGAAAGCGGCAGCGAACCCAGAGCCACCGGTCCCAGAGCCACTCACCACAACCGAAGCTCAGACGAATGACACGCACCTTACGTCTCCGTCAAACGAGGGCAACCACGCACCTCTCCTAGTCTTACCTCTGCACCCCAGCTCCGCCTCCCACAAACACACACGCTTCCCGTCTTTCTCACAGGGACACAAGCACCCTCCTCTGCGGCTCGAGCACCCACAGGCCTGAGGGGACCGGCACCCGCGCCCCCGGCTCCCACTCTCACCGCCACTCGCCGTCCACGCGGGCTCCACGCTACGTCCGCAGAGCCTTTTCCGCGGCGACCCACAAGGACGTCTTCCTCACACTGGGGCCACTCACGCGCGGCGCCCAACAGGAGGCACACAAAAAGAGCCCGAGGTCCCAGTCACCACGCGCACCGTGGGACCCGGAGCGCAGGGTCGTAAAAGTCCCGAAGTAAAGCGGCCAGCCCCGCTCCCGAGCCCCGGAGACTTCTGGGAGTGGCCGCGCGGCCTGGGCGTGCGCAAGCGCAAATCACCGACCTGCTGGAGGCCGGGACCTGAGGCGAAGGGCGCGTGCGGCGGCTGTCCTTGCCGAGTGAAGGCGAGTCCGGCTGGTCCCGGACCAGGGAGTTCTGAGAAGGGGACTGCGGAGCTCTTCTCTTCGGAGGCCTCAGGCGTGTGTGTGAGGGTCCGCCCTGTAGAATCAGCGATGTGGCCCCGAAGACCATGGTGTGCTTGCTTGGGTGGAGCCCCTGAACGTGGGATGCTGAGTCTGTTGTGTCCCCTGAAATAAAGACAACCTGTTCAGTAATGTATGCAAATGTTAACTTTTATACTATAGGAAAAGGTCTAGCGTGTCCAACGAAGTGTTAAGTAAATGACTAACATAGTATACAGGTGACTTTACATTCTTCATTCCATTGCGTTCTTCAATGGGTGCATGGGTGGTTCAGTGGTAGAATTCTCGCCTGCCATTGCGGTCTTCATCCTTAGAAACATTAAAGATGGACTGAATAATTAGAAGTGGCCAAAAAACGATCTGAAGAAATATCTTGTAAATATTTTTATTATTTTGGTTTAGGCTACAGATTTTCTAAACATAAGCAAGGGGAGAAATCAGAGAAAGAGAGAGAGAGAGAGAACCTTCACATAATCGTTATTTGTAAATCTTAATGGTTATGTATAAATATCAAAAATATTTGAATAGTATAAGTAAATAAAGCAAAAATAAAAACAACATCTATGAATTTGGGGGAAATATTTATAACAGATTAAATGGACAAACAGGTATTAATTTAATGTCTCTCTCACTTAAAATATTGGTCAATACCCTAAGAGAAAAAGGAACAAAGACTAAAAAAATTAATCATTCACAAATACCAATAAAGTAGTCAAAAAAGATAGTGAAGGCACAACCTAAGAACTTCTTGATCATGTAGGGGAGGAAAAATAATTTTCCTTCTACCTTTCTGAGCAGCTGGCTGAGACCCCCGTAATAAAAGACAAGATTAACAGCAGAAAAACAGCTTATCATGGTGGGCAGCAGGTATCACCTGCGAGAAATCTAAAACAAAAATAACTCAAATTGGTGGCTTAGAATTCCAGATTATATAGCATCTTCAACAAAGAACAATAAGTTTATAGAGAAATGACAGGACAAAGAAAGCAGTTTTAGGCTTCCAAGAGCAGCAAACTGTGGGAAGGTAAATATACAAGAGGAAACAAATGGAGTAGGGTTTGTTTGCAGATTCCTCTGATGCCCTCTCTGGGGTGAGAAAAGTCTCCTGCAAAATAATTTTTTTGCCCTTAGGCAGAAAAGGGGTTCTTTCTGGGTTTGTAGCTTCTTAATTGCCTTCAGCTCAAAGTAACTTTTATGTCAAAGAGGCCTATTTGGAGGTGACATATTCTGGTTTCCTTCAATCACTTCTCTCCTCCATTAAATCAGTTCTTAGATTTATCGCCCATGAATCTCCTGAGTAATCCTATACATCTACCATTTCTAAAACCGTTCTCAGCAGCCTCTTTCTCTTCATTTTCTTTATATTTTTTCATAGGCTACCACATTCTCTTCATTAGCATCATTGGACTCCTCTTTATATATCAGAAAAATATCATTACCTACTGAGCAGGGAGCCCAATGCATCCCCTTTAATCACAATTTTTAAAAAAATGTTGTAATTGACCTTAAAAATTCTGGAATGTGTAACTCTTTCTTAAGGATGGGCTACACAGATTGACTTGCTTCTAAAATGGGGGGACAAAGGGGAAAAAAGAAAGATTTCAATAAAAGAAGGGCAAACTAAAAATAAAGCAGAGGTGCCTGACTGGCTGGGTAGGTAGAGTGTGTGACTCAATCTGAGGGTGGTGAGTTGGAGCCACATGTTGGGTATAGAGATTAGTTTTAAAGAAAAAAAAAAAAGGCAGAAAGAAGGAAATAAAGATGAAGGCAGAAAATAATTCAACAGAAAATAGAAAACAGAAAATAAAAAATAAAATATTTATAAAATGTGCAAACTATTCCTACTGTATTACCTGTATATATCTTACCATTTACTGTGTGAACTGCTAATATAATGTCTAATTTGTTCAATTAAAAATAAAAGGGGGCACCTGGGTGGCTCAGTCGGTTAAGCATCTGCCTTCAGCTCAGGTCATGATCTCAGGGTCCTGGGATGGAGCCCCGAGTCAGGCTCCCTGCTCAGTGGGGAGTCTGTTTCTCCTTCTCCCTCTGCCTCTCCCCTCCACTCATGTTTTCTTTCTCTCAAATGAATAAATAAAAATCTTAAAAAAAAAAAAAACCTGAAAAAAAATTAAAGGAAAAAGTATCAAGGAACTACATAATAGCAACTTTTTTTTTTTTTTTTTTTTTTTATTTGACAGAGAGAGACACAGCAAGAGAGGGAACACAAGCAGGGGGAGTGGGAGAGGGAGAAGCAGGCTTCCCGCCGAGCAGGGAGCCCGATGCGGGGCTCGATCCCAGGACCCGGGGATCATGACCTGAGCCGAAGGCAGACGCTTAACGACTGAGCCACCCAGGCATCCCCATAATAGCAACTTTTAAGGGAGGATTGAAGTGGAAACATTTTTTTATTTTTTAATTCATTGGTGTTTGAGACCTGCTTAATGTAGACACTCAAGGCCTGCGCAGAGTGGGGAGTGCCCAGGAATTAGACAGGCAGGCAAGGTGGGTGGGTTGCAGGCTCATACCTGGCCCCAGGAGGGGATGCCATGTGGTGGGGGCTGGCCCAGGCATGCCAAGGGGAGTACCAGAAGGGTGGCTGAGGCAGGCAGACCTACCAGAGGACCTGTAGGTCTGACCCTGAAAAGGTATCTAAGTCAGGTGCTGAGTGCCCAGGGCCAAAGCCTAGCCCAGAGAGGAAGGGTTGGGGCCTGGCTGGGGGCTAGCAGAGCCTAGGGGCCTCCCCGAGCTGGGCTGGAACTCAAGGCATGTCTGCCAGTTGGACTCAGGCAGCTCCTGGAGACAGACATGGAGGTAGAGGTTCTCTTCCAGGTGGTCCAGACACGAGCTGATCTGGTCCAACACCAAGCTGATGGCAGCATCTACTGCTTACCTGAAGCCATCATCCTTGCCTTTTCCCCTCCCCTGCACAGGCTTGCCCAGATCCGGGTTGGGGTGACATCTGGCTGGGGAGCCTAAAGGGCCTTACAACCATTGATAGGGTGCCTTTTACACCGACAGCCACCACCTGGCAGTAGGTGGAGGTGCCAGGTTGAAATTGAAGCTTTTTTTTTTTTTTTTAGAGAGAGAGAACACACACGCGGGTACAGGATGAGAGGGGCAGGGGGTAAGGGAGAGAGAATCTTAAGTAGGCTCCACACCCAGTGAGGAGCCCCACTTGGGGCTCATCTCAGGACACCGAGATCATGACCTGAGCCAAAATCAAGAGTCCAGCTTAACCACCTGGGCCACCCAGGTGCCCCTGAAATTGAAGAATTCTAACAAATGTCAGGTGTATGGAAAACTGTAAGTATTAATTAAATTTGGACTTTCTTAAGTTAAAATGCTTGTTATATTTCTATATTAACAGCCTGCAGAATCAAACAAGAGTAAAAATTTTCCGAAGTGATAAAAGAAAAAAAAATGGATCAAGAAAGAATAGGTAAATGTGAAAAACAAGAAATTAAGAGAAAAACAGAAAGAACATTAGGCAACTAAAAATGATTCATATTTGTCAATAATCATTGGTAAATTAAATGGATTAATTCCATTAAACATCAATTTAAAAATTAAGGAGGTCTCAATTTCATTATTGAGCCTCCACTGCACAAAATAAAACTTTGGGTTTTTTTCCTCCTGTTAAAAAAAATTAAGGGTTGGGGAATGGGTTAGCCTGGTGATGGGTATTAAAGAGGGCACGTATTGAATGGAGCACTGGGTGTTATACGCAAACAGTGAATCATGGAACACTGCATCAAAAAAAATTAAAAAAAATTAAAATAGGGGCACCTCACTGGCTCAGTAGGTGGAGCGTGCTACTCTTGATCTTGAGGTTGTGAGTTCAAGCCCCACTTTGGGTGTGGAGATTACTTAAAAAATATAATCTTTAAAAAAATAAATAAAAATAAAAATCTGGGTGTAGATGTTAAAAGGGTCACATCTAAAGCTTAAGGAGAAAGAGAAGTGGCAATGAAAAAGATGATAAAAATTATATACCAGTTAAATACTTATAAAAGAAAGTTAACATAATTTTGGAGCAGACAAGATTAATATGAAAGGACGACTGGTGAATGTGGGCTGGACTTGACCTACTTACTGCTAATCAGGAGGATGAGGCAGAAGTGATTGCCAAGGCTAGATTATAGGATCACTTCTGAGAAAAGCCAATTATCCTGTCACAAGGACACTCAAGCAGCACATGGAGAGGTCCCCCTGGAGAGGAAATAACTTGCCAGGATGAACTTATCAGCCACAAAATGAAGCCATCTTCGAAAGCAGATCCTCCAACCCCCATCAATCTCTTTGAGATCTTCAATCCATGAGATACCTGGCGCCAGAACTCCTTCACATATCTGCTCCCAAATTCCTGATCCACAGAAACTGTGAGAAGCAGACATACTTACTCAGATTTTCAGGTGGCCTGGAATGCAGCAAGAGAGAGGCTTCAGTTTTGAAGGGTGCAGTTTCAAAGAATTTGTGGATATATTTCTTAAAACACAACCACTGGTCCTCTGAGTATAAATTGGGTTTTTTTTGTCGGTTGTTTTGTTTTGTTTTTAAAGATTTTATTTATTTATTTGACAGAGAGAGAGGGAACACAAGCAGGGGGAGTGAGAGAGGGAGAAGCAGGCTTCCTGAGGAGCAGGGAGCCCGATGCGGGGCTCGAGCCCAAGGCCCTGGGATCATGACCTGAGCTGAAGGCAGACCAGGATTTCCTCATGTAAATCAGGTCCACTGTGGATGAGGATGGCTTTCTCCTGACACTCCTTCTCTGTGCCAGAAGCCAATGTGAGTGAGCCACCCGGACCCGATCCTTCAGATGACTGAAATCTCATGAAAAACCCAATCCAGAAATACTCAGCCAAGTCACTCCTGAATTTCTGACCCAAAGAAACTGTGAGAGCTGTTGTGATGAGCCATTAAGATTTGGGGTAATTTGTAACACAGCCATTGATTATTATGGAAGGCTTTTAGCCATTCATTAAATTAACAAAATTTTAAAAAAGATTTTATTTTATTTATTTGACAGAGAGAGTGAGTGAGAGTGCACAAGCAGGGGGAGCAACAGAGGGAGAGGGAGAAGTCCTCTCTGATCAGTGGCAGAGGGAGAGGGAGAAGTCCTCTCTGCTCAGCGGGAAGTCTCAAGACTTCCCGCTGAGCAGAGAGCCTGACGTGGGGCTCGATCCCAGGACCCTGGGATCATGACCTGAGCTGAAGGCAGATGCTTAATTGACTGAGCCACCCAGGCACCCCTAAACTAACAAACTTAATTGAAAATTCCATGCACGTTGTAGGCATGAAAAAATTGAGGTTCCCATTTTTTTGTCTTAATTTGTTATTATTTTTTTTAAAAGTTTAATTCCAGTACAGTCAACATACAGTGTTATATTAGCTTCAGGTGTACAATATAGTGATTCAACAATTCTATACATTACTCAGTGCTCATCATGATAAGTGTTCTCTTAATCCCCTTCACCTATTTCCCTCATCCCCCCAGCCCCCAGAGTGGTAACCATCAGTTCGTTTTCTATAGTTAAGAGTCTTTTTTTTCTGGTTTGTCTATTTTTTCTTTGTTCATTTGTTTTGTTTCTTAAATTCCATGTATGCGTGAAATCATATGGTATTTGTCTTTCTCTGCCTGACTTATTTCACTTAGCATTATACCCTCTAGCTCAATCCACGTCATTGCAAACAGCAAGATTTCATTCTTTTTTATGGCGAATATATATATATATATATATTTCACATCTTTATCCATTCATTTATTGATGGGCACTTGGGCTGCTTCCATAATTCGGCTATTGTAAATAATGCTACAATAAATATAGGGTGCATACATCTTTTCAAATTAGTGTTGTTGTATCCTTTTGGTAAATATCCAGTAGTGGAATTACTGGATCCTGTGATAATTCTATTTTTAATTTTTTCAGGAACCTCCATACTGTTTTTTTTTTTCCAGTGGCTGCACCAGTTTGCATTCCCACCAACAGTGCAAGAGGGTTCCTTTTTCTCCACATCCTTGCCAACACTGTTTCTTGTGTTGTTAATTTTAGCCATTCTGACAGGTGTGAGGTGATATCTCATTGTGGTTTTGATTTGCATTTTCCCGATGATGAGTGATGTTGAGC
Source organism: Halichoerus grypus (assembly GCF_964656455.1). Taxonomy (NCBI): domain Eukaryota; kingdom Metazoa; phylum Chordata; class Mammalia; order Carnivora; family Phocidae; genus Halichoerus; species Halichoerus grypus. The sequence continues at coordinate 46,698,767 of NC_135726.1, read as the reverse complement.
ATCTTTTTATGTGTCTGTTGGCCATCTTATGTCTTCTTTGGAGAAATGTTTGTTCATGTCTTCTGCCCATTTTTAAATTTGATTGTTTTTTTGGTGTTGAGTTGTGTAAGTTTTTTGTATTTTTTGGATGCTAACCCTTTATTGGATTTGTCATTTGCAAATATATTCTCCAATTCTGTAGGTTGTTTCCTTTGCTGTGCAGAAGCTTTTTATTTTGATGTAGTCCCAGTAGTTTATTTTTGCTTTTGTTTCCCTCCCCTCAGGAGACCTATCTAGAAAAATGTTGCTATGGCCGATGTCGGAGAAATTACTGCCTGTGCTTTCTTCTGGGATTTTTATGGTTTTGGGTCTCACATTTAAGTCTTTAATCCATTTTGAGTTTATTTTTAGTGTCTGGTGTAAGAAAGTGGTCCTGTTTTCCCAACATCATTTGTTGAAGAGACTTTTTCCCATTGCATGTTTTTGGCTCCTCTGTTGAAGATTAATTGACCATATAGCTGTGGGTTTATTTCTGGGCTCTGTATTCTGTAACATTGGTCCGTGTGCCTATTTTTATGCCAGTACCACACTGTTTTGATTACTACAGCTTTCTAGTATATCTTGAAGTCTGGGATCATGATACTTGCAGTTTTATTCTTCTTTTTCAAGATTGCTTTGGCTATTCAGGGTTTAATTTGCTATTGTTTAAAGTCAAACATTCCATTAAAAGGGGAGTGACACTGAAATCTTCATAAAGTGATAAGAACTACATTATGAATTCTCTCACCTGGTGAAGACATACCTATAAAGACTAATATTCAATAATTTCTCACCAGTGTGAACTGCCTGATGTTAAAAAAGTCTGGGCCATGCCTAAAGGCATTGTCACATTCCTATGTTCTTAGAATGCATTCCCTGATGTACTTTAAGGGCTGAACCATATCTGAAGGCTTTCCCACACTTCTTACACACATAGGGTTTTTCACCAGTATGAATTCTCTCATGTTGAACAAGGTTTGAAGCACGACTAAAGGCCTTCCCACATTCCTTACAGTCATAGGGTTTCCCCCCAGTATGAATTTTCTGATGTTGTGTAAGATATCCATACATTTTAAAGGACTTCCCACATTTCTTACATTCATAGGGTTTCTTATCAGCATGAATACTCTGATGTGTGGTAAGGTGTGAACTACGTCTAAAGGTCTTCCCACATTCCTTACATTTAAAAGGTTTCTCGTCAGTATGAATACTCTGGTGTAGGGTAAGGTTTCTACAGAAAGTAAAGGTTTTCCTACATATCTTACACTCATAGGGTTTCACACCAGTATGGATTTTCTGATGTTGACTAAGATATCCATGCAAGCTAAAGGTCTTTCCACACTCTTGACATTCATAGGGTTTCTCACCAGTATGAGTTTTCTGATGTTGAACAAGGTTTGAGGCAGTACTATAGGCCCTCCCACATTCTTTACATTCAAAAAGTTTCTTACCAGTATGAATACTCTGATGTCGAATAAGATTTCTATATAAAGTAAAGGTTTTTTTACACTCCTTACATTCAAAGTGTTTCACACCACTATGAATTTTCTGATGCTGATGAAGGTATCCATATAAGCTAAAAGCCTTTCCACATTCCTTACATTCATAGGGCTTCTCACCAGTGTGAGTTTTCTGATGTTGAAAAAGTTTTGAGCCAGTAGTATAGGCCCTCCCACACTGCCTACATTCAAAAAGTTTCTCACCAGTGTGAATACGCTGATGTCGAGTAAGATTTCTACACAAGGTAAAGGTTTTCTTACATTCCTTACATTCATATGGTTTCCCGCCTTTGTGAATTCTCTGATGTAGAATAAGGTATGAGGCAGTGCTATAGCCCTTCCCACACTCTTTACATTCATATGGTTTTTTACCAGTATGAACACTCTGATGTACAGTAAGTTGATGACCTCTTTTAAAGGCCTTCCCACATTTCTCACATACGTAAGGTTTCTCATCGGTATGGATTTGCCCATGTTCAACAAGGTTTGAGCGCCTACTAAAAGCCTTCCCACATTCTTGACATTTATAGGGTTTCTCACCGGTATGAATTCTTTGATGAATTCTAAGGTGTCCACCTTGACTAAAGGCCTTCCCACATTCCTGACATTCATAAGGCCTCCCTCCAGTGTGGATTCTCTCATGCTGAACAATGTGTGAGGCATAAATAAAGGCCTTCCCACATTCCCTACATTCATAGGTTTTCTCACCAGTATGAAATCTCTGATGTACAGTAAGTTGATAACCACTTTTAAAGTTCTTCCCGCATTCTGTACATTCATAGGGTTTCTCACCAGTATGAAATCTCTGATGTAGGGTAAGTTGATAGCCACTACGAAAGTTCTTCCCACAGTCCTTGCATTCATAGGATCTTCCACCAATATGAAACCTGTGATGTAGAATAAATTGATAGCCACTACTAAATTTCTTCTTACATTTCTTACATTCATAGAGTTTCTCGCTGTTGTATGTGCTCTGATGTTGTATAGAAGACATATCTTTCTCATAAGTGGGCATTTCTACATAGCTGATTACCTCACAATGTAAATCCAAATCTGAAACAAAAGAAGAAAACAAAAAAATATTTGTATTTCTTATACTAGAGAACATGGAACTTCTACGAAAGAAATACGAACCAACAATCATAATAAATAAAGGGCTTATTGAATTGTAAAATATGGTTATGAAATTTTTGAAAGGCCAAGAGTTCAGAGATGTATGTGAAATTATGTGAGATAGTGAAGTTACTGAAATTTAGGTGTGGGCCAGAATCTTTGGCAAGCTTGTTATAAATCTGATATCCTGGTTCTGTCAGAGACCAACTAAGTTAGAATTAAGAGGGAAAAAACCTTGGCATCTTTGTTTTCAATCTTTCTACCACTGATTTAAATGCAGATCAAAGGTTAAGAATTAATCCTAAGTTTCTCTAGTGTTTCTCTTTACTCTTGGAATGTCCAAACACTGACTCCTTTGCCCCATCTCCTTTCACATTCTTTTTTTTTAAAAGATTTTATTTGACAGAGAGAGCGAGAGCACAAGCAGGGGGAACAGTAGAGGGAGAGGGAGAAGTAGGCTCCCCGCTGAGCAGGGAGCTCGATGTGGGATTCCATCCCAGAACCCCGGATCATGACCTGAGCCGAAGGCAGACCCTTAACCATCTGAGCCACTGAGGTGCCCCCTTTCACATTCTCTCTTTTCAGCACTTAGGATATGGTACAATCTTCTCTTTCACTTGATGCTTTCCAAAGACTGTTTCGTATGACAAGACTCCTTGGACCTGGGCACTTTGTTAAGCTGATCCTTCTCATCCTTTAGTCTCAGGATAAATGTCCTATCCCTTGGAAAGGCTGCACCTGCTAACTCTAAGTATATCCATGTCTCTCTTTTTATGTTCTAGCACTTCATTACTTCCACCATCCCTTTGTTTCCAATTATGGTATCATTAGTTTCCTTATTTGATATTCTACTTACATTTCCCTAAACTTCCCCAAGAGCAGACTCTACAATCCTTCTTTTTTTTTTTTTTTTAAGATTTTATTTATTTATTTGACAGAGAGAGAGAGAGAGCACAAGTAGGCAGAGTGGCAGGCAGAGGCAGAGGGAGAAGCAGACTCCCCGCTGAGCGGGGAGCCTGACGCAGGACTCAATCCCAGGACCCTGGGATCATGACCTAAGCCAAAGGCAGATGCTTAACTGACTGAGCCACCCAGGCGCCCAGTCCTTTTTTTTCATCACTGAATTATAAGGTTCTGATATATCAAGGTGCTAAATAATTGTTCTTACTTATCTTCAGTTGAGTTTTATTATTCCTTCTCCATTCTAAATATGCTAAATCTGTGTTGGTTCATATCCTTTTTCATATCCTTTCTTCTTTTTCTTTATTTTCAAGGCCAGCCATCCTTGTACTTCCCAGTATTGTGATGTCTTTTCAGACAATCACAGATATGTACTTGAATGAAATAAGAAATTCCTTTCATTTGGAGATGCTGGAGAGAATCAAGAAATTAAAATGTGGAGTAAAGTCCCGGGATACCAGAGTGCCTGGGACTGTTAAAAGGAAATATCAGATATAAGCTGGAAGATGGCAATCCAGATTCAGGAAAAGATTCAGGAGTATCACTGCAGAATGAGGGGAGGTGTGAGTCAAGGGCAAAGAGTATATGACTCAATTGGGGGATGTGTGTAACAGGTGACATGATACATTCTCTGACCTCAAAAAATAACACTGAAAATAACAGCAACATCAGAAAACAAAAAGCACTTCATCTAAAAAATTAAAGGCTCTCTGCTAATTAAATGCACCAGCAGAGGCAGATTGGATAGCCACACAAACTTTGACTTGGACGTCAAGACTAATGATGACACATATACATCAGGAAGATGTGAAAAGATTTATTACTTTTATAACAAGGCTTCCTAGAAAGAGCAGAGTGGTTCCCAAATAGGTCTGAAGAGGACTTGAGAGATTTGGAAGAGAATGACTTGGGGGTTTTTTTTGGTAGTTAGGGTGTGGGGCAGGGCTAAGGTTTCCTGGGCATGAGGTTTGCATGGTTTGAATTTTCCACAGGCACCAAAGTAGGCAGCTCTCAGGCTTTTTATCTGCTTGCCCAAAAGTCGGGTAGACACATGGGGCTTGAAAGCTGTCAGCAGTCAAAAATCAAAAATAGAGTCAGTATCTTTATTATACTGAGGAAATAAACAGTGAAACTAGAGAAATATAACCAGACAAAAAATGAAAATACTACATTTCAGAAGGTACAATATTTAACCATAATGCCCAGAGAAAAGTTGTCACCTCAACACAAATTAAATAAACAATTTATGAAAATGTTTAGAAAAAACATCAAAGTAAGCCAAAGGAAAGCAGAAAGTATAAAGATAAAAAACCCAGAATGTAGGGGCACCTGGGTGGCTCAGTCGTTAAGTGTCTGCCTTCAGCTCAGGTCATGATCCCGGGGTCCTGGGATCGAGCCCCGCATTGGGCTCCCTGCTTGGCGGGAGGCCTGCTTCTCCCTCCTCCACTCCCCCTGCTTGTGTTCCCTCTCTCGCTGTCTCTCTCTGTCAAATAAATAAATAAAATCTTAAAAAAAAAAAAAAAAAACCCAGAATGTAATGAGTTTAGAAAAAGAAAATCAACACATAAATTAAAAAAGATATCTCTTGAGGGTGGCCTGGGTGGCTCAGCTGGTTAGCGTCCAACTCTTCATTTCGGCTCAGGTCATGATCTCAGGGTTGTAAGATCAAGCCCTGTGTTGGGCTCGGAGCTGGGCGTGAAGCCTGCTTAAAATTCTCTCTCCCACTCCCTTTTCCCCCCACCCCCACTCTCTAAGAAAACAAAAAAGCCCAAAAAACAAAACAGAAAAACAAAAAGGTATCTCTTGGGAAAAAAAAATCAACGTATGAATGTACACTAGCTAAACTAATCAAGAAAAGAGGGGAGAACAAACAAAAAATTAAGATATTATAAAAGTGAAAGACAAACATAAGAAAATATTGATCAAAATCAATCCTACAAAGGACAAAAATCTGAAACAGGTTAATTTTCAGGAAATAGAAAAAATGTTAAAAAGGCTAGTAGCAATAAGCACCCTGATCATTTACATTGTCATCTCTAAATACCTACTATTATGATCAGGGAACCCTTAAAGAAATGTTTAATTCCAAGAACGGGTCAGGGAAGATACAAGATAATTCTCACAAATCTTGGGCCAAACACATAAGAAAAATTTAAAAGATTTATGTTTTTGTTAAAAAACACATGCTTCTGAGTATTAACTTGTGTTTGGCCAATATTGTGGGAAAAAAAAGCAGAAAAAATGATTATGTTGAATAAACATATTAAGTAAATGAAAGATAGATAATGGAGGAATCAAACTGTTAGCTTAATCGAGTTTTAACATTCCAAAACTAACAGTGCAATTCAATACATGTGTCTCTTGATAGAATACACATAATCACCTATGTGATGTACTTCAGCCAAAAATATTTAATGTGAATCTCTCAGGACAGAAAATAATTTCCAATCTACAAAAATACAGAGAGTAGAGAATAAACAAATTGTATCATGGACAGTATTGAGATAAGTTCAAAAGATGGCAAATTTTGCAATTTAAGTGGCCTTGTCTCTTCAAAGTGTTAGTATCATAAATAAAGGGAATGTGTTAAATTAAGAGGGATTTCAGTGTATAATAACCAGATGGAATGCACAGTCTTGCACTGGGATACTGATTTGAACAAATCAAATTGGGCCAAATGGAGTAATAGGAATAGAATTTGGGTTTTGAAGATGCAATAAAATAAAAATGTCATAGAAACAGTAAGTAGAAAAATCACTGATAAAGAAATCAGGTTATAAAACAGTAAGACTATGGTGTCCCTTTGGTAAAAAGAAAAACATGTAGAGGCGTGTGTGTACTATATCCACTAAGGTGTTATAGTGGTAGGAATAAGATATTTTAATATTTATTTATTTATTTTAAAGATTTTATTTATTTATTTGACAGAGAGAGAGAGAGACAGCAAGAGAGGGAACACAAGCAGGGGGAGTAGGAGAGGGAGAAGCAGGCTTCCCACTGAGCAGGGAGCCCGATGCGGGGCTCAATCCCAGGACCCTGGGATCATGACCTGAACCGAAGGCAGACACTTAACAACTGAGCCATCCAGGCGCCCCAAGATATTTTAATATTTAAAAAAAATCTTACCTGTCTCTATTTTCTAATTTTCTACAAAGCACATGGAAGATTGTTTAATAAGGGTTATTAATTTTGTGTTCATCTATTAACACAGAATGAAATAAACCAAATATCGACACAATCCAAAGTCTGAGTGGAACATTTAATAAAAAAATAAATATTAAATGTTTAATAATAAACATTTAATAAAGGATCTAGAACTTTGTGGCTATAAGCCAAATATTGCAGAATTCAGTTCCTTTTCAGTCACAGACAAATTACTTATAGAAATAGACCACAGGGCGCCTGGGTGGCTCAGTTGGTTAAGCGACTGCCTTCGGCTCAGGTCATGATCCTGGAGTCCCTGGATCGAGTCCCGCATTGGGCTCCCTGCTCGGCAGAGAGTCTGCTTCTCCCTCTGACCCTCCCCCCTCTCATGTGCTCTCTCTCTCTCATTCTCTCTCTCTCAAATAAATAAACAAAATCTTAAAAAAAAATAGACCAGAAACTGGGCTACAAAGCAAGTCTCAACAAATTTCAAAGGATCAAAATCATACATATTATGTTGCCCGATCACAAGTTATGCTAGAAATCAATATGACAAAACCAACTAGATTATCAACATATATTGGGAAATTAAAAAGTGCTTGTAGTTGATCAATACACTACACAAACTGTACCCTATGATATAATAATTACAAACTTTAAAAAACAATGTTTTGACTGAAAGTTAAAGACAAAAGGAACTGCACATAAACACTACCAAGTTAGTAAATTTGTTTCTCGTGGGGATGGATGATGGATGGTGGGAGCCAGTTTTCTCACTGTCTGAGAAAAAAAGTAACAGATAAACAGGACAAGAAGGCTAGAATGCACCCTGAAATATGGGATGGGAGTTGGAGACGTCAGTATGAGCTCATGTTTAGCTTCATGTAGATACAGACAGATAGATACTAAAACAATTACAGTTACATGTCCATATACATGTATACACACATTTACTGCCTGGTTAGGTGGAGTAGGGGCCCAGAGGCAGCAGCATACCAACAGCAATGAGTATACCTAGCACCCCGATCGTGGTTTCTAAACACTATTTTCCAATAAAAGGAACCAGGGCTCTTAGGAGAAATGGCTGATTCTAGGACCAGGGAAGGGGAAAAAACAAAATGAATCTGAAAATCGTATCAGGAAAGAAATCCTCAAAAACCAAAAGGATAGGGATATTAATGGACACAGGAACCAATCCAAAAGAGCTATCAGTGTCCAAAGCAAAATAAAGAACATAACATGTAATTAGAACTCCAAGTATAAAATAAATATGAATGAGTCCACACTGAAATAAAGGGGGAGGAGACAAATCTTTTATACAGAATTCCAGATAAAATATATAGATTTTCTACCCGACAGAAGCTTAATCCCCAATCCTACACCCCTACCCACAGGATGAGCTACACTTAGTGAGCTGCTTCTAAAGAATGGAGTATGAGGGGTGCCTGGGTGGCCCAGTCATTAAGCATCTGCCTTCGGCTCAGGTCATGATCCCAAGGTCCTGGGATCAAGCCCCGCATTGGGCTCCCTGCTCAGTGGGAAGCCTGCTTCTCCCTCTCCCACGCCCCCTGCTTGTGTTCCTTCTCTCGCTTTGTCTCTCTCTGTCAAATAAATAAATAAAATCTTAAAAAAGTAAAAATAAAGAGTGGAGTATGGAAAAGGAAAAATAGTAACTTCGGAGTGGAGAAAAGTTAACATCACCAGTGACGTCACATGGATATCATGTACCCCCCATATGATGTGATGAAAAGGACATTTCACTTCTGTTGCAGTCTTTCTAAAAAACCCCTATCTCCAGTCTAATCATGAGAAAAACAACAGACCCAGATTAGAGGGTATTCTGAAGGATACCTGGCAGGGAAATTCCAGAAAGACAAGGAAAAATGAAAAACTGTCACAAACCAGGAGACACTGGGAGACATGACAAATTAATGCAATGTGCTACCCTGACTGGAAGGATCCTGGAAGAGAAAAATGACATTAATGGAAAAACCTGTGAAATATACAAATGAAGCCAAGAGTTTAGTTAATACCAATGTTATTTTCTTAGTTTTGACAAATGCATCTTAATGATATAAGATGTTAACAATGGTAGAAATCAGGAGAGGTATAGACAGGAAGTCTCTCTATTATCTTAGTAATTTTCCATAAATCTAGAATCAATCTAAAATAAAGTTTACTAAAAAAAATAATCACTCACCACCTCTGTAGTATTCTGGGCAAAAATGTTTAACCTTATTCTAATTATAAGAAGAAAACTTCAAACCTAGAACGCAGACATTCCATAAGAAAACGAAACTGGACGCTACAAAATAACCAAACTCAAAGTGAAAAAAAAGGCAGGATAACAGTAAGATAAAAATCCTAACACCCAAATGCAGTGCAGTGTATGAATCTGGAATGAATCCTGGAAATAAATCTTACAAATGGCGTTTTTTGGAAAAAGTTCAAAAATTTAAATATGGACTCTATATTAGATGGTAAGGCTGAATTGCTATGATAATAATAGTGTGACTATAGGGACGCCTGGGTGGCTCAGTCGGTTAAGCGGCTGCCTTCGGCTCAGGTCATGATCTCAGGGTCTTGGGATCGAGTCCCGCATCAGGCTCCCTGCTCAGTGGGGAGTCTGCTTCTCCCTCTCCCTCTGCTTGTGCTCTCTGTCAAATAAATAAAATCTTAAAAAAAGAAAAAGTGTGACTATATAGAAGAAAGCCTTTATTCTTTTTTTTTTTTTTTAAAGATTTTATTTATTTATTTGACACAGAGAGAGAGAAAGAGAGAAAGAGCACAAGCAGGAGGAGCGGCAGGCAGAGGGAGAAGCAGGCTTCCTGCATGAGCAGGGAGCCCGATGCAGGGCTCGATCCGAGGACTCTGGAATCATGACCTGAGCTGAAGGCAGTGGTTTAACCAACTGAGCCACCCAGGAGCCCCGAAAGCCTTTATTCTTAGAAGAGGCACACAGAAGTGTTTGAGAGGTGAAATTTAATGATTAACTGCTACTTACCATCAAGTGAGCCAAGAAGGAAGGTGCATATATAGAGAGAAAAAGGCAAAATGTTAATAACCAAAGTTAAATCTATGTGAAGGGTAATTAACTACATATATATTTTTAATATTATCATTTGGCTTGGTAATTTTTTTTTTTTTTTTTTTAAGATTTTTTTATTTATTTATTTGAGAGAGAGAGAACGAGAGACAGAGAGCATGAGAGGGAGGAGGGTCAGAGGGAGAAGCAGACTCCCCGCCGAGCAGGGAGCCTGATGCGGGACTCGATCCCGGGACTCCAGGACCATGACCTGAGCCGAAGGCAGTCGCTTAACCAACTGAGCCACCCAGGCGCCCTTGGCTTGGTAATTTTTAAAGACAAAAAGCTGGGAGAAAGAAAGAAAATAGTGAATCTAAGGCAGTATTTTCTAAATTTCCATAGAGAAATTATTTTGAACCAAATTATAACATCTGCATCCATTTATATCTAATGTAGTTAAAGTAGAAAAAATTTATGTAACAGATTTAAATACATATGAGAAAAGAAAACCTGAAAATTGATGATCTAAACATTTATTGCAAGAAGCTAGAAAAAGAGCAACAAAATGAAAACAGATTAGAAAGATAAAAGTACTTTTAAAAGATAGTGCCCACAAATAACACAGAAGATCCACAATGCCAAATATTGTATTTTAAAGCAATGTTACTAATGTGATTCTCTCAAAACTAATAAAAGTAAAAGGAGACAGCAACAATATTCAATGCAGGAATTCCAGCTAACAAGGACCTCACTTTTGGGCCATCTACACCTCACAAACGGAGTAAAATGACATCATGAGAAAACGCTGTTTGTTAATAACCTGGATGAAACACATACATCTCTACAAAACAGCCTCTACAAAATCAACAGACAGAAAACTTCAAAATTCTAGCATTACATAATCTGAATAAGTTTTAATATTTTAAAAATTTTGTTTTTTAAGTAATCTCTATCCCCAACGTGGGGCTCAAATCCATGACCCTGAGATCAAGAGTCACATGCTCTACTGACTGAGCCAGCCAGGCGCCCCAAACCAAGTAAGTTTAAAAAAAACACTACAGGGGTGCCTGGGTGGCTCAGTCAGTTAAGTGTCTGACTTCAGCTCAGGTCACGATCTTGGGGTCTGGGACTGAGCCCCACTTGGGCTCCCCACTCAGTGCGGAGTCCGGTTGTCCCTCCACCCCTCCCCCTGCTCGTGTTCTCTCTCTTTCTCTCCCTGAAATAAATCAATAAAATCTTAAAAAAAAAAGTGACTGGGCGCCTGGGTGGCTCAGTCATTAAGCGTCTGCCTTCGGCTCAGGTCATGATCCCAGGGTCCTGGGATCAAGCCCCGCATCGGGCTCCCTGCTCCGCAGGAAGCCTGCTTCTCCCTCTCCCACTCCCCCTGCTTGTGTTCCCTCTCTCGCTGTGTCTCTCTCTGTCAAATAAATAAATAAAATCTTAAAAAAAAAAAAAGTGACTCTTATTTCAGCTCAGGTCATGATCTCAGGGTTGTGAGACTGAGCTCTGTGTGGGGCTCACATGCTAGGTGTGGAGCCTGCTTGAGATTCTCTTTCTCCCTCTCCCTCTGCCCCTCCTTTCCCCGCCTCTGTCTCAAAAAAAACCCAAAAAAACCAAAACTACAATGGTAACTGAAGGCCCAGATGGTTTTTCTGGCATATTTCCTCAAACATTCCGAAAGGGGGGAGAAAGCATACATTCTCCTCAACATATTCATAAAGCCAATGTAACTGTTATATCCAACCTTAAAAAGGATAATAAAAAAGGAAGGTTACAGGCTAATCTCATTCATGAAACCTAAATAAAATATTAAAAATTCCAATCTAACAATATTGAAAAGGGATAATATATTAACACACCATGACCAGAACTAGACTTCAGAATTCAGTCAGTCAATAAATAGAATTTGACACAGAAAGAGAACAATGGAGAAAAAAAATCATATGATTATGTCAATAAATGTAGAAAGAATAATTCCTGAGAAAAATCTTAGCAATTATGTAAAACAGAACCTCTTCTCTGTGAAAAATATTATATAAACCTTTAAAAACACACTTTTTAAAAAAAAGATTTTATTTATTTGAGAGAGAGCAAGAGCAAGCAGGGAGAGGGAGAGGGATAATCAGACTCTGCACTGAGCGCAGAGCCCGACTCGGAGCTTGATCTCAGGACCCCGAGACCATGACCTGAGCTGAAATCAAGAGTCTGACACTCAATGGACTGCACCACCCAGGTGCCCCAAAAACACACCCTTGGGGAGCCTGGCTGGCTCAGTCAAAAGAGCATGCAACTCTTGATTCTGGGTTGTGAGTTTGAGGCCCATTGGGTGTAGAGATTACATACACACATACATATATACATACATAAACTTTTAAAAAAATAAGAAAACACACCCTTATTCTTAGGAGATGTTTGGTGAATGATTCATGGGTCAAGTCATGATACCTAAGACATGCCTTCAAATACCTCAATAAATGTGGTATAGAGAGAAATAAAGAAGATATGGCAAAATCTTATCAGTTGGTGATCTATGTAAATGTCATTTTCATTGTGAGGCTCTTTCAATAGTGTTGAATTTTACTTTTTTTTTTTTTTTAAGCAGGCTCCATGCCCAACATGGGGCTTGAACTCATGACCCTGAGATCAAGAGTTGTGTGCTCTACCAATTGAGCCAGCTAGGCACCCCTAATTTTACTATTTTTTTAAAAGATTTTATTTATTTGTCAGAGAGAGAGAGCACAAGCAGGGGAAGCTGCAGGCAGAGGGAGAAGCAGGCTCCCTGCTGAGCAAGGAGCCCAATGCGGGACTCGATCCCAGAACCCTGGGATCATGATCTGGGCTGAAGGCAGACGCTTAACTGACTGAGCCACCCAGGCGTCCCTACCCTAATTTTACTATTAAAGAGCAAGAAGAACCAACCGCCTTTCCTGGGCAAGTGTGGGGTTTTTTTTACAGATATCGGGAACTTTTGGTATCTTGACTTTAAGATAAACTAGGATGTGGATTTTATCTAGATTTACTACTTTTTCATTCCTTTGTCCTTTTTGAAGGAAATATTAGGAGAGAAGTCACAGAAGGCCATAACTGCTTTTACCCATAGAGCTAATGCTCCATAACTTGTTCCAGATCATTAAAAATGAAGGAAAACTTTCTAATTCTCTTGTAATTTTTATGAAAAAAATATTAATATCTAAACCTGATAAGCGACATTAAAAGAAAATATGGGCCAAAATAACTTATGAATATCAACAGAAAACATATAAAATATTAACAAAGAAGAATCCAAGCAAACAGGAGCTCAGGGATACTTCCACAACATAAAACACACACACACATCCTTAGTTCTAAAGCCGGTTTGTTAGGTGGGGAAACACTACAGGCATTTCTGCCGAGATCAAGAACAAATCAAGGAAGCCGACTGTCTCTGCAACTATTCAAGACTGTACTAAAGATATTAGCCATTCAATTAGACAAGATAAATCAGAGGTAGAAAAGGAGGTAAAGAAGAAATAAAATTATCAAAAAAAAATAAGATTATCACTATATCATAGGTGATGTAATAGTATATCAGGATATAAAGTCAACTTACTAAAATCAAGGGTACCAATCTAAAACCAAAATTAAGAAAGAAATGCCATTTACAATCATACCAAAAAGAATAAAATATGTAGGAATAAATTGAAAAAAGAAGCCTAAGATCTATACACTGACAATTTCAAAATATTGTGGAAAGACATTAAATACCTAAATAAAAGGAGAGACCTCTCAGGTTCATGAAAGACAATGCTGTTAAGATTGTAATGTTCCGCAAACTGATCAACAGATGCAATGCGATCCATATCAAAATGTCAACTGCTTTTGTTGCTGAAAATGATCATATGGAAATATAGGAGACTCCAAACAGCCAAAATAATCTTGAAGGAAAAAAAAAGAGAAGAACAAAGTACAGTACTCACACTTCCTGATTTCAGAACTTACTACAATGCTACAATAAATCAAGACAGTATGGTGCTGGCATAAAGACAGATACATAGATCAATGGAATATAATTCAGAGTCCAGAAATAAAATCTCCATTTATGATCAGTTCATTCCTGAAAAGGGAGCCAACAAAATTCAATGGAGTCTTTTTAGCAGCAGTGAAGGAACAAGTGGATATTCATGTACAAAAGAATGAAGTTGGAACCTTACACTTTATAACACACATGAAAATTAACTCAAAATGATCAAAGGCCTAAATGTCAGAGCTAAAACTAGTAACTTCTTAGAAAAATACATAGCAGTAAATTCTTGAGACCTTGGATCACACAATGATTTCCTAAGTATGATACCAAAATCAAAACAACAAAAGAAATCATAGAGTATAATAGAATATTATTCAGCCAGAATAAAAGAATGAAGTTGATATTATATTGATGAATCTCAAAAACACTATGAAAGAAGCCATTCACAAGAGGCTACATGTTGTATGATTCTATGTATATAAAATACTCCTGATAGTCAAATCTATAGAAAGTAGACTAGTGGTTACCAGAGGCTGAGAGTAGGGTATAGAGAGTGACTACTAATAGGTATCAGATTTCTTTTTGGGGTGATAGAATTACATAGTGGTGATGGTTGCACAAAATTGTGATTATATTAAAAAACACTGACTTGTTCCCTTTATTTTTTCAGATTTATTCATTTATTTATTTGAGAGAGAGCGTGCACGAGCAGGGGGAGGGGCAGAGGGAAAGAATCTCGAGCTGACTCCCTGCTGAGCGTGGAGCCCTATGCAGGGCTCCATATCACTATGCTGAAATCATGACTTGAACCAATATCACTTGATCTTAGCCAAAAGGCTGAGAAGTGATGACTTGAGCCAATATCAAGAGTTGGATGGATGCTCAACCAACTGAGCCACCCAGGTGCCCCCCTGACTTGTTCAATTTAAAAGAATGATTTTAGGGGCACCTGGGTAGCTCAGTCAGTTGGGCATCTGCCTTCAGCTACGGTCATGGTCCCGGGGTCCTGGGATCGAGCCCCACGTCGGGGTCCTTGCTTGGTGGGGAGCCTGGCTTCTCCCTCTCCCTCTGTCTGCTGCTCCCCCTGCTTGTACTTGCTCTCTGCCTCTCTCTCTCTCTCTCTGTGTCAAATAAATGAATAAAATCTTTTAAAAAAAAAAAGAATGATCTTATGTTATGTAAATTATGTATCAATAAACCTGTTGAAAAAATTAAGTCTTCCTATTGGAAAACCATAACTAGGTAAAGGACAAAACGGTAGAGAAAAGGTAATTTATAACAGTAAAGAACATGATTAAGTATTTCGGGAAAATTAATAAACATTATAAAGATCTCAGTTCTTCCTAAATTAATCTGTAAATTTAGTGCAATTCAAATAAAATACCAATAAGCTTTCCATGGAGTTAGAAAAGTTAATAATAGAGTTTACATGGAAAAACAAACATTCAAAAATAGGCAGAAAAACATTGAAAATCTAAAAGGGGTGACTAGCCCTAACAAACATTAAAATGCGCTACAATATAACTATAATAAAAGCAATGTGGTAGTGGTGCATGGATCCACAAATAGAACAGAAGAGAAAGCCCAGAAATAGACCCAAGAATATATGGAAATTTATTATATGATGAAGGTGACATTTCATTTTTTTTAAGATTTTATTTATTTGACAGAGAGACACAGTGAGAGAAGGAACACAAGCAGGGGGAGTGGGAGAGGGAGAAGCAGGCTTCCTGCTGAGCAGGGAGCCCGATGCGGGGCTTGATCCCAGGACCCTGGGATCATGACCTGAGCCGAAGGCAGACACCTAACAACTGAGCCACCCAGGTGCCCCGAAGGTGGCATTTCAAATGAAGGGAGCAAAGATGGATGTTTAAATGAATGGTGTTGGGACAACTGGGGTAGCCATGTGGGAAAAAATTTCATTAGATCCATACCTTACTTTATACGCAAGAATAAACTCCAAATGGATTAGGGATTTAAATGTAAAATATAAAATCATACATGTGATAGAAGAAAAACTGTATATTTATCTTTAACCTTGAGATAGCTTCTAACCAAGACACAAAATTCAGAGATAATAAGAATGATGAATTTGACTATATTAAAAAATAAACTGCCATGGGACGCCTGGGTGGCTCAGTCAGCTAAGCGTCTGCCTTCAGCTCAGGTCATGATCCCAGGGTCCTGGGATCGAGTCCCACATTGGGCTCCCTGCTCAGCGGGAAGCCTGCTTCTCTCTCTGCCTCTGTCGCTCTCCCTACTTGTGCTGTCTCTTTCTCTCTGACAAATAAATAAAATCTTAAAAAAAAAAAAACAAAAAAAAACCTGCCATAATCAAAATAACAAAAAAAAATTGAGAAACTGGGAGAAAATATTTACAACATACACTTCAGACAAAAGGCTAATACTCCTAATATATAAAAACACTCTTAAAAATTGAGGGACGGGGCGCCTGGGTGGCACAGTTAGTTAAGCGGCTACCTTCGGCTCAGGTCATGATCCCAGTGTTCTGGGATCGAGCCCCCCATCAGGCTCCCTGCTCAGCGGGGAGTCTGCTTCTCCCTCTGCCCTTCACCCTGCTTGTGCTCTCTCTCACTTGCTCGCTGTCTCTCAAATAAATAAATAAAATCTTTAAAAAAAAATTGAGGGACAAATGATAAAAAGCCAGATAGAAAAATGGGGGAGACACACAACTCCAATACTCATGAAATAGAGAGAATTGGCTCTTAAACATATGAAAAAAATTTTCACTCACAGAGAAAATG
This sequence comes from Halichoerus grypus, assembly GCF_964656455.1. Classification (NCBI taxonomy): domain Eukaryota; kingdom Metazoa; phylum Chordata; class Mammalia; order Carnivora; family Phocidae; genus Halichoerus; species Halichoerus grypus. The sequence continues at coordinate 46,682,240 of NC_135726.1, read as the reverse complement.
CAAATTGAAACAACGAGATACCATTTCTCACCTATCAGGTTTGTAAAAAATTAAAAGTGTAACAGTACATTCTGTTGTTGAGTTTTTATTGAAGAGTATTTCTTTTAAAAAAAAAAATTTATTTATTTGACAGAGAAAGAGAGAGCATAAGCAGGGGGGAGTGGCAGGCAGCAGGAGAAGCAGGCTCCCTGCTGAGCAAGGAACCCGATGCGGGACATGACCCCAGGACCCTGAACCGAAGGCAAATGTTTAACCGACTGAGCCACCCAGGTGGCCCCCAAGCCTCAAAATTCTTACCTAATTTCCATGAATTTTCCACTGTTGTATCTTGATCTTGACCCAATCCTAATCACATTGAAAGACTGGCCTTAAACCAAACTTCCAATTGTCAATAATATCCATCCTTGCATTTCCTCCTTTGAAATACTACCAAAGCTCTTTATAGGTGGTGTTTTCCTTTACCACAGTAAGCAATAAGCTCAGTTCTGTCTGATATTTAGGGAGCCAGCATTCGATACTGAAAACAGATTATGTATACAAGACTGTCCAGAAAGTTGTCTTGCCAAAATATATATTATATAATATATATTTTAATATATGTTTAAATCTTAAAATATATTTATATATTTAAATTTTATATATTTAAATTTTATATAGTAAATATATTTAAATTATATGTAAATATTTATGTATATATTTATATATTATATGATATAATATCATTATATATAGATAATCTAAATCTCATTATGCTTCTTGATCCCACTACTTATTTAGAGGATACAGAGAGGGGCGCCTGGGTGGCTCAGTCGTTAAGCGACTGCCTTCTGCTCAGGTCATGATTCCAGGGTCCTGGGATCGAGCCCCGCATTGGGCTCCCTGCTCCATGAGAAGCCTGCTTCTCCCTCTCCCACTCCCCCTGCTTGTGTTCCCTCTCTCGCTGTCTCTCTCTCTGTCAAATAAATAAATAAAACCTTTAGAGCATACAGAGAAGTCAGAGAACATGTTTAAGTAAATCTCAAAATGGCATCAGCAAAACAGAATGGAAGATGTTCCTTCAGCAAATAAATGGTTAAGAACAAAAGAGATGAAGAGGAAACTTAGAGATTAAAGAAGATTTTAAAAGCATATAAAGAGAGGGGCGCCTGGGTGGCTCAGTTGGTTAAGCGACTGCCTTCGGCTCAGGTCATGATCCTGGAGTCCCGGGATCGAGTCCCACATCGGGCTCCCCGCTCAGCGGGGAGTCTGCTTCTCCCTCTGACCCTCCCCCTCTCATGCTCTCTGTCTCCCATTCTCTCTCTCAGATAAATAAATAAAACCTTTAAAAAAAAAAAAAAAAAAAAAAAAAATAAAAGCATATAAAGAGAAATACGTCAATCAGAGAAAGACATGTATCATATGACCTCACTGATATGAGGAATTCTTAATCTCAGGAAACAAACTGAGGGTTGCTGGAGTGGTGGGGGGTGGGAGGGATGGGGCGGCTGGGTGATAGACATTGGGGAGGGAATGTGCTACGGTGAGCGCTGTGAATTGTGCAAGACTGTTGAATCACAGACCTGTACCTCTGAAATACATAATACATTATATGTTAAAAAAAAAAAAAAAGAAGAAGAAGATAGCAGGAGGGGAAGAATGCAGGGGGGGAATCGGAGGGGGAGACGAACCATGAGAGACGATGGACTCTGAAAAACAAACTGAGGGTTCTAGAGGGGAGGGGGGTGGGAGGATGGGTTAGCCTGGTGATGGGTATTAAAGGGGGCACGTTCTGCATGGAGCACTGGGTGTTATACACAAACAATGAATCATGGAACACTACATCAAAAACTAATGATGTAATGTATGGTGATTAACATAACAATAAAAATTTTTTAAAAAGCATATAAAGACATTGGAGGGAGAAAAAAGGGAAGGAACTGATTTCCATTAAAATCAGAAGAGTGGTTACACTTAGCAGGGGGAGAAGATTGTGATTGGGTGTGGACATGTGAAGGGCTTCAGTGTGGACTAGAAAGCTTTCCTCATTTGGAAAGACTGGCTGAAAGGTATAAAATAAGTTTTTGCATTATTATTAAAACCTTTCTGTGACTTGAAATTATTTCAGAATAAGAAGTTAAGAAAAAAAGTTTTAATTCCTAATGTGGGTGTTTAACGCATTTAACTCATTGAGCTAGACATGTGCTTCACGCGGCTCTCTGTATTTGACTAACATTTTTTAAAAAATGGTTTAAAATTAAAAATTTAAAAACAGATAACATAATTGATTCTAATACTTATTATTCCTTTTTTTTTTTTTTAAAGATTTTATTTATTTGACAGAGAGAGACACAGCGAGAGAGGGAACACAAGCAGGGCGGGTGGGAGAGGGAGAAGCCGGCTTCCCGCTGAGCAGGGAGCCCAATGCAGGGCTCGATCCTAGGACCCTGGGATCATGACCTGAGCCGAAGGCAGTCGCTTAACAACTGAGCCACCCAGGCGCCCCAATACTTATTATTCCTAATGATTCAAATCTAATAAAACCTCATATGAGCTGATTCCTCCTAACAGTTGTGGCTGCGTTACTTATTACTCTCTCCTGAGGCCTTCTATTCTGGTCTACGATGGTGCTCCTCAAACTCACAAAGCTCTCTCTGGCCCCCTTCCCTCCAGTCTCCTCATCCCTTTCTCCCTGCCCCAGCCACGCCTGAGCCTTCCAAGCTGTTCATTTAGGTTGGAACATTCTTCCCAGACAAACACATGTCCTGGGCCCTTATGTCAGGTCCCCTCTCAAATGTTACCACCTCAGAAAAGTCATCCGCAACTACCTTATCTAAAATGGCCCCATTTCTGCTTACTTTCCATCATTCCATTGCCCAATATTATTTATCTATTTAGCTGTTTACAGTTATCCTCACTCTAGTACAATGTAAATTCCACGAGAGCAGGGACCTTATAAGTCTTGTTCACTATCACTGCATTGATATATGTGTGTGTGTGCAAAAGGGGAGATAGAGAACAGTTGAATCCAATGTATAGATAAAATATTGCACGAATGAAAAATGAGATTCCCTGTCACTGAAAATGGGTTTGAAATATAAGGAAAGAAGATGAATGGCAAATGGCGTAAAGTTGAAGTTTCTTCTACAGCTCATGTTGAGACCTTGATTTCCTCCCCACGTCACAAGCCCATGCTCTTGGCACCACCAAGTCTTGGTACCTTGGAGGGCTTTACAAATACCACAGAGATGTACTCCTTCCCCTTACCACATAGGCTGCTACCAGCCCTGATGGCTTCTCTTTGCCTTCCTTGCCCTCCTTACCTGTGTACTGTCTTTGTGTTTCTTCCCTCAAAATCATCCAGGGCTCTTTTCCTTGCTCCAATAAGTCAACCACATCTGGCTTAGAAATGGAATGTCCTGCTTACAAGAAAAAAAAATGCCACATGGTACAGAAATAAAAACAGAACTCACAAAATCTTTAGCTTTGCTTAAATTTGTCATGAAATCAAGGTTAAATGTTAATGATACAGACTTCAGATAATACAAGGATGAGATGATTTAAGGAACCAGGCAGGTATGATGAAATTTTATTTTAATTTAAACTCATATAGACTCTTCCTCTTAATAGAAAATTGAACAAAGTGACTGAAAAGGTTAACAATGTTTGAGGACACTCATTGGAGCTAAGGGCGTGTGCACAAATTCTTTCTCCTCTAATGTCTACCAACCTTGTGACTTTGAGGAAACCATTTCAACACACTGCTCCCCAATGTTGGCAAGTACAATCGGTATGATAATACTATTATTGCGTGGTTATTTGATGATTAAATTTGTATGCATGTATATATATTCCTCTCCCCCCTGCTTCCCAGGAAGAGTATCATAATTGGGACAGAATGCCAATTAAAATTATTTTATTTCCTTAAGAGGAAAACAAGAAGCATCCTCATTCACTTATAAAATATTCATTCAATTATAAATGTCATGCTCATGAATTGTAACTTTCAACCATAAATCATATAAAATTGGTTGCAGGAAATGAAATGTGTACCCTTCAGTTTTAAATGAATATTGCTTATCCAGTCCACCACTACAGAAGTTATAGAGCTCTTCTCACAGCTACAGCCAATCACAAATCTTCATCTAACTATTGCCCTGCAGGTGGATCAGAGGATGACCCAGCAAATCCACAGCAATATTCAGCCTGAACACAATGGGAAACAAGGCTTCTTGGACAACAGCTATATATAGAATAAATATAAGGAATTTTTGTCCAGCCCCATGGGAAGTAAGGAAGGGAGGCAATGACAGGAAGGGCGAGAGGCAGATGTGAACATCACCAAAAGAGGAAATGACCATGGTTGGTGGCAGAGGCACTCACAAACTGACAGACCTCAAACCTCCCTCTGGGAACAAGAAAAAGAAATTCAGCTTACATCTTGAAAGACAGCTTTGAAATTCCGTGTGTTGAAAGTCAACATACCACAGAGCACATTCTAAATTTCTCGTGGCAAATGAACTTACCCAATGAGACCAAGTTTCTATAGTTCTCCAACATCACATCCCTGTACAAGTCCCTCTGAATAGGGTCCAGGTATTCCCACTCCTGCCGAGAGAAGTCTATGGCCACATCCCTGAATGTCACTAATTCCTGAAACTGCAAACCCATGTAGTATGAAATTGGAAACACATTTTCAAGATGGTAAAGACAGGAGATTACAGGAATGAATTAAAGAAAGGGAGTGATATAGTACAAATGGACTAGAAAATCAAAGCCAAATGCCTACATATTCCTGAAGAATCCTATTGCTACAGACAAGTCTTTGTAGGTTGTGGGCCATCACAAAAACTCAGACCTACTGGGGAATGGATAAGATTAAAGTTTTCTTCCTATTCAATAAAGTATAATGCACAATCATGTAGTCAGCTAGTTGCATGATGTATAAATTCTCAAAAAAACGCCAGGTTCTAAATTATTTTTCCTTCAGAGTTAAACGAAGATGGGATTTGCCTCCCATATTGAAGATAAAAATTTCTGTATTAAGTAAAAGCTTTTGAAAAAAGTTGACATTTCTAAAGGCATTCAGTTCATCCTTTGTCAGAACACATCATAAACATTTTTCTTTGTTTTGACAAATAAATTCTGGATGTCACAATCCATTTTATTATAGATATCTCAGACTTAATCCCTTCCTGACAGTTATATACTTGGTTGGACAAAATTTCAAAGGTCTTCATCAATTCTAGAAATTAACACATTTACACTCCTTAGGATAAATTCTCATTCATTGTCATCTTTCATCAGTTACTCAAATTTTTGTTTCTAACTGTATACTGATGAAGGATGGGAGCCATAATCAAATAGATGTCACCCAAATTCATCAGATCACATTCAACCACAAAATAGATATATTTGTCTCTCAATAATTCCTTAGAAAGATGCATGACCCAAATGTTTCCAATCATTCTACAATGCTCAAGAACATGAGATACCATCATATACTAAGACTAAGACCAACTGATACCAATATCCATCTCATCTGCCTAGAAAATTCAGGTCTGTGGAGAATTTGAAAGTCTACCTGTGGTAATTAAATGGGACCAACACCTCTAACTCATCAAACCAGAGACCTATAAAGGAAACTCAAATATTTCCTTCACGGGACTTCACTCCTTTACTGCTCCATCACAGCCTTTGATTGAAGACTAAGCATAGAAGTGGAATGAGTAAATTGGATGATAAATAAAAAACTGGATAACAAACACTCATTAGGAGGAAATTGAGCTATTTTCTATCACTTTTTTTTATTTTAGGACAAACTGTAGAGCAGATAACTGAAAGAGGCCCTCTTAAGTAGGAAGCTTTGGGTTAATTAATCAAAAAACCCACATAGACTAAAATCATAATATTGCAAGAAGACAGGAATAACCAACTTACACAGGTCATGGTTTTAGAAATATAAGACCTGATCAGTGCTCCTTGGTGTTCCTCCATTGAAAACAATTCAAATTCCAGAGAATCCAGAGCTGAGATAAGAAAAAAAGTTTTAGTGTTCCCAATATGACTTAATTTAACAAAATCTTTTTGTTCCTCCATTCTTCTAAAATTAGCCCCCACTACTGCACACACAATTTAGGGAAAAATAGAAGATGGATCTAAGGTCTCTCCCAAGTCCCAGGACACCAGACTACACAAAGGTCGTTGTAGAATAAGTCACTTCTCTCAGTGAAGCCAGATCCAAACACAGGAGCAGGAGATCTCCTGGACAAGCTCCCATGTTGGGAAGGCTGATCTAGTCCTGAGATTGGGCTGCTCAGTCTTTCCATGAGTGGATCCACCTGCCTTCACTCCCACCTTCCAAGGCTGAAAGAGGCCTCACCATCCAAACCAGAGGTGCTTTTATGGCCTCATGGTCCATTGAAGTTGGTCAATATATGGGAAATGAACACAAAGAAGGAATTGCTTAGGCCTACATTCTGTGTTTGGAGTCCAGCCAAGCTGACTACTTAAATACTAAATGTTCAGGCAACAGAATACAAAGCAGCCATTAAATGCTAAAAAGGAAAATATATTTAAGGACATGGACGATATTACAGATATACTACCAATAGAAAAATAAGATAAAAAATAGGAGTACAACATGATTAGATCACTAAAAAAGAGACAGACATTGGGGGACAGGGAATAGGATATCAACTGATGGAAAGGTTTGGTAATTTATCCATTTTATTACATTACACAATCCTATGTTACCATCCCTTTTTTTATAGGCGTAATCTTGGTTTTCTTTTTGTTTTAAATATACTTCATAATTATTTTAACAGTGGCCATACATTAACTTAAAAAATATATATATACACAAATGTATGTGTTACAAGAAGCTATTCTCCAAAAAGTACAGACTTCATTTAATTTAAATTAAATTAAATTAAATTAAAATTTTTAAAGATTTTTTTTATTTATTTGACAGAGAAAGAGCGCAAGTAGGCAGAGCAGTAGACAGAGTGGGAGGAAGAAGCAGGCTCTCCGCTGAGCAGAGAGCCCAATGTGGGGCTCAATCCCAGGACCCTGGGATTATGACCTGAGCCAAAGGCAGACGCTTAACCAACTGAGCCACCCAGGCGACCTGAGATTTCATTTAATTTTAAAACACTTTCTTCTTGAGCTTGGAAAAAAGCTCTGAGTACTCTAAAGTCTTCTTGACCCCAAGGAGGTTTTTTTCTTGACATTTAGCCACAATGTCTTCCAGACAACTGCCCAGTCAACTTATCCTATTAGTCTCATATTGCATCTAAACATCAGTTGAGGGAAGAAATTAGAAGGCAAAAGTTTACACAATAAATCCCACTTATCTCCAGAGAGATTCCATGGGCTCAGTATAACTTGTTCATACTTTACAGTAATGGCCAGAATCCAACCAATGTCACTTTCCCATGAATTCCCAAGGTAGGTCATCTAACTCTCTTTAGTGGTCTTTACTATACACTGATCTATACTTATTCTTAATCGTAGTGTATATGCCGCTGGATTATTGGCATTTAAATGTAACATCTAAAGGGGCACCCAGGTGGCTTATTAGGTTAAGCGTCTGACTCTAGATTTCAGCTCAGGTCATGATCTCCAGGTCGTGAGATCGAGCCCTGTGTCACAGGCTCTGTGCTGAGTGTGGAGCCTGCTTAAGATTCTTTCTTCCTACGCACACCTCCCCCCACTCCATTCAGTACATTTGCTCTCTTTAAAAGAAAAAGGGAGGGGGGGAAGGAAGGGCTACATATGTATAGTCATTTAATCAACTCAAATGCTAGTACCACAGGGTCAGACAATATTGTAGGCCCTTAAAATGTCTAATTTCTTATATGAAAGTCCACTATTAAAAATTAAGGAAATAAAAAGAGGTATAAAAGTTATATGCAGAATGTTTTTCAGAGAATTTTTCTATAACAAAAAACTGAAAACATGTTAACAGTAGGCAACATGTTAAAAGAATTATGTTGGGAGCACCTGGGTGGCTCAGTCTGTTAAGCAGCAGACTCTTGATTTCCACTCAGGTCATGATCTCAGGGTCATGAGATCGAGCCCTGCCTTGAGCCCCAGAGATGGGCTCTGCATTCAGTGGGGAGTCTCTCTGAGATTTCTCTCCCTCTCCCTCTGCACTCCCCTGCACCACCGGTGCTCTCTCTCTCAAATCAATCAATCAATCAATCTTTAAAAAAAAAGAATTATGTTGTAATACATTCTGGCATACTATGCTATTATTAATAATTATGATATTGGTTCACACAAACAAGTGAAGAAAAGATACTTGTGATGAATTACTGAGTGAGGCAGGTAGCTTTTAAAAATAATCAATATTTGGGAGGTGGTCTCTTGCTATAATGAATACAGACTGTTGTCAGACCTTTAGGACATGAATTTCAGATTGAAACTCTGATGTTTATGAACATGCCAGTCCCTTGAAGTCTCATTGGTAAACTGGGAAAGAATATCAAATAGCATATAAAATAGTCTGAAGATTAAGTAATCTATATAAAATACTTAATAAAATAATTGCTTAAGTTAGTTATTATTATTTAAAGTGGAGAAACTTCGGGGCACCTAGGTGGCTCAGTGAGTTAAGCATCTGTCTGCTTTTGGCTCAGATCATGACCCTGGAGTCTCAGGATCAAGCCCTGCATCAGGTTCCCCGCTTAGCAGGGAGTCTGCTTCTCCCTCTGACCCTCCCCCTTCTTGTCTTCTCTCTCTTTCTCTCAAATAAATAAATAAAATCTTAAAAAAAATAAAGTGGAGAACCTTCCAAGTTCCTTAATTTACTGTTTTAAAAGAAACACAATTCTGCTAATTCCATTTTTTCTTACAATAAAATTTAAGTTCCTTAGGCCTACATTCTTATAATGCTAATTAAAAAATGTCAAAGCCTGGCTTTAAGCATGTAATTCTCCTCAATAAACAGATATTAACAAAAAAGATTCTCCAACACTTTAGGAGAAAATATGCCCATCCCCTGCCCCAGGCAGTTCAGAAAAATCATTTCAACATCCTAAAGGAGTTCAGAGAATCTGATGATCAGGTACCAAATTAAGAATTTAGTGAGTGTCTAAATACTGTTTTTTGGAACAAGGTGGAGATTTATCTGATTATTCGTAACTTTTACTACCTATTCCATGTTTCTGTTTACATAAATCTATCATTGGAAATGTTTATACAACAGATACTTGGAATAACCCAGACATCAGATCTTTTCTATATTCTCTGAAATGACATTTAATCTAATTTTAAAAAATCGATTTTATTTTTTTTCAAAGATTTATTTATTTATTTGAAAGAGAGAGAGAGAGAGCACGAGCAGGAGGGTCAGACGGAGAGGAAGAGGAAATCTCAAGCCGACTCTGAGCTGAGCACAGAGCCTGATGCAGGGCTCAATCTCATGACCCTGATATCAAGAACTGAGCCAAAACTAAGAGCCACCCAGGTGCCCCTAAAAAATTGATTTTAAAATGCTATGTTGGGGTGCCTAGGTTCCTCAGTCAGTTAAGTGCCTGCCTTTGGCTCAGGTCATGATCCCAGGGTCCTGGGATCTAACCCCACTCTGCAGGGAGCCTGCTTCTCCCTCTCCCTCTGCCTGCAGCTCCCCTTGCTTGTGCTCTCTCTCTCTAATAAATAAATAAAATCTTTAGAAAAAATGCTATGTTAGCAGAAATGTTACCATTTTCTGGTAACTGATTTTAACTGACAAATCTATGTTCCTAAGAGGTGAAAATACTCAGAAAGGTTTTTCGAGTAAGGGGATTAAGGGCCTTCTCTTTACATGCATAGAGACAATAATGAAACTCGGGATTTCTTTTACAAATTATGAGTTGGAAATTCTTTTGTCACCTTATGTGATCAAATACGGTTATTTTATATTACAGAATCAAGACCAAAAATATATGGTTACAGATAAAAACTGGAAAAATCTATATCAAAATATAATTGGTGATTAACGGCAGTCGGGGGGCAGGGAGGAAGAAGGACATGATGACAACAGACTATGGGTAATTTTATCTTTCTTGTTCATTAATTCTTTAGGTTACTGGATTTTCCTGCAATGGTCAGATATAATTCCTACCTGGAAATATGGCACCAATATTACACAAAATATTTTTTAAAGTAAAATTATAGGGAGATCTTTCCACTCATAAACTGTAAACTCTAACTCTGAATTGGAAGGACAATGTTGTTGAAATAAATTTCACCTACCATTTCTTGGACAATCCTTGAGTAATATCATCAGTATAATTCAAAAGTGGGTATGCAAGCTGGTACAGTCACTCTGGAAAACAGTATGGAGGTTCCTCAAGATGTTAAAAATAGAGCTACCCTACGACCCAGCAATTGCACTAGTAGGTATTTACCCCAAAGATACAGATGTAGTGTAAAGAAGGGCCACATCCACCCCAATGTTCATAGCAGCAATGTCCACAACAGCCAAACTGTGGAAGGAGCCAACATGCCCTTCAACAGACGAATGGATAAAGAAGATTATATATATATAATGGTCCATATATACAATGGAATATTATTCAGCCATCAGAAAGGATGAATACCCACCATCTGCATCAACATGGATGGAACTGGAGGGGATTATGCTAAGTGAAGTAAGTCAAGCAGAGAAAGACAGTTATCATATGGTTTCACTCATATGTGGGACATAAGCAATAGCACGGAGGACCAAAGGGGAAGGGAGGGAAATCTGAAGGGGTAGAAATCAGGGAGGGAGATGAACCATGAGAGACTATGGACCCCAGGAAACAAACTGAGGGTTTCAGAGGAGAAGGTGGGGGGAGAGGGTAACAGGGTGATGGGTATTAAGGAGGGCATGTGTTGTGATCAGCACTGGGTGTTATACGTAAATAATGAGTCACTGAGCACTACATCAAAAACTAATGATGTACTATACAGTGGCCAACTGAACATAATAAAAAAAAAGTTTCACTATCAAGATTTTTCTGTGAATGAACATAATTCAGGTAAGTGGAATTAGCAGATTGAATACATGTGTAAAAAGCAGACAGAAAACAGTTTTGTATACAGTAGATTCTCAATAAATGTAGATATAGATGTCTCCTTTACACATATGTAATTAAAATACCATTTTGGATACAAACCTTGTAAAATATTTTACATAACCCTATAGTATTAAATGAGATTCATATCTAATTTTAAAGTGCTTTTGAATAATACTTCTCATATTTATGAATATTGCTTCCCATTACATTATGTATTTTTCCTTCTTATGAAGAATCTTTTAAAGATTTAATTTATTTATTTGAGAGAGAGAGCACATGTGGTGTGTTGGGGGGAAGAGCAGAAGGAGGGGGAGAGAGAAAGAATCTCAAGCAGACTCCCCAGTGAGTGCGGAGCCTGACATGGAGCTCCATCCCACGACCCTGAGATCATGATCTGAGATGAAACCAAGAGTCGGATGCTTAACCAAGAGCCACCCAGGTGCCCCGTGAAGAATCTTTATAAGCATAATTTCACTAGCTGCATGTTATTTTATCTCATGTATGTATGTAGTATGTGGTGGGATTTACTCAACTATTTCTGTAATCTTGAACACTTTATACAAGATTGTACCCATTATTACCATTTTGTTTCCAAACCAACATTTCTGAGTATTTTTGGTCATATTCACCTTTGATAATCAGTAAATACACACTTCTGAATACTGTTTCAAATGATCTATGGGCCCCTGGAAGCTCACAAGAGCAATCAAAGAACGGAAGATTAAGAACCCCTGTTTTTAACCAGTTGAGCCTGTGGATAATTTTCTTACCTTGCAAATAACCATCAATTACCTTTGTATTTCCATTATTACTATTGGACCCTGAAGGGGAATCACCTAGAATTACAACAGTTAATATTTATTGAACAATCCTATGTTCCAGGCTCTGTTGTCATGAGCTTTACATTTTTATCCTTGTTATACCCCTATGAAATATGTACTATTATAATGTACATCTGAGCACTGTGGAACACAGAGGCTGTGTGAATACACCAAGCTCATACAGCTAGGAAGTGGCAGAGCCAAATATTCAAACCAAATATCGGATATCCAGGGCCCATCCTCTTCAATATCACACCACACTGCCTCTCAAAATTCACCCAATGATATACCTGAAAAAAACTCAGGCTGCCAGGCCAAAAATAACACCTGACTAGTACTACTGGTCATAACTTAGAGATCACCTGAACATATTCCTCCCCTTGTTGACACGGATCTCTATCCTCAAATACCCAGTTACAGTCCCACTTCCAAAAGCTTCACAAAGCAGATGCCTTTGTCATTTGTTGACTATCAGGCCTCTGCAGAATATCAGAAATATGTGGTATGTAATTCCATATAAACCCACGCTGCCTTGCTTAATCACCATCTAAAATAAAGACCAACTGGGGTACCTGGTTGGCTCAGCCAGTTAAGTGTCTGCCTTCGGCTCAGGTCATGATCCCGGAGTTCTGGGATCGAGCTCCACATCGGACTCCCTGCTCAGTGGGGAGTCTGCTTCTCCCTCTGCCCCTCACCCCACTCTTGTGCTCTCTCTCTCTCAAATAAATAAAAAATAAAAATAAAATAAATAAAATAAAGACCAACTGTATAATTCAAATGATTTGCCAATTGAATATATGACTATTACCTGGAGAAGACAGAGAAAATCAGAGCCAGGATTTATCTCAATGACTTCTATCCATTAACTGGGGATGGAAGGTGTAAAGACGGTCTCTACCTAGTATATACTTCAGGCAAAGAAAATCAAATGTTCTCATGTCCCAATAAAAGTTTTGTGAACACTGAAACTCACCTGAAGTTTGATTTTCTGGCATTTACCTAAGAGAAATAAAAACTTAGACCCACCCAAAGACTTTCACAGGAATGTTCTTAGCAGCTTTAATTATAATAATGCAAACTGGAACAACCAAAATGTCAACAGGAGAAAGGATGACTACATTATGATATATCCATATAATGGAATACTATTCAACTATATTTTGGATTGAACTGATATATGCAACAACATGGATGAATCTCAAAATAATTATGCTGAATACAAGAAACAAGACAGACCATATACTGTTTGATTCTCTCTGTATACAAATCTAGAAAGGGTAAACTAACTTATGTTAACAGACAGCAGATCAGTAACTGCCTGGAAGCACAGTGGGAGGGGACAGGGGGGGTTGGGAGGGAAGGATTACCGAGGCTTTTGGGGGTGATGGATCTGTTCATTATTTGGATTGTAGTGATGGTTTCATGGATATATACACATTTCACAATGAATCCACTTGTACCTATGTACAGTGGTGGATGTTAACCAGACTTACTGTAGTGATCATTTCACAATGTATACAAATAAATCATTATGCTGTATACCTGAAACTAATATACAGATGTTCCTTGACTTATGATGGCGTTATATCCTGATAAACCCATCATAAGCTGAAAATCTCATAAATCAAAAATGCATTTAATACACCTAACCTACTGAACATCGCTGTTAGCTTAGCCTAACTTAATCATACTCTGGACACTTACATTAGCCTACATTTGGGCAAAATCATCTAACACAAAGCCTACATTATAATAAAGTGTTGAATATCTCATGTAATTTATTGAATACTATGCTGAAATTGAAAAACAGAATGATTGTATGGGTATTGCTTTCATGCCATCATAAAGTTGAAAAATTAAGTGGGGAACCATTTGTAATGTCATATGTTAATTATATCTCAATTTAAAAAATCAAATATAGGGTGCCTGGGTGGCTCAGTGGGTTAAGCATCTGACTCTGGATTTCGGCTCAGGTCATGATCTCAGGGTCCTGGGATGGAGCCCCAAGTCGGGCTCTCTGCTCAGCAGGGAGTCACTTCTCCCTCTCTCTTTCCCTCTACTCCTCCCTACCCCCCACCCGCTTGAGCTCTTTCTCTCAAATAAATAAAATCTTAGAAAAAGTAAAAAAAAAAAGCCAGTATTATATTTAAAAAAAGAAATTCCTTACTAAAACCCATGATCCATATATTTGCAAGTTCTAAATCACATGTCTATTCAATTTTAAAAGCCTCACAAAGCATTAATCTCAATCTACACTAAGACAGAGATCATTTATTACCAGGCTTTGTCACCTGTACCTAGAAAACTCCTGTCTATGAGAACGTCAGAATCTTTCCATGTTTGGCCAAATGGGATCCTCATCTCTAATTCATCAGCTATAATCCTGACATGGGAAGCTCAAATGATTTCTTTACAGGACTTTATTTTTTCATTCTTTCATCACTGCTCTTAAAGTAAGTTGGGCACATAAGAGATAATGCATATTCTAGCCAGTATATACATAAACACAGATTGGAAGAGCCTGGGTCACAGAAGGAGAACACGAGGTTATCTGCAACGATTGTTCACTGGTATAGGGAACCAATAATTGATTGGGGTGTTTCCTGGTAGTAAGTTTCCAGGATAATTAATGAAAACATTTATATCACAAGAATGAAATGAAATGTAATGAAAACATTTATTTCAACAAGAAGGGAACACCAACTTACATATGTCATGGTTTGATATCTGCAAAAACTGATCAGTCTTCCTTGGGGTTTCTCTACTGGAGAAAAACAAGAGAATCCAGAACTGGGAAGGAAAAAGAGACCCTGTGAGAGCAAGCATGCTTTAGTGTTACTATATAAGAAACTGAATGTTTTGCTTCTCCATTGCATTTTACTTAATACCTCCCACCATACAAACACACCCAATTACAAAAGAAGGATTTTAGATAAATTGAAACTCTTCCCCTAATCCCCAGAAATGCAGATACTTCAGCAGACAGCTTTCTGGCTAGTCCTCCATTTTGGGGAAGCTGTTCAGCACCTGAGACTGGGCTGCTCAGTCCTGCCCTGAACACATTCTCCTCCCTTCATTCACAGCTTTCAGGATTGAAAAGGACCTACACCAGCTAAACCACACCTTACTTCCTGGCTTTGGGATCAGTGAGGATGAACAGGTTAGAAAGGGTGTACAGGTTAGGGGCACCTGCGTGGCTCAGTCAGTTGGGTGTCAGGCTCTTGATTTCAGCTCAGGTCATGATCTCAGGGTCCTGGGATGGAGCCTCGCGGCCGGCTCCCTGCTCAGTGGGGAGTCTTGCTTGTCTCCTTCTCCCCCTGCCCCTCCCCCCTACTCTCTCTCTCTCAAATGATAAGTCGTTTAAAAAAGAAAAGAAAAGAAAGGATGTACAGGTTAGAAAAGCCATAGAATTGGTCAGGCAGGGTTCAACATTCTGATTCCAGAAAAACTGACTGCTGAATACATTACATACAAAATGTGAAGGGAAAATAATGAAGACATGGAAAATACTCCAGAAATACTGTCAGAAAAATCAGATTATGAAACCATAGCTACACTATACTATTTGTAAAATATATGCATATCTCAATATTGAAAGGCTGACAAATCATCAGGCTCCAGTAGACAGAAAAAGTCCAGAAAGCTATACACTCATACAGTGCTTTTCTTTTTCTCTTAATTTTTTTTTTCTTGGAAAGTAATAATAATTGCCTACACACAAGAGACAGGTTTCTTTACATAGACATTTGAAGAGAAGATTTCCTTTGACATAGGCATTTCATTGTACTGATGAATGAAGAAAGGTGAAGCTCACATGGCTAATCTTAGCCAAAGTGTATTTGTGTGTGTGTGTGTGTACGTGTGTGTGTATACGTGTGTGTGTGTGTATGTGTTCCAGAATATTGTTATGCAATCTGAGTCATAAAATCTCAAAATTTCACCAGGGATCAAGTAACTAGATACTTAGAAAACAAAGCTAATGGAAAATACCTAAAGCAACCTCAAGAAGGTCATGCCTCAATAACCAGTTTTTAGAGATAATATACTGTTGCATTAGACTTGACCCTAAAACTTACATATTTCTTTGAGATATAATTGACATGTAACATTATATTAGTTTCAGGTATATAGCATGATTCGGTATTTGTATATATTGCAAAATGATCACCACAGTTAAGTCTAGTTAATATCCATCATCATACATAGTTACATTTTTTTCTTGTGATGAGAACTCTGAAGATCTACTTTCTTAGCAACTTTCAAATATACAATACAGTATTATTATTATAACAGTATTATTAACTATAGTCACCATGCTGGGCATTACATACCCATGACTCATTTAAAACTGAAAGTTTGAACTTTTTGCCCACCTTCATGCATTTCACCCACCCCCCACCTCTGGCAACCACCAATCTTTTCTCTGTATCTGAATTCAGGTTTTTGTTTTTTTTTTTTTTTGAGGGGGTGGAGGATTAGATTCCTCATATAAGTGTGATCATACAGTATTGCTACTTGTCTTTCTCTAACTTATTTCATTTAGGGTAACATCCACCCATGTTGTTGCAAATAGCAAAATCTTCTTTTGAATGGCTGTATAATATTCCTCTGTATATATGGCACATACTTTTCTTTTGATCTTGATGAGAATTTCAGTATATGAAGTTACTGATTCAATGGCCATGTCTTAAATTAAAATGTATATGCATATGAACCTTTGTTATGTTTTAAGTGGAAGTTGTTTTCCAAAATGTGCAAAGTTCATTCTTTTAAACAGTATTTACTTGGTCTTGGAGAAGTACATTAAATTTGGATTGTTTTGCTAAATGGTTCTTGTTTTCTTCAGCTACCAGTAATACAACACTCTCTGATTTTTATGTATGCTCACCACTGGATTACTGCCTAAAAGATGGGTAAAGTCTCTGAGAATAGTCTTACATATATTGATGTTGAGTTTTCTTCACAGAGCTATTTCCCACCCTGTTAGTCACATCCTCCAGAAAGCTGCTGAATTATTCTATTAGTTTCACTTACATCAACATCATGAGAATAAAACAGGTAATGTAGGAGTTACCATGTGATCCAGCAACTCCACCCGTAGGTATATACCCAAGAATAGAAAATACACATTCACTCAAAAAAAAAAAAAAAAAAATCCAAAACAACTTGTACACAAGTGTTTGTATTTATAACAGCCAAAAAGTGGAAGAAACCCAAATGTCCATAAACGGATAAAGAAAATGTGGTATATGCACACAAGGGAATATTATGCAGCCATAAAAATCAGGGTTATTTTATACAAGTTACAACGTGGATGAATCTTGAAGACATCATGCTAAGTGAAATAAGCTAGTCACAAAAGGACAAATATTGTATGATTCCTCTTATATGAGATTCTTAGAATAATCAAATTCATAGAGACAGAAAGTGGATGCCAGGGACTGGGGTGGAGCGTAGAAGGGGGATGGGAAGTGTTTAATGGGTAGAGTTTCAGTTGGGGAAGATGAAGAAGTTCTGAAGATGACTGGTGGTGATGGTTGCAGAACAATGTGAATATACTTAATGCTAGTTAACTGTATACTCAAAAATGATTAAATGTTGGGGCACCTGGGTGGCTCAGTTGGCTAAGTGTCTGACTCTTGATTTCAGCTCAGGTCACAATCTCAGGGTTCTGAGATGAAGCCCCACATCAGGCTCCACTGGGTGTGGAGCCTGCTTAAGATTCTCTCTCCCCACTCCCCCCTCTAAAAAAAGGTTAAACTGTGAAATT
This sequence comes from Halichoerus grypus, assembly GCF_964656455.1. NCBI lineage: Eukaryota > Metazoa > Chordata > Mammalia > Carnivora > Phocidae > Halichoerus > Halichoerus grypus. The sequence continues at coordinate 46,664,625 of NC_135726.1, read as the reverse complement.
TTGTTATGTATAATTTACCACATAAAAAAACAAATGCAGTACTTACACATAATTAATAGTGGTGCATTAATAGTGGTACTGGTTATACAACCCTGTGACTATATTAAAAACTACTAAATTATATACTTTAAAAAGATATATTTTATAGTAAAGAATTATATTAATAAAAAGGGTAAAAATTTATACATAAATTCCTTACCATCACAGTGCTTTTTTAGGTCAGCATAATTTGACAGTAAGGTGACAATGGTAGCTACTGTCAGAATAACATCACTCCCTTATAAAATCACAAGTTGCATTATCTGAATCTCCCTAGTGGCCTCTGATGCATTTACTCCCATTCAGTGTTTACCTTACTTACTAAAAGAAACATAAAAGTAGCAACCATGTCATTTGAGTCTTTTTTATCAACCCAAATACTAAGATTGCATGATTAGGCAAATCATAAGCACTTAGTAAGAGTCTGATTGTTTTATCCCAAATTCTACTCCTAGGAATTTATATTAATTAAATATCTACACAAAAATCTACCAGTAGGTAACAGGTTAATTAATTCAGTTCTACTATATGATGGCATATAGACCATTATTAATCATGATACTGGTCCGGGCTAATAAATATACATAATGTAGGAATGGCATCCTGTTGAATTTTTTTTTTAAGATTTTATTTATTTATTTGACAGAAAGAGAGACAGCGAGAGAGGGAACACAAGCAGGGGGAGTGTGAGAGGGAGAAGCAGGAATCCCACTGAGCAGGGAGCCCGATGTTGGGCTCGATCCCAGGACCCTGGGATCATGACCTGGGTCGAAGGCAGACCTTAATGGCTGAGCTACCCAGGCGCCCAGGCATTCTGTTGAATTTAAGACAAAATCTGTATTCAGATTTTCTAAATGTGGAAATGTTCTTAGAGTCCATGAGATTTGATTACCTTGGTTTTTCATCAGTAAAATCCAGAGTATGAAGTTCACCTACTAAATACTAATATTTTAGAGAAAGATAATCTCTATAAAAACTTAAGAGTATGCTATAATACTATATTAATGTTAGCTATTTTACTGAAGAACATTTCATGTTCTCTAATTGATTATTACAAAAGAAGCAATTCTAAAATCTCCTTTCTAGAGTAAAGTTGTGCTTCTTAGCTCTACTCTTATAACACACACAAAAAAATTGAGGACCTTGGCTTGAGAATGCATTTTTTTTTAAAGATTTTATTTATTTATTTGAGAGAGAGAGAGTGAGAGAGAGCATGAAAGGGGAGAGTGTCAGAGGGGGAAGCAGACTCCCCGCTGAGCTGGGAGCCCGACACGGGACTCGATCCCAGGACTCTGGGATCATGACCTGAGCCAAAGGCAGTCGCCCAACCAACTGAGCCACGCAGGCACCCCAAGAATGCATTTCTTCTGAATAAAATATTAAGAGTATCTAGGAAAGAAATTTGCCTTTCCCCTAACTGCAGCAGCAAAAAAAGACACTTTTTTGAATCATAATTTGCTCAATGAATCTGATCTGATCAGGTGTCTCATAAAGTGAGAACATTAATAAGAGGCTCAATACCTTTAATCGGTGAAAGAAAGAAATGTGAATAAGTAAAATTATTAGTTCTTTTCTCTTAGTACAATCCATACTTGGAAATGTTTTTTGGAAGACACCTAAAAAATCAGTTATTATTGCAAAATTTTGTAAAACCAATCTTAAATCTCTTCTTAAAAATTTAACCCTGGGGGTGCCTGGCTGGCTCAGTTGGTAGAGAATGGGACTTTTTTTTTTTTTTTAGAGAGACAGAGGAGAGAGAAGAGAGAGCAGGAACGGGGGAGGGGCGAAGAGAGAGGGAGAGCGAATCCCAAGCAGACTCCATGCTCAACGCAGAGCCCTACAGAGAGCTCAATCTCACGACCCTGAGATCATGCCCTGAGCTGAAATCAACAGTCCGATGCTTAACTGAGCCACCCAGGGACCCCAAGCATGTAATTCTTGATCTCAGGGTTGTGAGTTTGAGCCCCATGTTGGGTGTACAGATTTCTTAAAAATAAAAAAAAAAATCTCTAAAGAAAATCTAACTCTGAAATACCGTCTGTTTGATACTTGCTGCCCTGGTAATTAATTTAATGGTTATTTCTATTATCTAAAAGATGTAAATATCTGGAAAGTTTTTCAAACCAGAAATTGTCACTTCTCTCTTCCACTCACATGCACATATAATAAAACTCATGGACTGGGCGCCTGGTTGGCTCAGTTGGTTAAGCCACTGCCTTTGGCTCAGGTCATGATTCCAGGGTCCTGGGATCGAGTCCCACGTTGGGCTCCCTGCTCTGCCGAGAGCCTGCTTCTCCCTCTGCCTCTGCCTGCCACTCCTCCTGCTTGTGCTCTCTCTCTCTCTCTCTGTCAAATAAATAAATAAAATCTTTTTTTAAAAAAATAATAAAACTCATGGACTCTTTTTGCAAACTCAGATTCTTATTTCTTTATGGTTTGACTCTTAAACTTAATGTGATCATACTCTTCAAAACAAAACAATACATATATACTAAATGGAAAAAATATTAATAGCATAACTCTGGGTGATGGGAATGAGAGTAGTTTATATTTCTTTATCAGAAGTTCCTTAGGATACTGCATGTTTTACAACAAGCCTTCATTAATGCCATCACCAGAATATAAGGTATTTCAAAATATTTCAAAGACATTTCAACATATGACTAATGTTAAAATGTCACAGAGAGCAGCTCAGTCAGTTGAGCAACCGACTCTTGATTTCAGCTCAGGTCGTGATCTCAAGTCGTGAGATCAAGCCCTGTGTAGGGCTCTGCCCTCAGTTCGGAATCTGCTTGAGATTCTCTCTCCCTTGCCCTCTGCCCTCCCCTACCTCACTCATGCTCGTGCACGCACTCTCTCAATAAATAAATAAAATCTTTTTAAAAAATCATAGAGAAAAAACAGGAACAGGTTGTTCATTCTTGTATTTATGAAACCTGAACTCTATGCATGACATGGGCAATTATTACAAGGGAAACAAATTACACCTAGTCCTTGGATATCCTTTGGTTATATCTCCCCAACACTTTCATTACCAAGATTCTACTGAAAATGAACACAATACAGGTAAGTGGCACTTGCAGACTGCATCATAGAATGTAATAAAGGTAGAAGAGTGTTTGATAGACAATAGATGCTTCATAAATGTAGCTACACCACTACCCTTCCTCAATAAACAATTAAAATATTTATGATGCACTCCTTGGAAAACTTCTCACAGTAATACCTTCTTAAGTGGGATTCATATTTAATTAAAATTTTTCCAGGGTATTACTGTTGATAAATATGAATATTGCTTAACATTATAGAGTGTACATTTTCTTCTTAAGTCTAACTCTATAAACATAATCTTTTTTTTTTTTAAAGATTTATTTTAGAGAGAAAGAGCATGTGCATGAATGGGGGAGGGACAGAGGGAAAAGAAAAGAATCCCAAGTCGACTCCCCCCTGAGTCGGGAGCTGTAGTAGGGGCTCCATCTTACCACCCCCAGATAATGAGCCAAAACCAAGAGTGGGACGCTTAACCGACTGAGCCACCCAGATGCCCCTGTATAAACATAATCTTATCAGCTGCATAATAGTCAACCATATGGGTTCATCATTAAACACTTCCATAACCCTGAACATTAATTTTTCACATCATCAAAAACAGGAAAATTGTCCTTGATTCTAGACCAAAAACTCTGAATCTTTTTGGTCTACAATAAGAGAATACACAGGAGGATGTATTGATAACCCAATGAACATGAGAATGTTAACGAGGTTTACCTCAGTAGTACCCAACATCCACTGGGAAGAAACCAGATCACAATTAGGACATTTCTGACAAAGGAAAGCATGCCCTAAAACCAGTAATTTTATGAAAGAAAAACTAGCCCAAACACTGATTTTTTTGGATTTAACAATTCTTTCCTCCTCATCAGGGTCCTTCTTTGGGGGAATGGCAGGACCAGGTAGGGAGTCATACATAGGACGCCAGGTTTTCCTTGGAGTACAGAATGACTTCGTTGCACAACATTCTCTAGGTCCACCCCTGCCCTGCTCACACACACACAAACAGACGGAAGTGGGACAGCGTGTAATCTGTGTAAGGTTTACAGCAAATCCCTGCGGTCAGATCTCTGGGAACGCCGTGGTTCTGAGACACGTGGCTGCCCCTCAGAGCTCCCAAGTAAAGAATTTCCAAGGCGTTCCCAACCTCGAACTTCGTTCTTACGACCGTTCCCCGGTGGCAGCCTCAAGTAGCTGTGAGGAGAGAAGACGAAGGAAGCAGCAGGGAACCTAGAGCCATGGGACAATGACACAACAGAACCACAACAATCGCCGCACAGGTAAAAGACACGCAACCAAATGCACATCACACGCGCACAGCTACGCACCTGTCTCACTTTCACTCCACAAGCGTACCCACTGTAACGGAGGCACATCTCGCCGCGCGCGCGCCAACCCCCCCGTCCCTATAGACACACACCACCAACCCCCACCTGTCCCTATAGACACACACCACCCTCCTCTATGGTGCTTGAACCGCAGGCCTGAGATCACGGTAACAACTGGCCGCCCCTACTACCGGCTTCCACGCTTTAAAGACTTCCTCCCCCACCCCGGATTAACTTGGTTGTCCGGAGTCCAGCCTGTCCGCACCCGGTGCTCTTACATCCTGAGATGAGTTCAACTCACCGTGCGCAGCGCGAGAACCGCGCGAAAATGGAAGGGAAGCCAAAGATCCGCTGTGACCGCTGCCCTCTGGGAAATGTAGTTCGAACCTGAATGTCCGTGGCCGCGGTGGCTTGTGGGAAAAGTAGCCCGCATCCCAGAAGCCTCGCTAGAGCGCGAGTTGGCCGCCGGGACGTCCCTGCGCGGGCACCCCGAGAGTTGTCGCTCTGAGGAGTGCGGCACGCGACGACTGGTAACGCTGGAGGGGAAACAGGAGAGGGCGCGGTGCGCACGTCCTGGTGGTCCAGATCAGGCTAGAAGGCAGGGAAGGGCAGTCCGGAACGGCGGCTGCCGAAACCTCAGGCCTGTGGGTGCAGAGCCGCAAGGTAGGGTCACTGGTGCGGCCCCAGGGCCATGTCGGGGACTCTGGTGCAGTGTTCCCTAAGGTAGCTGCAGCCTGGTGATAACATACAGGAAAGTAACTTTTGGTACTGCCAAGAATGGGCTGGTTTTCTCAAGACACCGTGTTAGCTACATTTAATAATGGTGAGTAGGAGGAAAGTAATATTAATTTAATATTTTACACTAGGATATATTCAACGCTGACTGAGTAATTAAATGTAAAAGTGATCTGGTGATAATCTTGTATATGTTTGGTAATATTGGTTTAGGAATAGCTTTTCCAAGCATAATCAGAGAGAAATGTTATATAAATATTAAGATTTGACTGGATAATTATTTGTCAGGCCCCCGATTTAGTTCTCCTTCAATATTGTGTTGGGTATTCTCGTCTTTTGCCTCTCCATACAAACTTTAGTATCATTCTGTCGATATCCACAAAATAACTAGCAAGGATTTTGTTGTTTAATGTTTTTATGATGAAAGGCTGTTGAGTTTTGTTAAATAATTTTCTGATCAATTGATATGATCGCGGGTTTTTCTTTTTTCAGCTCTAACCCTGTTTTTATACAAGAATCCTGTTGATATAGAGGAAGTGTAGGGGTGGGGAAGAATTTTAGGTCCCAGTCTCTCAGTTTGCCTGAGACCCTGAGCTGTGACCTGCACAAGTTCTTCTCAGGTCCTTTCCTCCCTCAACCAGGTAGGTGACACAGGAGGGCTAGAGGGGGCTGGGTATTTCCCTTCCTCCGCATTGGTTATTCTCTGGTAAATTAGTTTCCCTTGAGGGCAGGTGGACAACAGGCTATCTAAAATATTTCAAAATGGTTATTTTCCCCTCCCCCTGCTAGAAGCGTGAGGAGAATTTCTTCTTATCTTCATTCTGAGAAAGTGGTGATGTTCTTAGAGGTCAAACTCAAGAAAGTGGGGGCCTGTAGGAGTTTTTAACTCTCAAGCTGGTCCCCACTCAGTTTCCAGCAGTTCATCAGTTCCTACCAGTCCCTGACTCTAGCAGCTTCTCCTTCAGGTTATCTGTGATTCTCTCTCCAGTTCTCAGACCATTTGTTTGCCCTGTGACCTCAATTCTCTGAGGGCAATAAAAAGAATTATTAATTTTCAGTTTGCTTATTAGCTTTTTTTCTTGCTTTGAGGACAGTAGTAATCACTTACAAGCTTTTTCCATTTTGGAGCAAAAAAGCAGAAGCCCTTCTGATTTTGTAATAGTAACTTCTTTGATGTGTAATATACATACCTAAGAGCACATATAGCCTAAGTACCGCTGGATGGATTTTCAGAAACTGAACACATCCATTTATTTAACTAGTATCCAGATCAAGAAACAGGACATTACCAGCATCCCAAAGTATGTCTTCATGCTCTCTTCTGTTTTCTTTCTCATTCTCCAAGAATGATCACTATCCAAATTTCTAAGAGCAAAGATTGATTTGGCAATCTTTTTATTATTTTATTTTATTTTATTTATTTATTTGACAGAGAGAGATAGCGAGAGCAGGAACACAAGCAGGGTGAGTGGGAGAGGGAGAAGCAGGCTTCCCGCAAAGCAAGGAGCCCGATGCGGGGCTCCATCCCAGGACCCTGGGATCATGACCTGAGCCGAAGGCAGACGCTTAACAGACTGAGCCACCCAGGTGCCCCGGCAATCTTTTAATTTATATCAATGGAATTACACAGTATATATTCTTGTATCTGACTTCTCTTGCCCAACATTGTTTGTGTGATTCACCAGTTGCATGTTGTTGCATGTAGTTCTAGGTTATTTATTGATGTAGGAAATGTTGGGGTTTGGAGCTGATGGCCAAGAAAGAATTCTTGAGATATCTTCGGTGTAAAAAGGTGGTTTTATTAAAGCATAGGCACCCATGGGCAGAAAGAGCTGCACTGGGGTTATGAGGAGTGACTGATTATATACTTTCAAGTTGGGAGGGGGTCAGGGATAGCATAAGTCTCTAAGGAATTTTGGAAGCAAGGTTTCCAGAACCTTGAGGAAGCTGGCTATTGTTAGGAAAAGGTCATTTATTATTGTCTAATAAAACCTTAGTCATGAGACCCTTCAGATGTATGTCAGTGAGCCATATGCTTGAGGGATGATTGCCAACATATATCTTGGGGGTAGAGATAAAGGAAGTTTCCAAAGGAATTTTTATATGTTAAATAAGATTTACTGGATCCTGAGGCACTGGACTAAGATTGCCTTTTGCCCTTAGCAAAGTGTCAACATCGAGGCAGCTGAGCACCTAGAGGTAGATCACTCTACCTGTTTCAAGGTCTTGTCAGTGGCAGTAAAAAAAAAAAAAAAAAAAGAATTTGTTTCTCCTCTGGATAAGTGCAAATTAGCAAACCCAGGTGGCCTAGTCACAGGGACCAACTTAATACCCTGCAGTGTCTTTTTTTAGCAACATTAAAAAAGTCTCTTGCCCTTAACAGACACATGAAAAGAGGCTCAACATCACTCATCATCAAGGAAATACAAATCAAAACTACAATGAGGTATCACCTGACACCAGTCAGAATGGCTAAAATCAACAACAGGAAACAACAGGTGTTGGCAAAATGTGGAGAAAGGGGAACCCTCTTACACTGTTGGTGGCAATGCAAACTGGTGCAGCCACTCTGGAAAACAGTATGGAGATTCCTCAGAAAGTTAAAAATAGAATTACCCTATGATCCAGCAATTGCACTATTAGGTATTTACCCAAGGGATACAAAAATGCTGATTTGAAGAAATACATGCACCTGATGTTTATAACAGCATTATCAACAATAGCCAAATTATAGAAAGAGCCCACGTGTCCATCGACTGATGAATGGATAAAGAAGATGTGGCTTAAAAAAAAAAAAAGAAGATGTGGCTTATATATATAGGGGCACCTGGGTGGCTCAGTCAGTTGGGTGTCTGCCTTCGGCTCGGGTTGTGATCCTGGGGACCTGGGATCGAGCCCCGCCCCGGGCTCCCTGCTCAGTGGAGAGTCTGCTTCTGCCTCTCCCTCTGCCCCTCCCCCTGCTCATGCTCTCTCTCTCTCTCAAATAAATAAAATCTTTAAAAGAAGAAAATGTGGTTTACATATGTGTGTGTGTATATAATGGAATATTATTCAGCTATAACGAATGAAGTCTTGCCGTTTGCAATGACGCGGATGGAGCTAGAGAGTATTATGCTAAGGGAAGTAAGTCAGTCAGAGAAAGACAAATACCATATCATTTCACGCATGTGGAATTTAAGAAACAAAACAGATGAACATGGGGGGAAAAGGAGAGGCAAATCAGGAAACAGACTCTTAACTATAGAGAACAAACTGAAGGTTACTGAAGGGAAGGTGGGTGTTGGGATGAGTTAAATAGGTGATGTGTATTAAGAAGGGCACTTGTGATGAGCACTGGGTGTTGTAAGTGATGAATCACTAAATTCTACACCTGAAACATATTACACTGTATGTTAACTAACTGGAATTTAAATAAAATCTTGAAAAAAAAAAAGTCTCCTGCCTTTTGTTTCAGGAAATTTGAGCTACTTACACTGGACTTTCTTCCCTACTATGGTACTTATTAATGAATAAAATCTTTCTTTACCACCTGTAAGTAGCATCCTGCTTTGCTTTTCTTTGACAAGACCTAACTTTTTTCTGAACACCACTTGTATCAGTGTTATGAGTAAATGTAAATGAACACTAACAAACCAAACAAAATTGTACTGTTGTAATTTGGGTAAGGGTGTCATTTAAATTCAGTAATTATATACATACAGAGATATGCGGTTATTGATCTTGTATTTTAAGTCTAAGGGGACAAATGTAATTAAATGCATTACTTGAGAGGAGAATAAGAGTATTGAAAACCTTGTATTTTGGTAAGTATGACAATTCCTGGAGCAGTGACTAAAAGAACTTACCAACCAGTAAAGGGAAAAATTGGAATAATAATTTTAAAAATCCAACATAAAGGAGAGAAAAAGGAAACATGCAACATAGAGTGGAATATAAAATGGCACATTTAAATCAAAATATTTCAGTAGCTGCATTAAGTGTAAATGGTAATAAATGCTGCTTTTAAGAGACAGATGTTACAGGTGGATTTAAAAGTCTTGCATAGGGGCGCCTGGATGGCTCAGTCGTTAAGCGTCTGCCTTTGGCTCAGGTCATGGTCACAGGGTCCTGGGATTGAGCCCCACATCGGGCTCCCTGCTCTGCGGGAAGCCTGCTTCTTCTCCTACTCCCCCTGCTTGTGTTCCCTCTCTCGCTGTCTCTCTCTCTCTGTCAAATAAATAAATAAATAAATATTAAAAAAAAAAATAAAAGTCTTGCATACAGGATCTTTCCACTGCCTTGTTCTGCCGCCTCTACCCACACAGGCCTAAGCCCTGTCTGCTCCGGCACTGAGATTCCACATTTTGGGCAGCCCTGGGCCTTGCCTAGCAGAACATCATGCCTCCAGGAGCTCCACTAAAGGCTCCTCAGGTCGGCAGATGGCTGAGTTCCAGTGGAAAGCATGGAACCTCTAAGGCCTCCGTGAAGTGTAGTCCAGTGCTCCAAGAATAAGGGGACAACCAGAGCTGGGTCGTCAGTCCCTCTCTGCCACAAGACTGAGCCTGAAGCAAAGAACTCCTGCCCAGCCTGAAGTGAAATGCTTCATAGGTTTCAGCACCTGCCTATTCAAGCTCAGAAGAACATATTCCATGAAATGTTTAGTTGCAGCAGCATAGCCTTCTGGAAAATGTCCAGGCTATGAGTCCCAAAACAGTGGAACTGAGATGCTTTCTGCCACATCTACTGTGGGAATGAAGACCATCCTCAGTAATCACACTGTCGCCATTCCAGAAAAGTCAACATCACTCTGAAGGGATGCACTGTTAACTGTAAAGGGCCCCAGAGGAACTCTGTGAAGTGACTTCAATCACATCAACGTAGAACTCAGTCTTCTTGGAAAGAAAAAGGAGAGGCTCAGGGTTGGCAAGTGGTGGAGGAATAGAAAAGAACTGGCTATTATTCCCACTATCTGTGTATAGAACATGATCAAGGCGTTACACTGGGCTTCCGTTACAAGTTGAGGTCTGTGAATGCTCACTTCCCCATCAACGTTGTTATTCAGGAGAATGGTTCTCTTGTTGAAATTTCCTGGGTGAAAAATATATCCACAGGTTTGGGATGAGGCCAGGTGTGGCTTGTTCTGTATTTCAAGCCCAGAAAGATGAGTTAATTCTTGAAGGAAATGACACTGAACTTGCATCAAACTCAGCTGCTTTGATTCAGCAAGCTACAACAGTAAAAAACAAGGATATCAAAATATTTTGGGATGGTATCTGTTTCTGAAAAAGGAACAGTTCAGCAGGCTGATGAATAAGATCTAAGTTGTCCAGCTACAAAAACAGCAAGATGCCAGATGATTTTTCAGATGTATTTGTGATATTTTAAAGATACAATAAAAGCTGTATTGATTTGGGGGAGAAAAAAAAAAACAGCAAACTTACTTGGAGAGGGGGAGGTTGTTGTGAAACATCTCAGTGCCCAGCCTGACCTAAATGGGAGTCACCCAGCTTGTGCCAGAGACTTTGGAGAGCACTTGCTCATCCTAGGAGTGCACAGATGCATGATTTATGCTTTTGTGTGGGGGTGAGTCTGGTTTCAGTTTGGAGTGCAGAAGGAGAGGCCTGGGTGTATTAGAAGCAGGCCTGGCCTGGTATATGTAGGAGATGAACTGGCATTCTAGGTCATAGCTGGGGATGTGCATAGGTTTGTCCAGAGGGGATTCTGGCTATGTATGACCTTAAGTGTGATTGCAAGTGTGACATATTTTGAGTGAAAAGCTCCATGGAGGGTGTGATTGTATGAGAGTGCAGAGAGAACATGCGTGATCATTTTCTGAATGTGGGTGAGAGGGACTTGTGACCCCTGATCCTCATTTCTTCGACTGTAAAATGGTGAAAATAAGGATGTCTTTTTTTTAAAGATTTTTTTTACTTATTAGAGAGAGAGAGCACAAGCATGTGGGAGTGTGCGGAGGGGCAGAGGGAGAGTGAGAAGCAGAGAATCTCAAGCAGACTCCACGTGCTGAGTAGGGAGCCCCACACTGGGGCTTGATCTCAGGATCCTGAGATCATGACCTGAGTGGAAACCAAGAGTCTGAGGCTCAACTGACTGAGACACCCAGCCGCCCCAATAAGGTCATTTCTTCTTGGATGCCATTTTACTTGAAAATTTGGAAGACATAAAGCTAAATAATTGATCTAATTAATATAAATAATATTAAACAGGATTTTAATATAATTTTATGTAATTATAGAAGTAATTTTATATAATTATATATTAAATACTGTAAAACAGTATAAAAAATAAATTTATTATTGCGCAAAATACCAAATTCATGTGGATTTTAAGTGTAGATAGGAAGAAATATTTTAAAGGAACTTGTTTTTACGGGACTTCTGTTTTTGTATCAGACTCTCAAAGTAGGCATTTACTCTGTTGTTTAGGGAATGTTCCTGTAGCTGGTTTGAGAAGCCCTGGATTAAGGAATAATTAAGAGGCAACACTGACTACCATAGATTAGAATTTGGGGTTCAAGATGCTAGGTGAGGCACTGTAACTGCAGTTCCTGAAGAGAAAACATTGGCTCAGAGAAATCCTGTTGCTGTTTTTTTTTTTTAGATTTTATTTATTTATTTAACAGAGAGAGAGAGGGAACACAAGCAGGGGGAGTGGGAGAGGGAGAAGCAGGCTTCCTGCTGAGCAGGGAGCCCGATGTGGGGCTTGATCCCAGAACCCTGAGATCAGGACCTGAGCTCAGGACCTGAGCTGAAGGCAGACGCTTAACGACTGAGCCACCCAGGTGCCCCAGAGAAATCCTGTTTAAGGAGGATTAAGCCATTCCTCAGTGTGTCTAGACCAGATTCAGTCTGCTAATTTGTTCCAGTTTTCCCCAGGCCACAGTGTCTTTGGGATGTAATAAAGCATACTGCATCTCTCAAAGATCTTCCTGTGACTATTTCACCACAGTTTCTTTGCATTTAAATTTAAATGATAAAGCTATTAAGAAATTGGGTGAAGGGTGCCTCACTGGCTCAGTTGGTAGAGCATGCAACTCTTGATCTCGGGATTGTAAATTCGAGCCCCACATTGGGTAGAGATTACTTAAAAATAAAATCTTAAAAAGGAACAGAAATTGCGTGCAAAATTAAGAAACAAATATGTACATTTAAATAAAAAAAACATTTAATGAAAGGAAATATCATTTAAGTAAGCAACCAATAAGATAAAATATCTTGAAACAATGTAAGAAATATGCAAAACAGTCATGGGATATTACCACCGAAGGTCATAAAAGAAGATTTCAACAAATGGAAAGACATGCCATAATCTTGGAATGGAAATATCTTTCATAAAGGTACCGATTCTCCCTAAGTCATTTTATCAATTATGTGAGATTCACATAAAAATACCAGCAACTCTTTTAGGGCACCTGGGTGGCTCAGTCATTAAGCGTCTGCCTTCGGCTCAGGTCATCATCCTGGGATCCTGGGATCGAGCCCCACATTGGGCTCCCTGCTCAGCGGGAAGTGTGCTTCTCCTTCTCCCACTCCCCCTGCTTGTGTTCCCTCTCTCTCTGTGTCTCTGTCAAATAAACAAGTAAAATCTTAAAAAAAAAATACCAGCAACTTTTAAAAATTAGTTTAGATTATCTTAAAATTTGTACAGTAAAATAAACATATAAGAATAGAAAGTGAGGGACACCTGGGTGGCTCAGTCGGTTAAGCATCTGCCTTCAGCTCAGGTCATGATCCCAGGGTCCTGGGATTGTGCCCCACATCGGGCTCCCTGCTCAGCGAGGAGTCTGCTTCTCCCTCTCCTTCTGCCGCTCCCCCTGCTTGTGCTCTCTCTCCTCTCTCTCCCTCTCAAATAAATAAAATCTTTTTTAAAAATTTAAAAAATAATAGAAGTGAAGTCTGGGGGAAAAAAAGGATCAATGAGTGAGTACTAGCCCTAATTAAAAGAATAGCATACTGATACATAATCAGACCAATGGAACAGAATGAACCAGATATATAATCTAGAAATAGATCCAAAAAATAAGAAAATTTGGTATACTTTGAATGTGGCATCTTAAGGATATTAGCAGTTTCATTGATAATTATGGGATAACTGGTATCCATTCTTGAAATAAAGGAAGGAGGGGGAGAGGAAGAAGAGAAGGATGGGGGAAGGAAGTTGGATCCATATTCATTCTAGGATAAACTTCAAATGACTCAATGGTATGGATTCAAAGTAATGTTTTTAATTATTGATATCCAGTTGTTCCAATACTATTTGTTGACCCAACTACCCTTTCTCAAATGAATTACCTTTGCAAAAATTGACTTGACCATATATGTGTGGGCCTATTTCTGGACTCTGTATTTTGTTCCATTAATTTGTCTCAAAGGCAATAACACAGTCTAGATTGCTGTGACTTAGACTTTGAAGTCAGGAAATATAAGCCTTCCAACTTTGTTCATTTTCAGAGTTGTTTTCAGTGTTCTAAGTCTTTTGTTTCCATATGAATTTTGGAGTGAGTTTACCAATTTCTACAAGAAGGCTGCTGGAATTTTGATTGGGATTGTGTTGGCTATAGATCAGTTTGGGCAGAATTGACAACATTTATGTCATCTAACCCATGAATATGATGTATATATCTCCATTAGGTGTTACTTAATTTCTTTCAACCAGTGTTCTGTAGTTTTCTTGTACAAATTTTATACATTTTTGGTCAGATTTTTACACCTAGTAATTTATATATTTGATGCTACTGTAAATTTTTTTTTTAGTTTTAATTTCCAGTTGTTTGTTGTTATGTTTTAGGAATACAATTGATTTGGTAGGAAATAAAATTGACTTTGCTGAACTCACTTGCTAGTAAGTTTTTTGTATATTCAATAGGATTTTCTCTGTAGAAGATTTTGCCATTTTGAAGAGAGACTGATTCTTCCTTTTTGTTCTGGTTGCTTTTTTTTTCTTTCTTTTAATTTTGCCCTGTTGGATGGGTTAGTATTTACAGTATTGATTAGAAGTGGTGAGAATGGACATCTTTGTCTAGTTCCTGATTTTAGGGAGAAAGCATTCAGTTACTCACCATTATGAACAATGTTAGCTGCAGGTTTTTTGTAGATTGAGGATATCCCATTGTATTCCTCATCTCATTATTTAGAGTTATATGAGGAAAGTATGTTAGATTTTTTCAAGTGCTTTTTCTACATCTTTTGAAATCAGCACTTTGTTTTTAATTAATATATTGAATTTGATTTTTCTGTTACCAGGAACAATTTTATTAATTTTTGAATTATAAACTAACATTACATTTCTGGAATAAAAACCCACTTGATCATGATTTCTTATACTTTTTATATATTGTTGGATTTGATTTGCTAAAATTTTGTTTAGAATTTTTGAAACTCTGTTTGTAAGAGATATTAGTCTTTTCCTATAATGTCCTTGTCTGATTTTGGTATCGTGATAATGCTGACTCATAGAATGACCTGTGAGGTATTCCCATTCTGGAAGAGTTAATTTTAGAATTAGTATTATTTCTTCTATAAATGTTTAGTAAAATTTCCCAGCCATTTGTCCTTGGATTTTCAATAAAGGAAAGATTTTTTAACTGCAAATTCAATTTGATAGATATGAAGCTACTCAGATGATCATTTTCTTCCTTTTTAATACTCATTTTATTAAAGTATGATTGACATACAAAAAGCTGTGCATATTTGAGGCACCTGGGTGGCTCAGTTGGTTGAGCATCCAACTCTTGATCTCAGCTCAGGTCCTGATCTCAGGTCTTGAGTTCAAGCCCCACGTAGGGCTCAAAGCTGTGCATATTTAATGTATGCAACTTGATAAGTTTGTATATAAGTTTATACCTGTGAAACCATCACACCAGTCTATGCCATGAACATGTCCATCACTTCCAAAAGTTTCCTCTTGCCCTCTTTATTTTATTTTTTTACTGCTCCAGTCAATGAAAGAGAAATTTTATTGAGGCCCAAAGGCCTTGGGGCTCAGACAGGAGACCACCCTGCAGGCAAAGGAGGAGCGAGCAGAGGGGCCTCATTTGAGCTTTCTTCTTGGGGGCATAGGTGGTTGGTGTGGCTGCACTTCTTGCAGCAGATGACAGTGCCGGGGTGCATGCAAGCATAACACATCTGCGGCAGATCATCTTGTTGCAGTTGTATTTCTGGGCAAGCTGGTGGAGGGAAGGCTCGATGATGCCAACCTGCAGGTATAGCACCAAGTGCAGAGTGGACTCTTTCTGGATATTGTAATCTGAGAGAGTGTAGCTATCCTCAGCTATTTGCTGGCAAAAATCAGATACTGCCAGTTAGGTGGGATGCCCTCCTTCTCTTGCTTTTGGCTTTGACATTCTTCCTGGTGTCATTGGGCTTGACCTCAAGGGTGATGGTCTTGCCCGTCAGGATCTTCACAAAAATCTGCATCTCTGCAAGGCCACTGCCACCGATCCGCTTGGCCACCTTGATCTGCCCTCTTGATGATGACGATGATGATGATGATGTGTGTGTGTGAGAGATAAAAGCACTTAACCTAAGATCTACCCTCTTGGCAACTTTTTAAGTATACAATATAGTATTTTTAACTACAGGCATGATGCTGTACAGTAGATCTCTAGGACTTATCTGGTATAATTGAAATTTTGTACTCTTTGACTAATTACTTCCCATTTCCCTATCCCCCAAGCCCCTGGCAACCACCATTCTACTCTATGCTATAAGTCTATTTTAGATTCCTCACATAAGTGGTATCATGAAATATTTGTCCTGTGTCTACCTTATTCACTGAGCATAATGTCCTTCAGGCTCATCCATGGGCCATCTGTTGAGGGCTGCCTGCTGGTTGTTGAGAGCCCCTGGCCCTGTGTTCCTAGTTACCCGCTAGGTGATCTAGCCATGCCAGTTTCTTCTGTTTTGTGTGAGGTGTGACAGACAGAAACAGACCTCTCAAGTAGCACCCTGAAAGGCTGGGACAATTTGGGCATTCATTTAATTTCTTGTTTACTCCATGCAGAACTTGTAGACCAGGAGTATTTCTCTTGGTTCTGTGCTGTGCCAATTTCGGGAAGAAGTGATGTAGATAAAATTAAATTGTACTCCTTACCCTTTTCAGTATGTCTTGTCTTATTTCTTTGTTCCACGGTGTGCTATGACCTCTCACCTGGACTCAGGAGCTCTTATGAAGGTATTTTCATGAATGGATAGTTGTTAAATTAGTGTTTCTGTTGAGAGTCAAGAGCTAGAACCTCCTATTCCAATATCTTACTGACATCACCTCATTTTCTTTGTATGTGAGCCTTAGTAATTTGTGTTTTTCAAGGAATCTGTCCATTTTATCTAAGTTTTTAATTTATTAACAGGTATGTTCTAAATACTTTTTTTCTCCTTTCAATACCTGTAGAATTAGCAGTAATGCCATCTTTCTTCTTTCTGATGGTAATTGTGTCTTCTCTTTTTCCCCAGTGGGTTAGAGCTTTATCAATTTTTCAAAAGATGAACTTTGGGTTTTTTTCTAATTTTTTCTCTGTCATTGATTTCTGCTTTGATCATTATTATTTCTTTTCTTCTTATTACTGTGCCTTTTTTTAAGACTTTATTTTTAAGTAGTCTCTATACCCAATGTGGGGCTCGAACCCACAACCCTGAGGTAAAGAGTTGCATGCTTGCAACTGAGCCAGTCAGGTGCCCCTACTATGCCCCTTTTTTAAATTATTTTTTTATTTGTCCTTTTTAAAAATCTAGTATCTTGCTGTAAAAGCTGAGTTCACTTATTTGAGCCTTACTCCTTTTCTAATATAAACATTTAGAATTACATATCTACCTATAAGAAATTACATATTTTCCTCTAAAAACTTTAGCTACAGATTTCAATATTTTTGTATTCATTTCTTTCAATTACTAATTCTAACATTCTTATTTTAAAGATTTTTGTTTTATTATTTATTTTAGAGAGAGAGCACGTGTGGGGAGAAGGGGCAGAAGGAGAGGGAGAGAGAGAGTCTGAAGCAGACTCCCCACTGAGCGCAGAGCTTGATGCAGGGCTTGATCTCACGACCCTGAGATCATGACCTGAGCCAAAACCAAGAGTCGGACACTTAACCGACTGTGCCACCTAGGCGCCTTCTAATATCTTTATTTTAATTTTTTAACCTATGAGCTATTTAGAATTCTGTTATTTTTTTCCAAATATTTGGGGGTGTTCTAGGTATCTCTATATTTTTTATTTATAATTTAATCCTTTTGTGGCCAGAGAATATAATTTGAATGATTATGGCCAGAGAATATAATATGTATGACTTGAATCCTTTTAAATTTAGTGAACCTTGTTTATGACCCATATTGTAATCTATCTTGGTAATTGTTTTGTGTACACTTGAAAAGACTGTATTTTCTTCTTGGGTGGAGTGGGCTACAAACATCAAGAACAAGTTGACTGATAATGCTATTCAGGCATTTGATATCTTTACTTATTTTCTATCTACTTGTTCTATCAATCCTTGAGAAAGGAGTGTTGAAATCCCTAACTCTTAACTGGATTTGGTGTTGCACTGTTACCAACTTTGGTTTTATGAGTTTTGAAACAATCTTTTGATTAGTTTTAGCAACATATGTTCTTTTCCATACTTGTACTTTTATCCTATTTGTGTCTTTATGTTTAGATTTGTTTCTGTAGGCAGAACATAGTTGGATCTTGCCTTTTTAAAATCCAATCTGACAATCTCTGCCTTTTTCTTGGTCTGTTAGTTTCCTATGACTGCTGTAACAAATTACCACAAAATGGCTTAAAACAGTGGGATTTTATTCTCACAATTCTAGGCCAGAATCCCAAAAGCAAGATATTTGCAGGGCTGCACTCCCTCTGCAGACTGTAAGGAAGAATCCATTCCATGCCTCTTCCAACTTCTGATGGCTGCAAATTCCTTGGCTTGTGGCTGCATCATTCCCATCTTCAAGGCTAGCATCTTAAAACTGTCTCTGCTCAGTCTTCAAATGGCCTTCTCTTCTGTAGATCTATCTCATATCTCTCTCTGCACTACCCCTTTTCTCCCATCACAGACCCAAGGATACTTATGATTGTATTTATAGCCTACCAGATGATCCAATATATTCTCACCATCTCACCATCTTTAATCATATTGCAAAGTCTCTGTTACCATATAAGGTAATAGTTAAAGATTCCAGGGATTAGGACTTGATATCTTTGGGGTAATTATTCAGCCACCTGCACTTGGAATGTTTAAGTCATTGTTCAATGGAATTATTGATATGGTTGGCTTTAAGCCTACCATCTTGATAGATCTACCATCTATTTTTTTTTTTTTAGTCCCATTTGGTTGATGTTTGTATACTTATTAATGCTATTTTTTTTTAAGATTTACTTATTTATTTGAGACAGAGAGAGCACAGAGGGGAGGAGCAGAGGGAGAGGGAGAGTGTCAAGCACACCCTGTACTCAGTGTGGAGCCCGGCATGGGGCTCGATCTCATGACCCTGAGATCACAACCTGTGCCGAAACCAAGAGTCATTTACTCTACTGACTGTGCCACCCAGGCGTCCCTTATTACCAGTAACGCTAATTTGATCTGTTGGTTATAGTAGTGTTCTCCAGGCTTCTGCACTATAAAGCCACTAGTTTACCACTGCAGTCATTAAGCTTGTTGTGAATACTCTGTATCTGTCCTCTTTCTCATGATACCTTCCCCTATATTTTAGCTTCCATCAACGATTGCTGCATGCAGCAATTATTACTCTGGTATTTGCCAAATGGTGAATTGCTGTTTCCATCATTCTTCTGATGAACAATTAGATCTGAATTTGCTTAGGTTAAACCAACTCTAAATAAAAAAACATTCATGCATTCATTCATTCATTCATTCATTGTAGTTTAAGTATAGTTGACACTATATTCATTTTTTTTTAAAGATTTTATTTATTTATTTGACAGAGAGAGACACAGCGAGAGAGGGAACACAAGCAGGAGTAGAGGGAGAAGCAGGCTTCCCGTGGAGCAGAGCCTGATGCGGGGCTCGATCCCAGGACCCTGGGATCATGACCTGAGCTGAAGGCAGACGCTTAATGACTGAGCCACCCAGGCGCCCCTACTATATTCATTTTTAATATCCCATATCTTTGAGCAGGACTTGCTATTTCAAAGCCAGCAGTGATTTCCCTTTTGGAACAAGGGAGAGAACCTCGGATGGGGAAAAGCAGGATGGTGTCCAGGTGAGCGTGTTGGGAGCAATAGGAATGCATTGCAAGGAACCCAAAACTAGTCAGAGTAGTGGTGTCTTTCCTTTGAGATACTATATGAAAAGTTTCCCTCAAGGGCCCAAGATACATTTTGACAAATTTTGTGGGGGGGGGGCAGAGGGAGAGGGAGAGAGAGAATCTTAAGCAGGCTCCATGCCCAATACAGAGCCAGAGGGGTCAATCTCAGGACCCTGAGATCATGACCTAAGCAGAAATCCAGTCAGATGCCCAACCAACTGAGCCAACAAGGAGCCCCTTGACAGATCTTGATGTATGTGTATATTTGTGAAACCATTGCCATAATCAAGATTATAAATATATCAATCACTACCATTGTTTCTGATTTAAATGAGAAAGCCTTCAATATTTCACTATTGAATACGTTATTTATGTATTTTGAGTGCCCTTTATTGGAGAGAAAGTTCCTCTCTACTCTTAACTTGGTAAGAATTTTTATGAGGACTCTGTTTTGATTTCGTCTAAGTATGTTATGCCTTTATTCAAGTGATCTTATCATTTTGCTTTCTTAATCTGTTAATGTGTTGAATTACATTAATTAATATTCAAATGTTAATCCAACTTGTATTCATGGGATAAACTCTGGATTATGCTGCACTATGTATTTTATAAATATTACTGGACTCTATTTGTTAGTACTTGAAAAGGATTTTTACACTAGTGGTCATGAGGGAAATCTATAGTTTTCTAATAATGCCTTTTTCTTGGTTTTAGTAGCAGGGTTAATGTTGGGTTCCTGCAGTGAGTTAGGAGCTAATTCTAAAAGATTTTGTGTAGTATTGGTGTTATTTCTTGATAGAACTTATCCATAAAATCATTAGGGCCATGTTAGGGCAATACTTATAACTGTTAGGGCAATACTTTTACTATAAATTCAATTTCTATGGTAGATATACAGCCATTCATATTACATATTTTTTTGAGTAATCTTTGCTAGTTGCTGTCTTTCAAGGAATGTATCCATTTCATCTAGCTTGTATGAAAGGGTTCATAATATTTTCCTTAATTATTATTTACTCATGTATTCTTTATTACTTAATTTGTATAGGATCTGTAATTAGAAACCCTCTGTAATTTCTTTTTTTTTTTTTTTTAAGATTTTATTTATTTTGAGCACCTGGGTGGCTCAGTCACTAAGCATCTGCCTTCGGCTCAGGTCATGGTCCCGGGGTCCTGGGATCGAGCCCCACATTGGGCTCCCTGCTCCGAGGGAAGCCTGCTTCTCCCTTTTTTATTTAAAGATTTTATTTATTTATTCGAGAGAGAGAGAATGAGAGAGAGAGCACAAGAGGGGGGGGTCAGAGGGAGAAGCATACTCCCTGCTCAGCAGGGAGCCCAACGCGGGTCTTGATCCCAGGACTCCAGGATCATGACCTGAGCCGAAGGCAGTTGTTTAACCAACTGAGCCACCCAGGTGCCCCCCTCTGTTATTTCTGATATTTGTGTTTTTCTTCTTTATTTTTTCTTGATCATTTTTGCTAAGAGTTTATCAAGCTTGCTGATATTTTCAACTTTGCTTTGGCTCCGTTGATTTTCTCTATTATTTGTCAGTTTTCTAATTCATTAACTTCTGTTTTTATCCTTCTTATTTTCTTTCCTTCCAGTAACTGTGGGTTTATTTTGCTTTTGTTTTTCTAGAATCTTGCAGTACAACCTTAGTTTGTTGACTTTATACTTTTCTTCTTTTGTAATATAAACATTTAAACTATAGATTTCCCTCTAAATACTATCTTAGCTACATAACATACATTTTTATATGCTACATTTTCATTATTGTTCATTTCTATATATTTTCTAATTTCCTGTGTGTAGTATTTATTTTCCAATACTGGGAGTTTCCTTAGATATTTTAATGATTTCAAATTTAATTCCACTGTGGCCAAAGAACATATTCTGTATGGTTTCAATCCTTCTTAGTGTCTTAAGACATCTTAAGACCTTAAGACCAGCATATGATCTATTTTGAGTGTATATATGCACTTGAGCAGAATGTACATTAAATTAAAAATACATCTTGAGACAAAGAAAATGGACATACAGTATACCAAATGAAGCCCTAAGGCAGTAGAATGAAGGAAATAACAAAAATCAGAGTGAAAATAAATGAAATAGAGACTAAAAACAACAGAAAAGATCAATGAAACTAAGAGCTGGGTTTTTTCAAAAGATAAAACCTTTAGCTACACACACACACACACACAAGAAAAAAAAAAGAGAAGACTCAAATAAAATCAGAATAAAAAAGGAGGCATTACAGCTGATACCATAGGAATACAAAGAATTATAAGAGACTAGTGTGAACAATTATACACCAAAAAAAAGGACAACCTAGAAGAAATGATGAATACCTAGAAACATATAACCTACCCATATTGAATCATAAGGAAATAGAAGAATCTAAACAGACTGATTACTTGTAAGGTAATTGAATCAGTAATCAAAAACCTCCCAACAAACAAAAGTCCAGGACTAGATGGCTTCACTAGTGAATTCCACCAAACATTTCAGGAAAAATTAATACTAATCCTTCTCAAATTCTTCCGAACTCATTTTATGAGGCCAGCATTACCATGACTAAAACCAGATACATAGGTGTAATAATCTTTAACAAAGTATTAGCAAACTGAATTCAACAATATATTAAAAGGGTTATACACCATGACCAAGTGGGATTTATTCCAGGCATGCAAGGATCATTAAACATCCACAAATCAATGTAATACACCACATTTACAAAATTAAGGACAAAAATCATTTGATCATCTCAATGATGCGGGAACAGCACTTTGACAAATTCAACATCCATTAATGATAAAACTGTCAACAAAGCAGGTAGGGAAGAAACGTACCTCAACATAATAAAGCCCACAGCTAACATCATACTAAATGGTGAAAAGCTGGAAACTTTTCCTTTAAGATCAGGGACAAGGATGCCCACACTCACCACTTTTATTCAATATAATAATACTGGAAGTCCCAGCCAAAGCAATTAGGAAAGAAAAAGAAATAAAAGATATTTGATTGGAAAAGAAGAAATAAAACTATCACTATTTGCAGATGACATGAGAGTATATATAGAAAACCCTAAAGAGTTCAGCAAAAAAAAAAACTTTTAGAACTAATAAATTCAGTAGAGATGCAGGTCACAAAATATACAAAAGTATACAAAACTCACTTGCATTTCTATACATTAATAACAAATTATCAGAAAAATTAAGAAAACAATCCCAATTACAGTGTTATCAAAAAGGATAAAATACCTAGGAATAAATTTAACCAAGGAAGTGATAGAACTATATACTGAAAACTGTAAGACATTAATGAAAGAAAATGAAAAAGATGCAAATAAATGGAATGATATTCCATGTTCTTGGACTAGAAGAATTAATATTGTTAAAATTTCTATACTACCCAAAGCAATCTACAGATCCAGTGCAATTCCTAACAAAATTCCAATGGTATTTTTCACAGAAATAGAACAAATGATCCTAAAATTTGTATGGAAACAAAAGACCCCAAATAGTCAAACAATCTTAAGAAAAACAAAGGCATCACACTTCCTGACTTCAAACTATATTACAAATCTATGTAATCAAACTGTACAAGGTATTGGCATAAAAAGAGACATATAGATCGAAGGAACAGAATAGAAAGCCCAGAAATAAACCTACACGTAGATGGTCAATTAATTTACAACAAAGGAGCCAAGAATATACAGTGGGTAAAGGACAGTCTCTTCAATGAATGGTGTTGGGAAAACTGGACTGCCACATACAAAAGAATGAAACTGGACTACTTTTTTACAATATAATTCTAAAACTCACATGGAAACAGTCTCCAAATAACCAAAACAATCTTGGGAAAGAACAAAACCGGAGGCATTACACTTCCTGATTTCAAAATATATTTCAAAGCCTTAGTAATTAAAACAGTATGGTCTGGTAAAAAGACAGACATATAGACAGACTGTATAGACCAATGGATCAGAACAGTGAGCCCAGAACTAAATCCACACATATAAGATCAGTTCATCTTCAACAAGGATGGCAAGAATACACAATGGAGAAAGGATAGTCCTAACAGATTGTGTTAGGAAAACTGGATATTCACATACATAGGAATGAAATTGGACCTATGTATTACACCATACACAATAATCAACCCCCATGGATTTAAAACTTAAATGTAAGTTCTGAAACTCTAAAACTCCTAGAAATCAGAGGAAAAGCTTTACAGCATAGATACACCACCAAAAGCACAGGCAACAAAGCAAATACAGACCAGTGAGACTACATCAAATTAAAAGCAAATAATGCTTTTGACAGCAAAGCAAAAACAGAGTGAAAAGCAACCCATGGACTGGAAGAAAATATTTGCAAGCGATGTCATAGAAGGAGTTAATTTCTAAAAGAAATATAAGGAACTCCTACAACCTAATAGCAAAACAAAGAAATGAAACCCATTGCATACCTCTATTTAAAAATGGGCTAAAGATTTGAATAGACATTTCTGCAAAGAAGACATAAAAACGGCCAACAAGTATATGAAATCTGTGCCGGCAATCTGTGAGGGTTCCACTTTTTCCACAACCTCATCAACACTTACTATTTTCCTTTTTTTTAAATGGCTGTGTTAATGGGTACAAAGGTGGTATTTCATTGTGGTTTTGATTTGCGTTTCTCTAATGATGCTGGACATTTTCCCATGGGCTATTGACCATTTGTATATCTTCTTTGGAGAAATGTCTTCAAATTCTTTGCTTTGTTTTAGATTGGGTTATTTGTCTTTTTATTGTTGAGTTGTAAGTGTTCTTTATATATTCTGGAAATTAGATTCCTATCAGAGAGAGGATTTGAAAATACTGTTCCCATTCTGTGGGTTCTTTGCATCTTGATAATGTCATCAGACTCAAAAAAGTATTTAATTTTGATGAAGTCCAATTTACCTATTTTTTGTTTGCTTGTGCTTTAGACATCACCTAAGAAACTGTTGCTTAATCCAAGGTTACAAAGATTTACATCTATCTGTTCTAAGCATAGTCATGGTTTTTTTTATCATATACAACTAAGTTTCCTTCTAGTGCTCTCCTAGTCCCCCAAAACTGATTGTCTCAGACATGTTCTTCAACTTCACTGAGTTGTCTGCGGGACCAGGAAAGATTCCTTGGATCAATCATAACCAGGCCTCTGGCAGGAGGATATTTGTTGAAATTCTACCATCCATCCTCTCTCTCAGGTATCCCTTAGGTTCTAGACTCACACTTGCTGGCTTCAGTTCCCATCTCTACCTTTTACTAAGCTCTATGACTTTGAGTGAACCACTGACCTCTCTAGGTCTGTGTTGCTTACAGTGTCATCTGAGTACCAACAGTATTACCACCACCTGGGAACCTGTGAGAAATTCAGATTCGTAGTCCCCAGTCCACATTTCCTGAATCAGAAACTGGTGGTGGGGCCCAGAAATCTATGTAATAAAAAATCATCCAGATAATTTGGATATGAGTAGCGAGGCCCAATATCAGTTTACTTAGTTATAATAATTTAAAAAAAATATCCTGGAGAACCAAAAATGCTATGGTTCTTCCTGTGTGCATCCTCTTTATGCCTCTTCACAGTTTAAACATCTTCGGGAGCTCCCTTTGGCCTCAGGATTCACTATGCAATTTCTGTGTTTCAAGTTTAATAATTCTAGGCCCTCCTACTGCTGGTGAGGGAATTCTCAACAGGATAAGAAACAGAAAATGTCCTTTCTTCTCTATAGCTTCCAGAACAACATAGAATTACCTATGTCATGAAACAATCCATTTCCATATTGTGCGGTGTCAGGAGGCATTGAGCTATGGGAGGTTGATGCTATTTCCTGGTGTGTGTTACCCTTAATTTCTGAACTGCTTCTGACCCTGGCTTTCTGCCTTTCCTGCCTCAGGAATGATGGGTCAATTCATAACTTCATTCTCTCCAGGGTGTGAATACTTGTGACTCCCCTTTGTAAAGCAGGTAGGATGATATTAGCACCTCCCTCTTTTGCACCCACATGAGGTAAAGTAAGTTAAAATGATTCTGCTTAGTTTGTGTATAAGGCAGGTAGAGGAGTCCTTGATCATTAAGATTAGCTGATGATGTTGGGAATCAGCAGTGCTAGAAGGCAGTCACTATGGAATGTAGTCATTCTATGGACGTGGACTGTCAGGAAGAGGAGATAAGCCTCCCAGGCCTCAGCCAGCTACTCTAATTTAAAGCTGTCTCTCTTGTTTTTTTTGTTTTTTAAAAGATTTTATTTGAGGGGGAGAGAGAGAGAGAGAGCATGAGTGCGGGGAGGGGCAGAGGGAGAAGCAGACTCCCCGCTGAGTGGGGAGCCCAATGTGGGGCTTGATCCCGGGACCCCAGAATCATGACCTGAACCAAAGGCAGATGCTTAACCAACTGAGCCACCCAGGTGCCTCTGTCTCTCCTGGTTTTGAATGATACTTCAAAAGAATAAAAGTGATTCCGTGGAGTCTCCAGCTTGGCCAAGAAGATAATTTATTCTGCAGTTGGAATGAGGCTTTCTCCCAATGGGAATTGAGAGATACAAAGTGAGAAATACAGGGGTTTCCTGAACCAAGGGCAACACCAACTTTTCTGATGCTAAAACTATACAATCAGAAATACTGTCTACCACCTGATGGTTGGAGTTAGCACCACAGATTTCAAAGAAAGGAATGTCCTTTGGAAGGTGCTACGGACTGAACTGTGTCCCTCTAAAATTCTTATGTTGAAGCCTTAACCTGCAATGTGACTGTATTTGGCCATAGGGATTTTAGGAGGCCATTATGGCTAAATGAAGTCATAAGAATGGAGTTCTAATCCAATAGGATTGGTAGTTAGCCTTATAAGAAGAGGAAGAAGAAAGCTCACTCTTTCTCCATGCACATGCACCAAAGAAACACCATGTGAGGACACAAGGAGAAGGCAGCCAGGCAGGAAGTGAGCCCTCATCAGAAGCCATAAAAGCTGTCACCTTGATTTTGGACCTTCCAAAATTCTGCTTCCCGTGGCCCATAGTCTCTCATGGTCTGTCTCCCTCTCTGATTTCTCTCCCTTCAGATTTCCCTCCCTTCCCCTGTGGTCCTCCATGCTATTGCTTATGTTCCACATATGCGTGAAACCATATGATAATTGTCTTTCTCTGCTTGACTTACTTCACTTAGCATAATCTCCTCCAGTTCCATCCATGTCAATGCAAATGGTGGGTATTCATCCTTTCTGATGGCTGAATAATATTCCATTGTGTGTATGTACCACATCTTTATCCATTCATCTGTTGAAGGGCGTCTTGGCTCCTTCCACAGTTTGGCCTGACTTTGAATCCCCCCTGTGCTGTTTACTAACTTTTTACCTTGGGCAAGTTCCTTTACTTCTCTATGACACACATTCTTCATCTGTGAAATAGGAATAATAATGAGCCCATCTTAAGCATTGTTGTGTGGATTGATTTATTATAGATTTAAAGTGCCTAGAACAGGGACTGGTGCACTCAGACACTTAATAAAATTTGCTGCCATCATTATCATCATCATCATCATCAATCACTATTAGCACTGTGTACTGGGTTCTGTCATTTAAACCTTGTAATATGTGGACTATTTCCTTCTGGTTTGCAAGACTGTTATGATTCCTAATAGTGTTATCAGTTGCAATGATAATATTAACATAAATGCAAATAATCACAATGTTTCTGTGGTAGCTAGTCTCCAAGATTTCCTTTAATGAATCTTGCTTCCTGGTATTCAAACCCCTTCCACAATGAATGGGTTGACCAATATAACAAATTCAGCCACCATGTTTGTGAGTACACTCAAGAGCCCTAAGTGGGGCCCATATGGTGAGGAACTAAGGCCTGCCAATAGTCATGTGAACTGGCTTGGAATCAGATCCTGCAAGCCTCAATCAGCTTTCAGATGACTGCAACTCTGGCCAACATCTTGACTGTAACCTCATGACAGTTCCTAAGCTGGAACCACCTCGCTAAGCTAGTCCCAGCTTTCTGGCCCTCAGAAACTGAGAGAATAAATATTGTTTTGTTCGTTTTGTTTTGTTTTTAAAGGTTTTGTTTATTTGACAGAGAGAGAGAGAACACAAGTGGGGGGATTGGCAGGCAGAGGGAGAGGGAGAAGTAGGCTCCCCACTGAGCAGGGAACCTGATGCCAGGACCCTGGGATCATGACCTGAGCCAAAGGCAGACGTTTAACCAACTGAGCCACCCAGGCGCCCCATGTTTATTATTGTTTTAAGCCATTAAGTTTCTTTTTTTAAAGATTTTATTTAAGAGAGAGAGCACAAGAGAGTGAAAACGAGGAGGGGGAAGGGCTGAGGAAGAGGGAGAGAGAGAAGCAGACTCCCCGCTGAGCAGGAAGCCCAACGTGGGGCTCGATCCCAGCACCCTGAGATCATGACCTGAGCCAAAGGTAGATGCTTAACCGACTGAGCCACCCAGGTGCCCTTAAGCCATTACGTTTTGGGTAGCTTGTTACATAGCAATAAATACTGTAGTCAGCAATGCATTATAAACGTGCCATTTTCCAGAATGCAATGGAACACACCATGGGTTCTCAGAATTGACATTAATTATAGTCCTATCTTTTTTTTTAAAAAAAAGATTTTATTTATTTGACAGAGAGAGAGAGAGAGCACAAGCAGGGGGAGCAGCAGAGGGAGAGGGAGAAGCAGACTCCCCACTGAACAAGGAGCCCGATGTGGGGCTCGATCCCAGGACCCTGGGATTATGACCTGAGCGGAAGGCAGACACTTAACTGACTGAGCCACCCAGGCACCCCTATAGTCCTATCTTTTTAAGTAATCTCTCCACCCAACATGAACCTGAAACTCATGACCCTGAGATCAAGAGTTGCATGCTCTACCAACTGAGCCAGCCAGGCACCCAATTATAGTCATAACCTTAATGTAATTCAAATGATTGTATTAAAGTAGCATTTACATTGTCCTGTTTAACAGATGGAAACAGAACACCAGTTTTTGTTTGAATAGCAATGCCCATTATAATAAATATTAAAATAGTACAATCATAATATCACTAAGGGAGTAATCTAATTGAGCTCATTTCACAGAAGGGGGAAAAAAAACTTTACCTCTAGAAGTGGCACTATCATTGTGGTACACAGTGCAAACACCACTGACCTGAAGGTGGCAGAAAGCAGAAGGGATACAGGATTTCTTAGCATCAGAGTTTGTCTTATTCATATCTTAATAATTACAGGCATAGTATAAATAATGGCAGAAATTTTGATACATTTAATTATACTTCAATAATAGAATCAATATAATTATGGAATTAAGTAAAATGGTTAATAACTGGTATGGTATTGTGTATGGTATGGTATGATGTATGGCATGGAAAGTGGGGTGGGGTGTGGCTAGGGGATAATATAATATAGATAATAGTCACACCAGCACCAGTACCCCAATTGACGGCTGAGGGTGGAGGGCTCAGCCTATCCTGCTATTAGGGCAAGTGCCCATGACAATTATGGCTTTAACCCAACCTTGCCACAGGGTCAACACCTGCCACATTGTGTCATATTTATTGTCCAGCAAGGTGCCTGGAGCTGGAAAGCCTCAGCCCTGCCACCTTCCTCTTGTCCCCAGAGTTTCATATCCACTGGTGGTTCTTCTGGTGGAGGAGGCAGGGCAGACCACATGGGATCATGGGATACAGAAGTGCTGGGGTGGATGCTGACAGGAGGGCCCCTATCGGTTCCCTGCTATTGTCCCTCCCCACTCTACATGGCCTGCCCACTGCAACCAGGAGGCTGAGTAAGGAGACACAGCACTGACCTCGTGGATGCTGGGGAAGGATGCAGGTCAGATACACTGGGGAGGGGAAGGATGGGGTGGTTGAGGTTGGGTGAGGAAGGGTTAGGGCTTAGATATGCTGAGGTGTGGGAAGGGGCATTAAATCTTGAATTAGAGGGCATGTAACCAACCTACCTTCCCTCTCTCACCTCCCCCCCAACCATGAGTTTAGCTCACTTGGTGTGGGGCACTTGGTCAACCTTGCTGCTATTACTATCATTCATTCTTCCATTTAACAAACTTATACAGAGGGGCACCTAGGTGGCTCAGTTGGTTGAGCATCTGACTCTTGGTTTCAGCTCAGGGTGTGGTGGGTCATAGGATCAAGCCCCAGCTCAGGCTCTGTGCTCAGTAAGGAGTCTGCTTGAAGAGTCTCTCCCTTTGTCCCTCCCCCCACTCAAGCAGGCTCTCTCTCTCTCTCATGAATAAATCTTAAAAAAAAAAAAACTTATACAGAGTGTCTGCTTTGTGCTAGTGCTATGCTGGGTGCCTTGAACACAGTAAGAACAAGATAAAGTCTGGGCATCATGAAGTTGACAGTCCAGTGGGGAGGGGTGAATGATAAACCAAAAACAGAAATATTTAATATCAGGTCAGATGGTGGTACTTGCAACACAAATACAGTACAAGATACAAAGTGATCACAAGAAGTGTTACTTCACATACAATGGTTGAAGGATGGTGGCAGGGGGTTCTCCAAAGAATGGAAAAGACAGCAAGCTGCATGGGCATTGGGGAGGCAGAGTACTCTCAGAGAACACAGCTGGGCAAAGTGGAGCAAGCTTCCTTGATGTTAAGAACAGCCAGAGTTGAGCTGTTGACAAATAATAAAAATGTTGACCAGCTACAACTGCAGGCTCTCCAGACAATAAGCTCCCTTTTATTAGAGTTACAACTTTACACTATAAACATTAAATTTACGTAAACATGTAAAAATACAAATAACTGAAGTGTTATGTGAAAGTTTGATATATTATAAAAATTATATAATTCAATAATCATACAATACATATTATATATCATAAAATAAGCATTTTATTATAAGGAATATACAATAAATATGTGCTATATATTGTAAATATACAATATTACTATAATATGTAATAATATGCACATATAAAATTATACAAACCTATTTATATTTATAATCTAATATCTAATAATTTTTTATCAAATATAATTTAAATTATCACGTGGTAAAACATAATACTTTTGAGATTCATCCACGTTGTAGCTTGTGTCAATAAATCATTCCCTTTTATGGGTAAGTAGTATCCCATTGTATAGCTGTCCTTCAATTTGCTGAATTATTCACCCACTGATGATATTTGGGTTGTTTCCAATCTTTTGGCAATAGTTTCTGTGAACATTTGAGTCCATATATAATTTTTCATTTCTATAGGTTAAATACCAAGGAGTGGGATTGCTGGGTCATAGGGTTAGTATATGGTTAATTTTATAATAAGAACTTGCCAAATTTTGGTTCAGAGTGGATAAACCACTTTACCTTTCCAACAGCAACACATGAAAGTTTCCACTGCTATGCATCCTCGACAACTTTTGGGACTATTTAAAAAAAATTTTTTTAAAGCCATTCTAATAAGTATGTAGTGGTATCTCATCATGGTCTTAATTTGCATTTTTCTGAATAATTATGTTGAGCATCTTTTCATCAGCTTATTTTCCATCTGTATTTCATACAACCATATGGATGAATTTCAAATAAATCATAAAATGAGAGATGTCAGACTCAAAAGGAGATACATGCATATGTACATGCACACATATTTCTATAACATTGTGGAAAAAAGCAAAACTATAGAGACAAGAAACAGATCAAATTAGTGACTGCAAGAGGCTGGAAATAGGGAGAGAAACTGCCTGAAAAGGGATAGGAAGGAATTTTGGGGAGCGAAGGAAATGTTCTCTGTCTTTGATTATGGTGTTGATTACATAATTGTATGCATCTGTCAAAACTCAGAATTGTATACTAAAAAGGGTAAATATTATCTTATATAAGTACCTCAATATATCTGACTTTAAAAATATCTCAGTACTCCAGTATCATAATACATATAAAAGAGAAATAATTGAAAGTAACTTACAATAAAATAACATGTTTCCCTCTGTGAGGTTTGGGCACAGCCATACAGATGTTGGTCAGATGCTTGTGTCAATTTATAACTAGTAATATTATTAACAATAACAGGATACCCTCAGTGGGCTCCACTAGCCCTGCTCCCTTAATAAGCCCTGACTTATATTAAGTCACTTCATTCTCCATAATTACATTTTATAGGTGAGGCAATTGAGGCCCAGAGGGAAAGTTTGCAGATCAGTGTTGGCACCAGGATTTGGATCCACATCCATAGCCTTCTCTGTTCTCTGTTCTGACTGCATCATGGGAAGCTCAGCTTGTGGTCTTCTGATGCCCTCAGATCCTCTCTAGCCCACTCTGGGCCACTAATTCCCCAGAGGGATCTATGAAGCTAGGATCTCATCCTCAACCCTTCTCCCTCTTCCAGGTCTCCTGTCCATGCAAATAGTGGGGATGTGGAGAAGCAATGCTGGAGAACTTGCAGTAGCTACTCAGGGGCCTCGTGAAGCAATGTGGGCAATGGGGAATCGGCATTATGTTAGTGGGGACCAACGGGGGAAAAGCAAATACTACCAGGATTTAATGGAGTGGTCACAGATAATGTGTTACTGGGTAATGGGCATCAACAGACTTTTTGCTGGTTATTAAGAGGTCCTACAGAGACGGGGGATAGTGGAGGCTCCAAAATGCAGATGAAAATGTGGAGTTTATGGTGCATTATCAGTCATTGCCCTTACTTGTGGGGAGCGAAACAGGTTAATGGCACTTACCAGTGTTCAGAGAAGTTATTGAGGGCATCACCACATGCTGGGTTGGGGATCATTACAGACACTGCTAGGTGGGGAAATGGGAGATAATTAGTTACCATTGTTGTGATGGACAAGTATTGGAGGGAGATCAGAAACCATCCTACTATAAGTATAGAGAGAGTATTAGAAGATATTATTAGGGGCACCTGGGTGGCTCAGTCGTTAAGCGTCTGCCTTTGGCTTGGATCATGATCCCAGGGACCTGGGATCGAGCCCCACATCAGGCTCTCTGCTCAGCGGGAAGCCTGCTTCTCCCTCTCCCACTCCCCGTGTTCCCTCCCTCGCTGTCTCCCTCTCTGTCAAATAAATAAATATAAATCTTTTAAAAAAAGATATTATTAATAGTTGGGGGGCAGTATATCACAGCTCCCTATTCTGAGGACTGCAGTAAGTGGTCATGCATCACTACTTACATGAAAGTAGGAATAAATGAGGAGTATGGAGGTTACTAGACTTTGTCACAAGTGAAGTAACAGACATTATGCTGGAAGTAATTGTGGAGGAGGTAATGAGAAAATCTTCAGACACTATTTCCTGGAATTAAGGAGGAGTGATAAACACACAGTAGTGGAGTAAAAGAGGGATAATGGGTATCCAGATACTGTGCTGGTGTAGGATAAGGGGGTCTCAAAACACTCTCTTAAGGGGTCAGCAAACATTGTCCTAAGTTGGGGCAGAATTCTGGGTTGCAAGACATTTAGAAAAACCCCAGATACAGTACTGGATGAAGTAAAGGGGGTTAACAGTGGGTTGCCCACCATACATTGTTCAAAGATAGAAGGCATATGGTAGATCATCAGATACTGTGAAAGGGTGAGGTGAAAGGGAGCTAAAGATGAATCAGACACTGATCTAAGGTGGAGTAATGGGATGTGTCACTAAGCACTATGAAATTTGAGGAGGGTAAAGGGGCAATTCCTAGGCTTGCCCCCTTGACCAGGTTCTGTCCCGATCCTCAACCACTATGCTGTTGTTCACAAAGGCGAGAGCATCTCTGCACAACCTCACTACTTCCCATTCCCAGTTGTTACCAGTGCACTGACGTGGAGGAACCATTCTGCTGGTTCCAATTTGGCTGCCCAGCAGCTAAGTGTTCAATCAGAGGCCACTGCTGCCAGTCTTGGGTCAGACACCTAACTTCCAAGGAAGGTCTGCCCTGTTTGCTCTTAGCCCCTTCATACTATTAGCTTTGGGCCTGTCAGAGCATAAGGAGTGGGTCTATAGGTAAGGGTCTGGGGTGAGGTAAGGTTGTGCATGCTAGGGCAAAGTGAGCAGGCTATTCTGCAATGATTTTGGAGCTCACTGTGGTATTTCTGAATCATGGTAAGAAATCCTGGAACAACAAGCATCTATGTGGGATTTCCACTGTATCAGTTTTGCCTTCTTTCAAGTGGCTGGCATCAGACCAAAAGGTTTATGGTGATATTTCAGCTTTAGGGCCAGAAAGGAGGCACAGCCCAGGTAAAAACTAGAGATGAAAAAGCTTGGTGTTTTAGGCAAGTTTGTTCTCCCCGTTGGAGCATCTTATGCTGCAATATAGAAAAGATCAAAGGGAAGTTGTGATGAACAGGGTCAACGCTCCACAATGTGCATTTATGGAATGCTTGTTGTTGCCAGGCACAGGCCAAGGCTCACAGTGGTGAACAAAACAGGGAAAAACATTCTAGTGTGGGAGCCATAGACAAGTAAGTAAAATATACAGGGTAGCATGGCAGTAAGTGCTATGGAGAAGGATAAAGGATACAGGGGAGGGGGCCAAAATTTTAAACCAGGCAGGAAAGCACAGGGGCCTCTGGGAAAAGGTGCCACTGGAAGACATGAAGGAGCTAACCACACAGATATGAGGAACTCTGTTCTTCAAAGAGAGTGCAAAGGCCTTGAGACAGGACCTGAACTGATGTGTTTGAGGCACATGGGGAGAGGTGCTTGTGGAGCCCATGGCATGAAGATGGACACAGAGAAGACATGAACAAATGTTGAGGTTTTTAAAATATGAGTTACTGATTTGTTATTATTATAAATGTCAGGTCATTAAGGAAGGCAAATGAGCTAGAAGAACTATGACAGCAAAAGGGAGACTGGATGAAAAGCTGACCAAAATGACCTGAAAATTCTTACCTCAGAAACTTTCCTGAGGGTAGCAGAGGTTCAGAAAACACTATGCTGGGAGCTAAATGAGGTAATGGCAGTCAGCAGACACAGTGTTTAGCACTAATGCACTTATGGGTGTCAGAAGACAATGTGCTAGGGACTCATGAGGGTCAAAGACACTTTACTGGTAGATGATAAAGGGGGGTTACAAGTCATGATGCTAGAGGATAATGGGTCAACATACACTCTGAGGTTTGTGTCCGTATACATAAAGAACTTTTTTACTGAGTTATCTCTTTCTTGATGGAAATACTCAATGGGGGATGGATACACACAACCATGTTAGATTCAAGAGAAGTATGAAAAAACACCTGAAACTGTCAGACAATGTGTTCTGCAGCAAACCTCTCACAGAACTTAGGGTTTGTCACTATTGTATATATTATGTTGTTCTACCATTCAACTTGCTGGCACTTTACCTATTCCACAGTAAACAGGATTATCATTAACAGACATAACATAAACTTTCCTATGCAGAATTTGGTAACAATGTTCCATCATATATATGTTGTCTTTGTTTGTTTGTTTTTTAAAGTAGGCTCCATGCCCAGTTTGGAGCCCAATGCAGGGCTCAAACTCACAACCATGAGATCAAGACCTGAGCAGAGATCAAGAACTGGATGCTCAAACGACAGAACCACCCAGGCGTCCCTGTTCCATCGTATTTTTTGTGAGAAGCCTTCTTCTAATCTGTCAAATTGACAAAATTACTTTTTCTTCCAGTATGAATGCCTCAAGGCTTAATGAAGGTAGTGACAATGTGGGAAGGGCCCCCTTCATTCAAGGCTCTCTTCTGTACAGTAATGTGTGACATTTTGATGGGGCATTTCTACTTATGATAATATGCATATTTTTCTGAACAAATTCAATGATGTAAAATCAGACCTGATCTCACTGAGGTTTTCTCATACCACTCCTCTCAAGTGTGAATACTCTGATGGACATTGAGCACAGATTTCTGGACGAAGCCTTTCCCACAGACTACACACTTATAAGGTTTGTCTCCAGTGTGTGTTGTCTGGTGTTTATTCAAATTTGACCTATCTGTGAAAGCCTTCCCACACTCAGCACATACATAAGGCTTTTCTCCTGTGTGAATTCGCTGATGCACTTGGAGTTGTGATTTCTTAGTGAAAGATTTGCCACAGTCATTGCATTCATAAGGTTTCTCTCCAGTGTGAATTCTATGATGTATAATCAACTCTGACTTCTGTCTGAAGGTCTTCCCACATTCAGAACAGATGTAGGGCTTTTCTCCAGTATGAGTTTTCTGGTGTTTACTGAGATTTGACCTGCCACTAAAGGCTTTCCCACACACAGCGCACACATATGGTTTTTCTCCTGTGTGAATTGGCTGATGCACGAGGAGCTGAGATTTGGAGGTGAAGGATTTCCCACAATCACTGCATTCATAAGGTTTCTCTCCAGTATGAATTCTCTGATGAGTAATGAAGTTTGATTTCCGGATGAAAGCTCTTCCACACTCACTGCATACATAAGGTTTCTCTCCTGTATGAATTTTCTGATGCACAATGAGTATTGACTTCTGGTTAAAGGCTTTCCCACATTCATGGCATTCATACTGTCTTTCTCCCGTATGAATTTTCTGGTGTATATTGAGGTGTGACTTTTGGGTAAAGGCTTTTCCACAGGTACCACATTCATAAGGTTTCTCTCCAGTATGAATTCTCTGATGCGTAATCAAATCTGACCTTTGTGTGAAGGCCTTTCCACATTTGGGACATATATAAGATTTCTCTCCTGTGTGAGTTTTCTGATGTGTAATAAGATTTGACCTGTTGGTGAATGCCTTCCCACATTTAGTGCACATATAAGGTTTCTCTCCTGTGTGAATTCGTTTATGTACATGGAGTTGTGACTTGGAAGTAAAGGATTTCCCACAGTGGCCACATTTATAAGGTTTCTCTCCTGTGTGAATTATTTGATGTGCAATCAAGTGAGCCTTCTGGATGAAGGCTAGTCCACATTTCATGCATACATATGATTTTTCTCCTGTATGAATTCTCTGGTGCACTGTGAGTGCTGACTTCTGAGTAAAGGCTTTTCCACAATCACTGCATTCATAAGGTTTTTCCCCAGTGTGAATTCTCTGATGTATAATCAGTTCTGACCTGTACGTAAAGGCCTTACCACATTCAGTACATATGGAAGATTTCTCTCTACTTTGAACTTTCTTATGTGTAATAAGGTTGGAACTATTATTAAACATCTTCCCATATTCAGTATATATAAAGGGTTTCATTCTTGTGTGAATTCGTTGATGTACCTGGAGTTGTGACTTAGAAATGAAGGACTTCCCACAGTTATTGCATTCATATGGTTTTTCTCCAGTATGAATTCTTCGGTGTGCAATCAAGTGTGTCTTCTGGATGAAGGCCTGTCCACATTCGATACATATATAGGATCGCTCACCTGTATGAATCTTCTGATGCATCTTGAGTGTGGACTTTTGTGTAAATGCTTTGCCACAATCACTGCATTCATGGTGTCTCTCTCCAGTATGAATTTTTTGATGTATACTGAGATCAGAGTTATAAGAGAATCCTTTTCCACATTCACTGCATTCATAAAGTTTCTCTCCAGTATGAATTCTCTGGTGCCTTAAGAGAGAAGATACTTGGAAAAAAGCTTTTCCACATTCACTGCATTTATAGGGCTTCTCTCTAGTATGGGTTCTCTGATGTGTAATGAATTCTGGCTTCTTTACAAAAGCCTTCCCACAGTCGATGCACACATAAAGTTTTTCTCCTGTATGAACTTTCAGATGTACCCTGAGCTGTGACTTCTGGGTGAAGATCTTTCCAAATTCAGCACATTCATAAGATTTTTCCCCAGTATGAATTTTCTGATGTTGAGAGGGTGCTTGTTTATAGCTGAGGATTTTTCCACATTGATTATGGTCCCATAACTTCTCTCCTGTTGGAGAACACTCAGGGTCAGTACAGGAAGAAATTTTACTATCTTCAGTAATCTTATTAATGTTCTTTGATGCACTGTTTCTATAATGACTGTGTAAATCTAAATTATGCTTCAAAGCATTTCCAAATGAGTCACACTGATGGGGTCTTTTTGGTGAAAGAATGTTTTGGCTCACATGAATTATTTTTCTAATGTCCTTATATTCATAATCCTTTGTAGTCAAAATTTTCTTGATGAAAGCAACATTTCTTAAAGATTTGTTTTCTCTTTGCTGATAGCTCTCTATCTGGTCACCCATCTGCCACAATTCTTCTAGAATGAAATACAACAAAATATCACTTGTAGCATCACCTTCCTTCTTAATGTAGAAAGAAGCTTTTTCAGAAATTTTCTGCTGTGATGTTTGAAACCTAAACTCTCCTCAAAGGAGAATGATGTTTTAGCTCAAAGACCAGTTAGCAGAGGCCAGAGGGGAGGGTCATATGGCTCATCCATGTTGAACAGAGAAAAGGGTGAGGGTGACTCATTTGATGAAGAGGCTAGTGACAGTGGCAATAGGAAACATTCTACAATATAATTCACTGGTTAGATTAAATAAACATTATGAACATAAACCACCATGGACAGAAGTGAAAAAAGTAAGGCAAACAACAAGATATACAGCACAGCAACATTTATATAAATGAATAATACCCCGTCACTTTAAATTTTAAAATATCCATGCATTAAAAAATATGTTTCCATCATATAAAACAATTGCCTATGGTCAGAAGTGAGATGGGTGTGGGGAAAAAGAAATGGTAATAAATCAAAAAATAAAATATAGGAGTTCCCCCCTTATCTGAAGGAGACATGTTCCAAAACCCTCAGTGGATGCCTGAGTCCTCAGACAGTACCGAACCTGATTTTTTTTTCTTATTCAGTCAAGAACTTTCAGCTTTTCACTTAAAGGATGCACTTTATGGCTTCTCTTTGGCATATCGAAATTGCCATCATCACTACTCTTGTGCTTTGGGGTCACTGTTAAGTAAAATAAGGGTTACTTAAACAGAAGCACTGCAATATCATGAGAGTCAATCTGATAACCAAGATAGCTACTAACTGACTAGTGGTCAGGTACCATTCATAGCATGGATATGCTGGACAAAGGGATGATTCAACTCCCAGGCAGGATGGAGTGGGATGGCAAGAGATTTCATAATGCTACTCAGAAAGGCACACAATTTAAAACTTATGAATTGTTTATTTCTGGAATTTTCCATTTAATATTTTCAGACCATGGGTGACTATGGGTAATTGTAACTGCAGAAAGTGAAATTGCAGATAAGGTCCAACTACTGTAATAGAGAATCTTTACCCAGACTGATGATGGCAGTGTGCCCTGAATGAGGACCATAATTAAACTCAAACTTCATCATGTGAAGTATAGAAATAAAACAATTACAAAAATCAGCCAATGAGGCAGAGAGACCCCAGTTAGTGTGAAGTCAACCAACATTGGAAGGAAATATCAAAAAAGTCCTCCTAGGGGCGCCTGGGTGGCTCAGTCATTAAGCATCTGCCTTCGGCTCAGGTCTTGATCCCAGCATCCTGGGATCGAGCCCTGCATCGGGCTCCCTGCTCCGCAGGAAGCCTGCTTCTCCCTCTCCCACTCCTCCTGCTTGTGTTCCTGCTCTCTCTCTCTCTCTCTGTCAAATAAATAAATAAAATCTTAAAAAAAAAAAAAGAATTTATTAAAAAAAAAAAAAGTCCTCCTAAAGATTAAGAGACAATTACCCCTAAGTCATCAGTTGGGTGAAAGGCATGGGGAATGAGGAAATGAGAAATCTTATGTTAGTGCCCATGGAGAAAACAGGAAGACAGGCTGATGGGAGTTAATGTTCTGAAGCATCCCATAGTAGAAAGAAAGAAATGACAGAGGACTACCAGAACTGGGAGTGTGTGACTTACAGTAACTTTGAAAGAAAGCAGATCCACAAATGCCTGAATGCATAAAGAATCTTGGACAATGGGGAAGGCAGAAAGAAAAAGAATGTTTGAGAAAAGGAGCATAACCAAGAAAAAAAGAAAACCTTTAATGAGGCAGACTGGCATGTGATCCAGATTCTAAAAAGCCAAAGAAGATAATTAGACATGATGAAGGCATTTAGTCATTTGAGAGGCCAATGTCAAGGGTCTTCAAGCAATACAAAAAAAGTTAAAGCCTTCCAAAAGAGTCCTCTTAATAGCATTTCAAAGATGCCAGTCTTTCTCAAAACAGCTGAGATTTGCTCCCCTTTCTCCCATCTGTCTGAGTCACACTCACTCACCTGGACAGCTCTGATGTGGGCTCTCACCCTGCAATGCCCATGGCTCCTTTCCTTGCTCCAACATGAAAACTTCTGGTTGGGGAACTTCATACCCTGTTCATAAGAAATGATAAAGGACTGGATCAGCTAATTATGTTTCAAAGCACAATCAATAAAGTCTTGTTCAATGAAGTTTTGTTCTTCAGGAATGTAACCATGTATTTCCGGGAACAGAGTAATATTCAGAATGCCCAAGGGGATAAAGAATCCTAGACAAAACCATCATACTTCAGATGTCTCACAGCATTCAGCAACTGAGAATGGAAACACTCTGTGTGGACCCAAGTGACTGTGCTTACCTACAGAGAGCAGGTGACTGTAGGTCTCCAGCATCACATCCCGGTACAGGTTTCTCTGAGCAAGGTCTAGATGCTGCCACTCATCTCTGCTGAAATCTACAGCCACATCCCTGAAGGACACCGATCCCTGTAAGGGCACATTCCTGTTCAATATGAATAATCAGCTTTGGGGGATGGAGAGACTATATTTAGGAATATGGAAAGTGGGTTTTGTTGTTAATTTATTTCCTCTTTTTTTTTTCATTTTAAAAGATACATTTATTTTATTTTATTTTTTTATTGTTTTTAAAGATTTTATTTGACAGAGAGAGCACAAGCAGAGGGAGAAGCAGGCTCCCTGCTGAGCAAGGAGCCCAATGTAGGACTCGATCCCAGGACCGTGGGATCATGACCCGGGCTGAAGGCAGCCACTTAACCAACTGAGCCACCCAGGCGTCCCAAGATATATTTATTTTAGAGAGAGAGAGAGAGCGCAAGAGTGGGAGGGTCAGAGGGAGAGAGAATCTCAAGCAGACTCCATGCTGAGTACAGAGCCTGACGTGGGGCTTGAGTTCATGACCCCGGGATCATGACCTGAGCCAACACCAAGAGTTGGACGCCCAACCGACTGCACCATCCAAGCGCCCCTACTTCCTCTTTTTAAAAACTCACCTCCCATTTCCATTTCCCTAACATTTTATTATGGAAGATTTTGAACATACAGAAAATTTTAAAGAATCTGCACAGTGAAAATCTGTATACCCACCACTCAGGATCTATCATTAACATTTTATTTGTTTTCACACATTTATCCATCCATCAATCCATCTTACTTTTATACAGTTCAGAGTAAACTGTAAATGCCAGTATACTTTGTCCTAAATACTTGAGAATGCAAATCATTAACCTGAGTGTAATATTTGTTCACCTTTCTTAAGGTAAAATTTACTCACAATGAAATGTACAAATCCACAATATACCATTTGAAGTTTTGATAAATACATATACCTGTTTAATACAGGAACTTTTAAAAAATGGTATTTTTTACAGAGTTCATATTGAATATCTAGTTTTACACAATATTTTGTAGGAGAAAGAAATCCAATAAAGAATTTCTGCCATTTTTTCTATACTATAGTTAATTACTTTTCAAAACTGAAAAATGAAATAGGCTCTTTTAGTCTTCTAGCAAGTGGATGAATAATTTGTGATACAGTTTCTGAACAATTTAGGACCAGTCAATATGCTAATCCTGGGAAAAAAGAAATGAATTGTTTCTAATCTTCTAGCAACTTAAAAGTCCTAAGATTTAAAAGAAGGAAAAAAGAAGACACAAGTTCACTAAAGTGTCAAAAAGTAAATCTCTTTAGAACACACTGAGGACCCAAAAAAGGAAAAGGTGTATTTGACATGGGGCAGTAAGTTTTTATTAGTTGAATTTAAGTTGAAAGATGGTAAGTGTAGGATGCCTGGGTGGCTCAGTCGGTTAAGCATCTGCCTTTGGTTCAGATCATGATCCCAGGGTCCTGGGATGGAGTCCTGCATTGGGCTCCCTGCTCAGTGGGGAGTCTGCTTCTCCCTCTGCACCCCCCACAACTTGTGTGCATGCTCTTGCTCTCTCTTGCAAAAATAAATAAATAAAATCTTAAAAAAAAAAAAAAAAGAAAGATGATAAGTGTAATACAAAATGGAGGGTAGAGAAGGTCATTTCCCAAAGAAGACAAATGTGTGAGGAGATAGGAAAATACATGATGACTTTGGGGAATACTAAATAGCTCTATATAATGGAGAGAAGTCTGCATGTCATGTCAGGAAGGTGGTTATGGAAAAAACAGTTTGATCACAGAACAAGTAAGGATTTTTTACTTTCAGTAAAGGTAATTAATTAGATTTATATTAATTTTTTTCATATAAGATCCCTATTGCAGGATAACCAAATAAATGATGAGGAAAAGTTTCTTACAGAATGATTCTAGCTAATAAATGAAGACGTTAGAACAGAATTAGAATATCATAATTTTGTAATTCCTATGAAATAATGAATTTATTCAGTAATCATTAATGATTGCTTAACTGTTTCAAGTGAAAGGCTGAGAAGTTTACAGTGGATGGACCAGCTAATAACATCTACATCCAACGATCAATTTTAACATTACAAAAGAGAGAACCAAAAATTATGTGCCTCCTGAAATGATATAGTAACTGATTTCATTATACCATCAAGTATTCTTATCAAAGAAAAAGAAAAATCCAACCTGAATCTTCTAACCCTCCAGATCAAACAAATCATCCATAGATAAAATGAAAGAAAGAAGAACATACGGAGCAATATAAGACTGAAATGTCAGCTAAATCCGGAAGGCAGCAAATGGCCCATTTCTTCAAAAAAATAAATTCCAATAGAAAAGATAGTGGAAGGGAATCTTTTCTTTATTAAAAGAGACTTTAAGGGGTGCCTGGCTGGCTCAGTTGGTAGAGCAGGTGACTCTTGATCTCAGGGTGGTGAGTCTGAGTCCCACACTGGGTGTAGAGATTACTTAAAAATAAAATCTTAAAAAAAAAAAAAAAGAATTAAGAGTCATACTAACTAAATGCAACTTGTAGACTTTGGCCCTTCACTAAAACAAACTGACATTAAAAAGACATTTATGACATATTTAAAAAAACTCAAACAATAACCAGGTACTAGATGATATCTAGGAATTACCGTTGTTTTAGGTGTGATAATGACATACTAGTTATGTTAAACAAAAAGAAAGAAAAAAAGAATTCCCATCTCTTAGAGATACATGTCAAAGTATCTGCAGATAAGATAGGTGTTTGGGATTTGCTTTAAAATAATCCAGCAGCTAAGGGGGCAGGAGGGTTGTTTTAGATGGAATTAGAATGGCAGAATATTGAAGACTACTAACATTAGGTGGTAAGCAAAACAGATACAAGGGCTCCTTAAACTACTCTCTCTACTTTTGTATACATTTACTTCTTTTCATAATAAAATATTTTTTAAAAACATGATCCTCCATATTAAAAAAATTTAATCTGTAAATGCATAATTGAAGGAATTCTTACCTAGAGTCATAAACATTTATTTTTAAATATTTTATTTATTTATTTGACAGAAACACAGTGAGAGCGGGAACACAAGCAGGGGGAGTGGGAGAGGGAGAAGCAGGCTTCCCGCAGAGTGGGGAGCCTGATGTGGGGCTCAGTCCCAGGACCCTGGGATCATGACCTGAGCCAAAGGCGGACACTTAACGACTGAGCCACCCAGGTGCCCTGAGTCATACATTTAAAAAATAAAGGATTATAGGAGGGGCGCCTAGATGGCTCAATCAGTTGAGTGTCCGAGTCTTGGTTTCAGCTCAGGTCATGATCTTGTGGGTTATGAGATGGCGTCCCATGTTGGCTCTGTGCTCAGTGGGGAATCTGCTTGGGGGTTCTCTCCCTCTGCCCCTCGCACTCACTCA
This sequence comes from Halichoerus grypus, assembly GCF_964656455.1. Lineage (NCBI taxonomy): Eukaryota > Metazoa > Chordata > Mammalia > Carnivora > Phocidae > Halichoerus > Halichoerus grypus. The sequence goes on along the minus strand of NC_135726.1, from coordinate 46,621,278 downwards.
CACACTCCCTCTCTCTCAAATAAATAAATAAATCTTTAAAAAAAAAGGATTATAGGGAGCTGAATACCCACACTCAGCAATTTATAGAAACAGTAGATAGGAAATAATGATATAAAAGAACAAACAATAGGATCTAATCAATATTTATAGACTACTCCAACTAACAACAGTGAAGTACACATTCTTTTCAAGCACCAATGACCAAGACAGACCATAACCTAGCCTGTGAAACAAATCACAACAAATTTAAAAGAATTCAAATAATACATAGCATCTCTGACCATAATGGAATCAAATTAAAAAGACAACAGAAAAATCTGCAAAGGAATTATATTACAAAATAGTAACAAAAACTATCTGGAAAGCCACAAAACATTTGGAAATTAAACACACATTTCTAAATAACCTGTAAGTCAAAGAGGAATTCTCAAAAGAAAATTCAGAAAATACACAGAACTGAAAATGAAAATATATTGTATCAAAACCTTTGGGATGCACATAAAGCAATGCTGAAAGAGAAATCATAGCACTAAATGCTTTCATTAGAAAAGCGGAGGGGCGCCTGGGTGGCTCAGATGGTTAAGCGTCTGCCTTCGGCTCAGGTCATGATCTCAGGGTCCTGGGATCAAGTCCTGCATCGGGCTCCCTGCTCCTTGGGAGCCTGCTTCTCCCTCTGCCTCTCTCTCTCTCTCTCTCTCTCTCTGTCTCTCCTGAATAAATAAATAAAATATTTAAAAAAAAAAAAAAAAAAAAGAAAAGCGGAAACAATCCAATTAAAAAATGGGCAGAGGTGAATAGACATTTTTCCAAAAACATATAGGAAGCCAACAGGTACATGAAAAGGTGCTCAATATCACTAAACATTAGGGAAATGCGTATCAAAACCATAATGAGATACCTTATACCTGTCAGAAAGACTATTATCAAAACAAAACAAAAAACAAGTAACAATTACTGATGAGGAAGTAAAGAAAAGGGAAGCCTTGTGCACTGTAGGTAAAAATGTAACTTGCCGGGGGGGTGGGGGTGGTGCTCAGTTGGTTAAGCGACCAACTCTTGACCTCAACTCAGGTGTTCATTGCAGGGTCATGAGTTCAAACCCCATGTTGGGCTCCATGCTGGGTGTGGAGCCTACTTAAAAAAAAAAAAAAAAAAAAGTAAATTGGTGCAACCACTGTAGAAAACAGTATAGAGGTTCCTCTAAAAACTAAAACTAGAACTACTATATGATCCAGCAATTCCATGTCTGGGTATTTATCCAAAGGAAATGAAAACAAACACAAAAATATAGATGCCTGGGTGGCCCAGTCGGTTAAGCATCTGACTCTTGGTTTTGGCTCAGGTTATGATCTCATAGGTTTTTTGGGGTTATGAGATCAAGCCCTGCATTGGGCTCTGCACTCGGCATGGAATCTGCTTGGGATTCTCTCTCCCTCCCTTATTTATTAAGTAAATAAATCAAAAAAGATATATGCACCCCCATGTTTACTGCAGCACTGTTCATAATAGCCAAGATGTGGAAGCAACATGTGTCCATCAATTGATGAATGGATAAAGAAAATGTGATACACACACACACACACACACACACACACACACACACACACAGGAATATTATTCAGCCATAAAAAAGGAAAGAAGTCTTGCCATTTGTGACAGCATGGATGGACCTAGAGGATATTATGCTAAGAGAAATAAGTCAGACAGAGAAGTACAATTAGCATATGATCTCATTTATATGTGAATCTCAAAACTAAAGAGAACAAAATAAAAAAACAAAAGTCACAGACACAGAGAACAGATTCGTGGTTATCAGAGGTGGGGGATGGGTAGTTGGCAAAATGGGTAAAGGCAGTCAAAAAGTAAACTTCCAGTTATAAAATAAATATGTCATGGGGCTATAATGTTGCAGCATGGTGACTATAGTTAGTAATATACTGTAATGTATAGAGTTGCTAAGAGTAGCTTAATCTTAAAAATTTTCATCACTCACACAAAAAATTATAACCATATGTGATGATGAATGTTAATTAGACTTATTGTGGTGATCATTTCACAATATATACAAATATCATATTATGTTATATACCTGAAACTAATATAATGTTATATGTCAAGCATAAAGCAATAAAATAAAGGGGAAAATTGTTAAATCACTAAACTAAATTCCTACCTCAAGAAACTAGAAAAAGAGCAAAGCAGACTCAAAGCAAGCAGAAGAAAGAAAATAATAAAGAGCAGGTATCAATGAAATTGAAAACAAAATTAAAAAAAAACACAAGAAAAATCAATAAAACACAATCCAGTTATTTGACAAAAATCAATAAAATTGATAAGCTTTCTTGATTGACCTAATAGTCAAGAGACTGGCAAAAATAAAAAGATGATACAAATCACCAATGTCAGGCACCTGGGTGGCTCAGTTGGTTAAGCGACTGCCTTCAGCTCAGGTCACGATCCCAGGGTCCTAGGATTGAGTCCCACATCAGGCTTCCCCTGCTCTGCGGGGAGCCTGCTTCTCCCCCTGCCTCTGCCTGCCACTCCCCTGCTTATGCTCTCTCTCTCTCTGTCAAATAAATAAATAAAATCTTAAAAAAATCACCAATGTCAGTAATGAAATAAGTATCAATACAGATCCAGGGGTGCCTAGGTGGCTCAGTCGGTTAAGCATCCAACTCTTGGTTTTGGCTCAGGTCATGATCTCAGGGTCCTGGGATCGAACCCTGCATCAGGCTCCGCACTCAACTCAGAGTCTGCTTGTCCCTCTCCCCCCCCATTTCTCCACCCTTTCCCCCACTCATGCTCTCTCTCTCTCCAAAATAAATAAATAAAACCTTAAAAAAAAACAAACAAAAAAAAACAGATCCAGCAGCCATTTAAAGGAAAAGAAGAGACTATAAAAACTCTATGCTAATAGACCCAAAAATGTAGAAGAAATGTACCACTTCTTCAAAAACCACAAACTACCAGAAGTCAGCTATTAAGGAATAGAAAAGATGATGATCCTATAACCATTAAATTAAATTCTTAATTTAAAAGTTCCTGAAAAAAAGAAATCTCCAGGCCCAGATAGTTTTACTAGAGGATTCTACTAAATATTTAAAGAAGCATTAGTCTCATTTTTACACAGTCTCATCTAGAAAATAAAAGAGAACACTTCCCAACTAATTTTGTGAGGCCAGCATTACTCTGATATCAAAATTAGACAATGACAGCACAAAATAGAATACTACAGGACAATATATCTCCTGAACTTAGATGCAAACATCCTCAACAAAACATTAACAAGTTACAACCAGTAATGAACAAAAAGAATCATGCACCACCACTATATCTTGCAATGCCCTTTGAGGATCTAGAATTGTTTCAAAATAAATAAAAAGATTTAAAAAATATACTGAAGAAGGTGTATTCTCAAAACAGAACATTTCAGAATAGGCATGAGTGGAAAGTCGGTCATGAGGCCCCTGCACAATTCATGTGAGACAATATGAATTTCTTACTTACCTAAAGTTAAGGCTGGAGTAGTAAAGCTATAGAAGGGATGGATATTAAGGAGATAAAATTGACATCAGGTGTGAAGATGAGAAAAAGGGACTCAATTATCAGTTATTCAGTACAACTGTTGATTTGTACATATTGAAATTTAGGTGATAAGACATATACGAGGATGTATGCCAAGTAGTTGAATAGAGAGCTAGCATGGAGATGAAGATTCAAGAGTTGTATGTACAGAGCAGGCCACTGTATTCAGGGGAGGGAAAGAGCATACAGGGAGGACAAGGACAGACAAAGTATATCTGTATCTGTGGAAAGTATATCTTAGATATCTGTGGTTTTTAATGTCTAAAATTACGATTTTTTTTATTTCTTCATTTAATTGTGGTCACAGATGATAGTTTGCTTCTTTGTGATTTGTTGATTCTGTTTATGGGGCTTAAAACATTGTCATTTCTTTGAAAATGTTCCGTATATACTTGCAAAGAATACATGAGCTCCGATTTTTCTCTTTCACACACTTGGATACTGATACCCTACATATACCAAAACCCCAGCCCTCAAACCCAATGTCATCAGAATTTAATGGGGAATAAAGAAGATGTCATATGAGTAGCTTTGACTCCTTACCAAATGAGCTTCTTATAAACAGTCTGTCCAGGAAAAAATCTCCTCATTCAAAGATAATAATAAACATCTCCTGATGTACAAAGATACTATAGCAAAAAGAATGAGAGAAAAAAAAGAAGAAATTAAAAGGAACATGCTAGAAATAAATTACCACAATATAGAAGAAAACACATTCACCATGATTTCAAGGAATTCACTAAAACAATTAACTACCTAAAATAAATAGGAATCTAAGAGTCCAAGGAAGAAATAATGGGCAAACAGGCTAAAGAAAATGGTTATGTAAATTTTAAAAAAATAAATTGGCAGAACTCAGTAAAGAAGTGAAAATGAACAAGCAATACAGAAATGGGAGGTCTCTCTGAAAGCAATAAAACACCATGTGAAAACACAAAAAGTGGCAAGGAGCAGATTAAGACAAGTGAGCAACATGAAATGGAAATAAGGACTTTTAAAGGAAAATAGAAAAAAAAAATAGAGTTCAATAAAAAACATCTAACAAACAAAAGAATCCTTGAAGTGGAAGCATAGAACTTCTATCATTAGTCACAGTATAAATTTAATAGATATTGTCTAAAACAAGAGATTAAAAGATTTAGTTAAAAAAAAAAGAGAGAGAGGCAAACGATAAGAGACTCTTAACTATAGAGAACAAACTGAGGGTTGCTGGAGGGGAGGTTGGCAGGGGATGGGCTAGATGGGGGATTAAGGAGGCACTTGTGATGAACACTGGGTGTTATATGTAAGTGTTAAATCACTAAATTCTGCTCCTGAAACTAATATTACACTATATGTTAACTAGCTAGACTTTAGATAAAAACTTGAAATATTAAAAAAAAAAAAAGATTGAGTTCAAGATGTTAATGTGACAAAGATCATATTAAAAGAACCAACCATACAGAAAAGAATCCAAACCTTCCAAATTACCAGAATGGACACAGAACCAAAGTAAGAATACAGAATACAAGGTGAAAGCTATATAAAAGAAGTATCTTTATCAGAAATGTATGTAAAATACATCTTTCCAAACTGCTGTACAGAAAAAGTGCACAAGGACTCCGAAGGATGACAGTAAAAGGATGAGCAAAAGATATATCTGGAAATGCCAACAGAAAAGACACAAGAAACTCCATCTTAATATCAGATAGAGCTGAATTCTAGGGAAAAATTATTAAATATAACAAGGACACAATCCAAAATTAATTTCAGATGTCATTACTATCACCACACCAAATTTCATAGCATCGAAGTTTATGAACAGAAACTACAGATATAGACAGAAATATATTTGTGGTGGGAAACAGTATCTCTCAGCTCCAACAGATAAAGTAAAAACAAAAAACACACTGTACAAACATCGTAACTATATAAGATAGCTTATTGATAAGACAGCAAATTCTGTATCCTAAAAAAGTCATGTGCCTATATAACATTCAGAAATATTAAACATAAAATTTGCACACACACACACTTTACACAAAACTTAACATTTCACGAAGCAGAATAAAATCAGTGCAAATAAATCTCTCCAAAGCTGCATCCTAATTTTATTAAAAGTAGAATTAGCTTAAATAAAAATCTTAATACCTAAAAGTGAAAATGTGGTAAACAGTAATTTAAGATTTGGTGAGAAATTTAATATGTTCCTAGAAATTCATCCACTCCATCTAGATTTTATATTTATTTGCATAAGACAATTATTTTTCTAAATTATTTCTGAACACTGTTTTGCTGTATATCTTTTGATATATAGCATTTTTATTATTTGTGAGATATTTTATTATTTTAACTTTGGAGTGGACTGCTAAATGAGGAAATAATGTCTCTTTCACATGTGTCCCTATGATAAACCCTATTTGGCTATTGTTTTCATGTACTCTTGAATTCAGTTAGTTAATACATTTATGACTTCTGCATCTATGTTCATAATTTCCAGTTCTTTTACTGTTCTTGATAGGTTTGGGCATCAAGATTCATATAGTAAACAAAATAAAACAAACACCACAAACAAGGTTGGGAATAACTTTAGATCATCATCTTTACCCAAAACTTTGGCATAAAGATCAACTATTAATCCACATGATGTTTTCCATCATATTTGACTGTATAGGAAATGTTTGATAAACATTTTAATTTCCTCAAGGGCTTCTGAACCATCTGTATTTACCAATTTTGACATTTATTTTTTGTAAAACTGTATCCCTTTTGTTTAGGTTTTCATATTTTTCTATGATTTTGTATAATATTCATTCAAGATTGTTTTAATCTTTGATAAAGCAGTAACCATCTCTCCTGTTTTGTTACATACTTCCAGTGTATCTTTACTCCCTGTTCTTGATCACCACCACATTCAGAAGCCACTTATGCTTCTGTCAGACATCTTCATCAATGATGTTTGACTCTACGTGACTAATTTCTTCCCTTATTTTATTGTTATTTTCTAGTCCTTATTGTTATATTTATTGAATTCTTTTTTTTTTTTTTTAAAGATTTATTTGAGAGAGAGAGAGAGAGAGAGCACAAGAGGGGGGAGCGGGAGAGGGAGAAGCAGACTCCCTGCCGAGCAGGTAGCCCGATGCGGGACTCGATCCTGGGACTCCAGGATCATGACCTGAGCCGAAGGCAGTCGCTTAACCAACTGAGCCACTCAGACGCCCTATTTATTGAATTCTTTTTCTAACTTCTTCAGTTCTAAGTGTTACTCATACCTTAGGTCTTTTCTCCCCCAAACTTCCAGGATTCCTTAAAAAGGCATTTAAATTTGTATTTTTTCCCTCTATCTACAGTTTAGCTTTGCACACAAACTTTAAAATGTAGTTCTTTATTTAACTGAAATTAAACTCAAGGAATTTTCTAAGATCCTTTATGGTTTTCCCTTTAAAGAATATTTATGTAGGAAAAAATTTAAAGTTTTCAGATATGAGGGTTTCTTTTGCTAGCCTTTTACTTTTTTAAACTGTTTTTTAAAAATTGCAGTAAAATGTACATAAAATTTACCATTTTAAAATGTATAGTTCAGATATTAAGTCTATTCCCAAAGTTGTGCAAAAGTCTTTTACTTCGTATTTCTAATTTAATGCTCTTGGTTAGAGAGTAAAATCAACATTATAGCAAAGTTTCATATTTTTTGTCTGCCTGAATTAATGTTTTTGGAAGTAGTTCATAAAATAGATCAATGGAGAACCAACATCTAAAAAACAAATTTTAAAAAAAGAAGAGAAATATTTATGTGGGGAGAAACAGTTTAAGAAGAAATAGAGAAATACTTTGAGAATTACGCACAAAAACGATTTCTAATCAGGAATCTTATCCTCGGCCAAAGATCAGCATAGCATGAGGACAAAATAAAAGGCAGTTTTGGACATTCCACTTCTCCACTGTCATACAGTTGGCCTCTAGATGTGGAGACACCCATGTGTTGCTCATTCTTGGCAGAAAAGATCAAGATTTGCTTCTGGGAAGTAAAGGAGTCTGGTTGCTTCCTGTGACCCACCTGCCGCTGCCCAGAGGCTCTGGTGACATATCAGAGGTATCTACTTGCAGGATGAATTCCCTACCCCCTGGGATTCTTCCTTCTCACCTCGTATGAATTATCACATTCCTCTGGAACCTGCACCAGGGATTTCTGGGGAGAGGTCCGATTAGCTGACATGATCAGGGTAGGTCTCAAACTTTATTCTCTCAGGAGCCTAAAGCTTTGTAGACATCTGTAAACTCAAGCAGAGCTGCTGGAGAAAGGCAGGCTGGAGTCTGGAAGATCTAACCCAGGAGCTCCCCAGAGACACCAAAAAACCTAGAACGACAATGTCCACACGGTCAGATACTAGATATTCATCACACAAACCTTTCCTGTGAACACCAAGGTGAAGTTCCCTGAGCTAGACACACAGAGCAGAGGCTCTCAAACTTGAGTGTGGATTCAAAACACTTGGGACTTCTTAGAATACAGTTAAAATTCCTCAACCTCACTGCAAGTTTCTGATTTAATAGGCCTTGGGTAGCAATTGTCTTAGTCCAGTCAGGCTGCTATAATAAAGTACCACAGACTGGGTAGCTTATAAACAACAGAAATTTATTGCTCACAGTTCTGGAGGCTGGAAAGTCCAAGATCAAGGAGACAGTATGGTTGTATTTTAGTCAGGGGCCTCTTCCTGGTTCATAGCCAGCAGCTTCTCATTGTGTCTTCACATGATAAAATGGGCTCAGGAGCTATGTGGGATGTTTTATAATAGCACTAATCACTTATAAGTGCCCCACCTCCATGACCTAATCAGTTCCCAAAGGCCTCACCAACTGATACGGTATTTCTGGAGATTAGGATTTCAACATAAAAATTCTGGGGGAACACAAACATTCAGACCATAGCAGGGTCCAAGAATTTGCATTTCTAAGTAGTGCCCAGGTGCTGTTGATGCTGCTAGTCCAGGGACCACACTTTGAGAACCAGTGCTGTGGAGAATATAAAGTTTAATGAAAGCTGTGATGGATATTAGTCATGAGATATGGAGTAATATTACTTAAAATTTGAACTGAAGCTCTTATATCTTTCAACTATGAGAATATGAAGAAGTTCCTTCCATTTTAGTTTCAAAAATAAGGATGAAAGTATCTATTTCATAGAGTTATAAAAATTAAATGAGATGATGCTCATAAAGTATTCAACATCTCCCTGGCACACAAGAAGCACATAATAAATATCAGCAATTACCATTCTCTATTAGATATTAAAACTTAATATAAAAACAATGTAATCAAACAGAGAAAACACAGCTCAGACAATACTGACTTATACATGTAACAAAAATGGCATTCGGGGCGCCTGGGTGGCTCAGTTGGTTAAGCGACTGCCTTCGGCTCGGGTCATGATCCTGGAGTCCCGGGATCGAGTCCCACATCGGGCTCCCTGCTCGGCGGGGAGTCTGCTTCTCCCTCTGACCCTCCTCCCTCTCATTCTCTCTCTCGCAAATAAATTAAAAAAAAAAAAATCTTAAAAAAAAAAAAAAAAAAATGGCATTCAATGAGTATGCACAGGACATTTATTGTGTAAGTGGCACTGACATAATTGACCATCCACCTGGAAAAAAAACAAACTATATCCCCATCACACATTATACATTAGACTGAATTCCAGCAGGACTAAACATTTAAGTATATGTATTTTATAAACTCCAAAAGGTATTTAAATAAATTTTAGTAGTATATGTTTGCAGGAACATTGTAGTGGGGTGGGAGAGATCCTTATGTATATGAGAAAACCCAGATGATATAAAAGAAAAAAACGGGCATTTCTGGTTAGAGGATATTTCTTAATTATATATTAAAATACACTTTAAAAATAAAAATGAAGATACATATAAAATTTCAATATGTAACAAGTTATCTCTAAATTAAAAAAAAAAATCTAGCAATCAATATGGGAAAAAAAGCACAGAAAAAAACCCTGAACAGAGGATATGAAAATTCACAGAAAAGGAAATTTAAATAGTAATTAACCAAAAAGATGCCAATTTTACTACCAGGAAAGCACATTACAGCAATTACATATAATTTCTCCTAAGAATAGTAAAAACTTATTAATTTAATTTTATTTTTTAAGTAGGCTCCAAGGCCAGCGTGGAGCCCAACGCGGGGTTTGAGCTCACCACCCTGAGATCAAGAGTCGAGCTCACCACCCTGAGATCAAGAGTCGGTCGCCCAACTGACTGAGCCACCAAGGTGCCCAGTAAAAACTTACTTTAAAAAATCCAGTGCTGGAAAGCATTTGGGAAAATGACCCGTTTTATAAATTATTGGTGGGAGCCTGAATTGTTATGGTATCTTTTGAGTCATTTAGTCATATCTATTATTAAAAATAAGCAACTGTTCCTAATAATAGTTTCAAATATACAGAGCGGATACTGACAGAAGGAAGGACAAGTGGACAAATCACTCCAGTGAGTTTACCTTTTTCTGTAATTAATTAAACAGACAAGATAAACAGAATATATATGAAACAATACAATGAGAACACACATTGTTTTGATGTAATAGATGTGACATTTATGAAAACCGACCAAGAACTAACGGTAAAGCAAATTTTAAAACTCGAGCATTACCCAGAGGCATTACATGAAATAGACAACGCACTTCTAAATAACGCCCGGATGAAAGAAAAAAACTAAAATTTTTAAAAAGCCAGTACTTAGATTTGAACAATAAAATGCTACACATCAAAACTTATTAATGTTTAGAAAGCAAACTCATCATAGACCCCACCGACCCCATAACTGACTCCACAGCTCAGTGACCACTGACTCCCATCACTGAGCCCACAAATCCCATACTCATCTCAAAGATCCCCATCACTGACCCAAGAGACTCCCATCACTGCTCTCACAGCAACGGACGCCACAGACTCTTCACCACTGAGCCCAGAAACCACCATCACTCACTCTGCGGACAACACCCCCATCATCGACCCCACAGAATCCCTAATCACGACCAACCAAAATCACCTCAGAGACCCCTCGGAATTAAAATGCGGAGAAACTCCTGACATCAGCGGCGAAAAACCTTTCGAGGACCACTTCCGCTTCCGGTCTGGCCTCTAGCGAACTGTTGCTAGTGCGCATGCTCTGAGTTACCTTGGAAGCCGCATATGCCAACAGTTAACATGGTGCGGTTCTCGTAAGAGACGCTGTCGGACCGAGAACATGGCCTCGCCCAATGGTGCTTCTGCGCGCGAGCCGCCATCTTTGAGGCGTGTCCATTCCGTACAGCGGAGGGAGAGGCCTCCCGCCGGTTTTCACAGAGCGAGGCCGGGATTGCCACATAGAATGCAGGGGTGAGGCCCTGGTCGAGGTAGGCTTCTGTGAGGTATTGGCGATGGGGCCTGGTACTCTGTGTCATATTTAGAAAAGCTAGTTTGCCTCTAGGGATACGGCGCTTGGCTGAGAGCAATTATCTGCTGGGAGAAACCACCAGGAATGAGGGGAGCTAGGGAGGAAAAATCACCAAGGGAGAAGGACAAACGTTTTATATGTTACGGCTGAATCCTGGGAGGAGTCATCAAGGGATGAGGGGAGAAGTTACGACAGTACAGTCTACTTTTTGGAGAAACCGCTTAGGGAGAATGTGGAGAGGTCAGAATGGGAGCCCCATCCTGGATGAAACCACCCGGCAAGATAGATGTCAGAATGGGCTGCAGGCAGGGTAGTTTGGCCTTTTATGGGAGGAACCACCTGGGGAAATAGGGTACAGGTCGTGGTGGTCCAGACCTCTCCTGAAGGATACCACCATGGCAAGATGGCACCTTCGGAAGGGCGGGTGGAGGGAAATGGAGCCTTGAATGCCCATCAGTCTCCATTAGTAGGCAACAATGGTTTTTAATATGGTCAACGTGTGACAAAAAGCACTTAAGGAAAACTGCTATTTCTGTTTTAATTTACAAATTTAGTTTGTAAATTAAAATCTAAGTAATAACAACGTCCTTGGGATGTAAATGAAGCCTGAAGTCTGGGGGTGGTGCGTGTGAAGACACAATTCCTTTCATCTGGTGAACTCCTAAACATTCTTCAAAACCCCGCTAAATATTGCCTCTGCCAGGAAGTTCTTCTACCTGACAGTGGTAGGAGGTTCTATGACTTACTGAAAGTCTGTGTCAATCCCAGAAGTGGGGAAAGTGTTTTGAGGGAACTAGACCTAGGCTCTGGTGTGGGCCTGCTAGGTACCTTCAGGCTAGTTATGTCTCTCTCTGGGATTCAGTTTAAAAATAGGGCCAGTTAGAGGGTTGGACTATGCTTACACCAGGTTCTCCTTCTCCCAAAGCCTGGTTGAAGGAAAAAAGTCTGTGGAAATCTATTAGTGAATACACATTTTTATCAGAGGTCTAAGAATAACTGTTAATTTTGTTGGTAGTGTGATTATGTTAGAAAGAAGACTTATCTTTTAGAGATTTTTTAGAAATACTAACGAGCAAAATGTTAGCTTAAAAAACATCACTGAGGAGGGGTAGATGGATAAAACAAAATGTTGGTAAATGTTGAAAGCAGGTGATAGATACATAAAGTTCATTATAATGTTTTCTTCAGTATTTGTGTGAAAATTTCACAGTAAAAATTTAAAAAGAAAAGGAGTATAAAAATCATTTACAATGGAATATTATCAAGAAGAAAGCAGGTGTGTTGATAGTATTACATTATACAGATTTCAAAGCAAACAATATTAACAGAGATGTTCCAAATTTTAATAAGATGCAGCTACCAAGAGCATACAACACTAATAACATTTATCTAACAATATAGCTCTGAAATATATATAGCAAAAACTGGTAAAATAGGGAAATTTTGAGGAACTCACAATCACAGTAACAAACTAACATATCTTTCAGAAACAGATCAAATAGAAGAAAGGTAGGTATAAAGATATATTGGGATAACATAAGTAATTTGCTTGATATATATCTACATTTTGTTTTATTTTTAACCAGAAAAAGAACATTTTTTCAAATATACATGGAACACTCATAAAAATTCTCTAAAAAGTAGGACATAAAAGACAGTATAAAGCCCCCAAACTGATATCACATATGCCATACTCTCAGACTACATAAAAATGAAAATAGAAACCAACAGACAATAAAATATATAAAATGTTCGAAATGCGTGTACATTAAAATACACACATCTGAATAATCCTGGGGTTAAGGACAACATAACACTGGCTATTGCAAACTATTTAGAATGAAGAGGAAAATGATAGATAGTACTTGCATATGAAAAATCTAAGGGATGGGCCAAAGTGATACCCAGAAGAAAATCTCACCTAAAATTAGGGAACTAGAAAGAGTGAAAATAAATTAATTAAGCTTTAATTCAATCACATTGTACTAAAGTCCTACTAAATACTCCCAAAGAAATTGGAAAGGAGGAATTAATGTGATAAACAGATGTTAATAAAATAAGTAGGGAAAAAAATCCTAGTAGATATGATTAATAAAACCATGAGCTGGTTATCTGTAAAAGGGTGCAGTCAGTTTTTAAGAAAGATCAAAAAAATAAAGATATATGCAAGCAACGTTAGAAAGAAAATGGGACATTCCTATAGAAAGAAAATTTGAAACTCAAGAGAATTCTATGGTTATTTTGAGTAATATGTTTGAAAGCCTTTCTAAGAAAACCTAGAGAAAGAAATAGCCACATGAAGGAAAACTGAATAGGCCAAAAACCATAAAGGAAATGGAATTGGCACCATATGCAAAAACCAACCCGAAAGGATTAATGATTCAAATGCCAAAACATCTTTAATAAAACTGTTAGTAAAAAAAAAAATCAGCAAATATTTTTTAGACTTCATGGTTAAAGATTTCTTAAACAGACACAAAAGAAATATAAAAGTGATAAATGTGACTATATTAAAATTAGCACTTTTGTTCATCAAATGACAGTAAAAAAAGAAAAATGAAAAGTTATAAACTGGAACAGATAAACAGAACAAGAGCCTACAGGAGACTGGTAGCAGGAACAACTCCAAATCATTAAGTAAAGCATAACAATACATATATGGCAAGAGATACGAAGAGGCATTTCATAGAAGAAGAAACTCATGTAGCCAATAACATGAATATTATATGAATAATGTGAATATTTAGGGAGAGAGTGTCCAGAAAGAAGGAACTGCAGATGCAAAGATTTCTAGGAATATCAAGGAACCCAGTGTAGTGGGAGTAAAGTGAGCCAGGAAAAAAGTGATGAGGAGATGAGGTCAAAGAGTTGACGAGGGGGCCAGGTTGCAGACGTTGGAGACAATTCTAAAGACATCAGCTTTTACTGTGAGTAAGACCCATGGGAGGGTTTTGAGAAGAGGAGTGACATCATCTGATTCATTTTTTAACAGGATCCCTTTTGCTGCTTTTTGAGAATTGGTGGGAGGAAGGCAAGGGAAAAAGCGAGAAGATCATTTGGGAAGATTCTGCAATAGCCCACATAGCCTACAGCCGCCTCTACGTCCACTGTGCACAGGTACCACAGCTTGTATCGCTAACAGTTATGGGATGGAGCAATTAGGACCATGGCCTCTAGTGCATCTCTTTGACACTCATCAGAATCAATTCCATGTATGTCTTTATTCTCCACATCACTCTTCTCTGAGTTAAGGGTACCTTATTTTGAGGGGAGTTTCTAGGTAGGAACTTTGGGAGGTAGGTCTCATAATGTAGCAAACCCCCAGAATATAGGGTGGGAAAAATATGCCAGGAAGCCAGAAAGCATGGCAAATGCCCACTACAGTCCATCCCTTGTTGCCCAGCATCAGCATGTACTCTCCTTCTCAACAAAACAAACAAACAAGCAAACAAGCAAACAAAAATGCTGCCTCAAATAATGCAACTGTAACTTGTACAAGTCAAAATATGCTGTCTCCAAAAGAGTGAATCCAAGGTAACATTAGTGAATGCATCTAACTTCATATTTAGAATTTCTAGGTGATGTTCATTCATTTTCTGGTTCTGTCACAATCCCTTCTTGTTGTCCTATATCTTGTGAAATAATTGGTAAAGACATCTATGAACAGTATGCCCCTTATAAAATAACAGAGGGATGGGTGACAGGGAATAAAAAAATTTCTAATATATTATGAATCTATAGAAGACAAAGTAAGAAAGAAAATATAGGTAGCCAACAACCTTTTAAAAGCTCCACCTGGGGCACCTGGGTGGCTCAGTCTGTTGGACTACTGATTCTTGGTTTCGGCTCAGGTTGTGTTCTTGGGGTCCTGGGATCGAGCCCTCAGCTCGGGCTCTGCACTCAGTGGGGAGTCTACTTGAGATTCTTTCTCCCTCTCTGCCTCTGCCCACCCCTCTCAAATAAATAAGTAAAATCTTTAAAAAAAATAAAAATAAATAAAACTTCACCTGGAAAATCTGTTACCTGCCTTTTGAGTAGCAGGAACCTTATTTCCTTGTGCAAATCAGAATTAATCATTAAATACAGAATGCTTTTTGTATCACTTTTCATATCATTCAGTGATTTGAGGAATACAAAAATGGCTATGTGACACTCTCAATTTCTAATTCAGTGGAATAAATTTGGTGGAATAGTTTCTCCCTGAACATTAAGACCTCCAAACCAGCAAAGCCCAGAGATGGTAATTTTTTAAATACGAGGGAAAAAATATTTTGATAGGAGATCATTATGTGCAGTACTAATAGGTGCCATCCCAGTCTCCATTTTGGTACCCAGACCCTAAAAAACTACCATATATTGGTTCTGATGAGACCATGTACTAGATGTGAGGACAATACCCAGCTTTACAAGGTATGGTCTTCCAGATGGTACTCTCGTTTAGTTTTTAACAATTTTAGAACACTATAGAGTTCTAAAATGTCTGAGCTTTGTGGGTGATAAGGTATAGAATAAGACCAGCAAATCTCAAGAGCATCAGCCTACTGCTTTACAAAATATTTTGTTAAGTTTAACTACGGACTAAAAAATAATGTCTGTTTAATGCATGTCTTTTTTGAAAGGTAGAACTAACATTCTTCATCTGTGCTGTCCAATATAGTGGCCACTAGCAATATGTGGCTATTGTAATTGTGCACTTAAGACATGGCTAGTCCAAACTGCGATGTCCTGTAAGTATAAAAAGCATATCTGATTTTGAGAACTTAACAGAATATCTTATTAACAATCATATTAATTACATGTTGAAATGATAATATTTTGGACAGGTTGTATTAAAGTATATTATTAAAATTTATTTCACCTGTTTCTTTTAACTTTTTAAATATTTCCACAAAAAACTTTAAAAATCACCCGTGGCTCACATTATATTTTCACCGGAGCACTTTTAGACACTGACAATTTGGAGAGGGTGTTCAGAAGGTAGTTAAAGCACCCTCAAGCCCTTGACTTCTTTATTTGGGAGGAGGATAAATATACTGGATATCATTACGTGTTGTTAGAAATTTTCATGATTAATTTTGCAGGTCAGAAATATAACAGCAATCATTAAAATTCAGTGGGGGCAATACTGCTTCCTATGGGGTGTTTTGGAAATTTATGGGGTGTTTCTAGCTATATATATTTTTTAAAGATTTTATTTATTTATTTATTTATGAGAGAGAGTGAATGTGAGTGAGTGGGGGGAGGGGCAGAAGGGGAGGGAGAAGGAGAGAATCTCAAGCAGACTCTGCCCTGAGTGCAGAGCCCAGTGTGGGGTTCAATCTCACAACCCGGATATCATGACTTGAGGCAAAACCAAGAGTCAGACACCCAACAGCTGAGCCACCCAGGTGCCCCTCTAGCTGTAATATTGATATTGGAAATGCTACTGGCATTTAGTGGGTGGAATGCTAGAAGTCTGCTAAACATGGAAGAATTGTCCTATGTCCTGAATGTCTTTTGAATACATTACTGAACATTCATGAAGGTCAGGGATTCTCAATGAAGGTGAAACCACTCCAAGGGTAGGGAGCTGGACACTTGTGGGACAACTGCTGGCATTAAATATGTGGGGGCCACAAATGCTGATGTCCTGAAATGCAAAAAATAGCCCTGTACAATGAAGAATTGTTTCACACCACCACCATTTTTTAATATAGTGCTGGATATTTAAATAGGTGAAAATCCTGCTAATGATTACCTGAGCCTATAGCTTGTTTTACATATAAACACAAAGTTTTTTTAGATGGTTCTAATACATACCAAATTTTCCAGGGATGCAACTATCAAGGCAATTGAGGCAGAATTACACTTTATATTCAGAACTTTATAATGAGCTTTGTCATTTTGGAAAAATCACATCAACAGTGGCAACCCTGCTTACAGTATTCATATCACCAACATATGTGTGGAAGTCTGCACTTGTAGCTGTCATGTTTATGGTAACTGTATATATAGGTGTAAGAACATGTTAGTCATTTGGGGCATTTTTATATTATATTTTTCTTTCCTTTATGCTCCTATTTATGTCAAGTTAGGGCATTATACTGAGTTTTAAAACATGAGGGGTGCCTGGGTGGCTCAGTCGGTTAAGCATCTGTCTTCGGCTCAGGTCCTGATCTCCGGGTCCTGGGATCGAGCCCCATGTCAGGCTCCCTGCTCAGCATGGAGTCTGCTTCTCCCTCTCCCTCTGACCCTCCCCCCACTCGTCTCTCTCTCACTCTCAAATAAATAAATAAAATCTATTTAAAAAACATTATGAATGATGAGAGATTATACTACCTGTATATTTAATTTTAGGAAATCAAGAGTTGTAATAAAGGGGCGCCTGGGTGGCTCAGTCGTTAAGCATCTGCCTTCGGCTCAGGTCATGATCCCAGGGTCCTGGGATCGAGCCCTGCATTGGGCTCCCTGCTCAGTGGGAAGCCTGCTTCTCCTTCCACTCCCCCTGCTTGTGTTCCTGCTCTCGCTCTCTCTCTCTGCCAAATAAATAAATAAAATCTTTAAAAAAAAAAAAGAGTTGTAATAAAATATTTGTTGTGAAAAGGAGACTTTGTGTCTAATATGATTGAGAATCTGTACTTGAAATAATCAATAGCTTATAAAGGAGTAGATTTTTTTTTTTTTTTTTAAAGATTTATTTATTTGAGAGAGCGAGAATGAGAGAGAGAGAGAGTACATGAGAGGGGGGAGGGTTAGAGGGAGAAGCAGGCTCCTCGCCGAGCAGGGAGCCCGATGCGGGACTCGATCCAGGGACTCCAGGATTATGACCTGAGCCGAAGGCAGTTGCTTAACCAACTGAGCCACCCAGGCGCCCCAAAGGAGTAGATTTTTAGGGATGCCTGGGTGGCTCAGTTGGTTGAGCACCTGCCTTCGGCTCGGGTCGTGATCCCGGGGTCCTGGGATCAAGTCCCGCATTGGGCTCCTTGCTCGGAAGGGCCTGCTTCTCCCTCTGCCTGCCACTCCCCCTGCTTGTGCTCTCTCTCTCTCTGACAAATAAATTAAAAAAAATTTTTTTTATAAAAGGAGTAGATTTTTGAAAAGGTACAAGAGAAAATATCAACTCATAAAAGACAAAAGAGAACAAATGAAACAAGAAAGGTGTTAAAGGGAAAACAAAAAACAAGATGATAGAAATAATTCAAATATCAATAATTACAAGAAATTAGAGATTAATCTTACTTATTAAAAGACACAGATTGGGGCCCCTGGGTGGCTCAGTCATTAAGCGTCTGCCTTCGGCTCAGGTCATGATCCCAGAGTCCTGGGATCAAGCCCCGCATCGGACTCCCTGCTCAGCGGGAAGCCTGCTTCTCCCTCTCCCACTCCCCTTGCTTGTGTTCCCTCTCTCACTGTGTCTTTCTCTGTCAAATAAATAAATAAAATCTTTAAAAATAAATAAATAAATAAATAAATAAATAAATAAATAAATGACACAGATTATAGAATGGGTGACAAAACAAAATCTAGGTATATGGTGCCTATAAGAGATAAACCTTAAGAAAGGATAGAAAAAAAGAAGGACTGAAAATAAAGGAAAAATTGTCCCATGCAAACTCTAAGCAAAATAAAGTAAATATGGCAATGTTAATACCACTCAAAATAGTACATTAGACCAAGCACATTTATAGGGATGAAGAATGAATACTATATAATAATAATAAAAAAATACGCCATGAAGATTTAACAGTGAAGAACCTGTATGGTTCTAATAATATAGTCTCAAAATATGTAAGTTACAACTTGAGGGAATTATAAGGAAAAGTTTACAAATCTACAATCATAGACTTTTTTTTAACGTAACAGGTACCCAAATTGATACATTAGTAAGAAACAGTAAGAAAATAATAAAATTAAACAATACAACTATCTTGATTTATAAGCTATATTTTGAAAGCTTCTCTGCAAAAATACTTTTTTTATGCTTTACAAGCACAAACAGAATATTTCCCTGAAATTGCCCATACTTCAAAGATCAAATATTCTACAGTCCACCTGCTGGACTACAAGGTAATTAAATTACAAGCCATAAATAAATAAATAAATAAATAAATAAATAAATAAAATAAAAGCATATATTTGTAGACCCAAAACAATCTTAAATATTTCATAGGTTAAAAAAATTATAATGGAAATCAGGAAACATTTAAAACTAAAAAATAAGGAACTTTATATCAAAATGGGGATCTAAAAATAATAGCTGTAAATGCAGTAACTACAAGAAAAATTGAAAATAAAGCAGTTTTCTATTCAGTTTCAAAAAATGAACTCAAAGAAAGAAGAAATGAAATAAACATCAGACTTTAATGAAATAAGTAGCAAGCAAAAATACCAAAGATACATTTATAACAGTGAAAACTGGTTTTAGGGAGAAACAAAGTAAAAAATTTTTTTAAAGATTTTATTTATTTATCTGAGAAAGAGAGTGAGCATGAGTCGGGGGAGGGGGAAAGGGAGAGGGAGAAGCAGGCTCCTGATGCAGGGCTCTATCCCAGGACCCTGAGATCATAACCTGAGCCGAAGGCAGACGCTTAACCCAGGTGCCCCTGAACAAAACTTTAATATAATTCGTCAAGAAAAAGGAAAGGTATAAAAATTAGGACTATCAGAGATTTAACTTTAGATACAGTAGGCATTAAAAATCAGTAAATAGATTTAATGCTAACTACCTAGATTAAATTATCAACTTTCTTGAATTACCAAAATTTTCTTGAGAAGAAACAGAAAATCTCAATAGACCACTAGCCATTAAAGAAAAGTAATAAAAGGGGTGCCTGGGTGGCTCAGTCGGTTAAGCATCTACCTTCCCATATTGGGCTCCCTGCTCAGCAGAGAGTCTGCTTCTCCCTCTCCCTCTGCCCCTCCCCCTGTTCCTTCTCTCTCTCAAATAAATAAATAAAATCTTAAAAAAATTATTAATAGTCTAAGAACTCTCCAGCCAAAAGATACTTTGAACAAATGACTATAAGGATTTTTTTTAAGATTTTATTTTTTTAAGATTTTATTTATTTATTTGACAGAGAGAGCAAGAGAGCACAAGCAGGGGGAACAGCAGAGGGAGAGGGAGAAGCAGGCTTCCCACTGAGCAGGGAGCCCCACACGGGGCTCAATCCCAGGACCCTGGGATCATGACCCGTGCTGAAGGCAGACACTTAACCATCTGAGCCACCCAGGCACCCCTAAGATTTTATTTTTAAGTAATCTCTATACCCAACGTGGGGCTCAGACCCACAACCCAGAGAACAAGAGTAGCATGCTCCATGGATTGAGCCAGCCAGGGACCCCAATTATAAGTAAGTTTTTAACCTTCAAGGAAAGGATAATTTATATCTTACAAAAACTGTTTCAGTGACTAGAAAAAGAAGGCTACTAAATGTACTTTGAGATTACTGTAACTATAACAGCTAAACAAAGAAAATCCAAGGAACAAAGAATTATACACTGATCTCATTTTTTATCATATAAGCAAAAATCCTACACAAAATATTAAGAAATAAATTATAGCTGTGAGTTAAAAGAAGACATATTATGACAAAGTGGTGTTTATTCCAGAAATGCAAAGATAAATTTAAAATCAGGAAAGATATCAGCTGAATAAGCTATACTATTAGATTAAT
Source organism: Halichoerus grypus (assembly GCF_964656455.1). Classification (NCBI taxonomy): domain Eukaryota; kingdom Metazoa; phylum Chordata; class Mammalia; order Carnivora; family Phocidae; genus Halichoerus; species Halichoerus grypus. Next base: position 46,600,616 of record NC_135726.1, on the reverse strand, counting down.
GAAGACAAATCATATATCTCAGCAAAAGGAGAAAAAATGGTTGATAAAATTCAAGATTACTTCAAGATTAAAGTGGGGAAAGCCCCTCTTGGATAACTAGGAATAGGTGACAACTTTTTAATTTCATAAAAGCTACTTAATAAAACCCATTAGAAACATCTTTCTTAATAAGGAAACACTAGAAGGCACACCAGTAGACATAGGAAAAGCATTTGAAACTAGTATTATACTGTATGTTAACTAACTGAAATTTAAATAAAAACTTTTAAAAAAGCATTTGATAATATTAAACATAACTTCCTAATTTGAAAACAAAACAAAAAATTTAGCCAATCACGGGGTGCCTGGGTGGCTCAGTCGGTTAAGCATCTGACTCTTGATCTCAGCTCAGGTCTTGATCTCAGGGTTGTGCGTTTAGGCCCTCCATTGGGCTCCACACTGGGCGTTGAGCCTACTTAAAAAAAAAAAGAAAAAATTTAGCCAACCTGATATAAAAGAGAACATTTTTAACCTGCTAAAACATTTCTTTCTTTCTTTTCTTTTTTTTTTTTTTTTTGTACTATATACTTTAGGATGAAACACCAGAGGTATTCACATTAAGTCTGGACAAGACGAGGATGGCCCCCAAAACAGTCCACATTCAACTGGAGTCTCTAGTTAAGTGCTAGACTAGGCTAACCTTTAAGACCACCAAATTATTCCAGGTTAGGCAGAAACATAGAACACTCCCAGTTCATTTTATGAAAATAACTTAATTTTAGTCCTAAAGTATGATAAAAATAAGTTTTAAAATAGGAAAAAATCCACATTTATACAGCAATTTCACTTACATATAAAGATGCAAAAATTCTAAATATTATCACATGATGTATAGGTTATTAAAATATTCATATATGTAGAGGCAGAGAGTTATAATTTCACATTTTCTTAATATAGAACTCTACTCTAGTCCTTTCTTAGTTCTTTGTTATACTAGACATATATATACATTATATAGATGTGTGTTATATATGTATATATATATTATTATACACATACACGTTATTTTTGTTTCAGTCTCAGCTGAAGCTGGAGTTGAAGAATGTGAGCTTCTAAATAACAGTCAGTGTTGTGAGCAATGAGATTCTGAGCAATTCATAAACATTTTTTTGCAAAAGCTGGAGCCTAAGAATATTAAAATGTCGAATTGGAGATAAAACAAAACAAAACAAAGAACCCCAATTATCAGATTCTACTTATGATTGTATTCTGTAAACCTTCTGGTACACTTTTCTAATTATATATTGTGATATCATGGGTAAACATTCTCTTGTACATGCCTGGTTTCCAACAGTTCAATGTTATCTCCTGAGCAAGAGAGCTGTCAGTCTCCACAGCTGTCTTCTGCAATGGAACTGACCATAACCCAAGCTATAAATAGCTGGATTTTCCTAGATATGCAGAAAGGTTTCAGATTTATTACATCCTCAACTTTGCCCTTCAATCAAAATGCTAAAAATTAACTCTACAAAAGTCTTTTTTTTTTTTTTTAAAGATTTTATCCATTTGACAGAGAGAGACACAGCGAGAGAGGGAACACAAGCAGGGGGAGCAGGAGAGGGAGAAGCAGGCTTCCCGCTGAGCAGGGAGCCCGAAGCAGGGCTCGATCCCAGGATCCTGGGATCATGACCTGAGCCGAAGGCAGATGCTCAACGACTGAGCCACCCAGGCGCCCCACTCTATAAGAGTCTTTGTCTTAAAACTTAACACATGGGATAGTTTGCTTTCATATTATAGCAAAATAGAATTTATGTTGTAATAAAGTATACTGTAATACCAGGAAATACTTCATTACTCAGTAAGTTAAAGGATAAAAATTATATGATTACATCCAAAAGGCATATGATAAAACTTAGTTGTCATTTCTAATAAAATTAATATAAAGATAGAAAGGCCAGCCTCTACTATGACCAAAGCTGTCTGCCAAACCCCACGGGTAATATGCTCCTCATTGAAATACTGAAGCCATTTCCGTTTATATCAGGAAAGAGATGAGGACACGTACACTTATTGAAATTATTTAACATGGTTTTAGAAATGTATGGGGCACCTGGGTGGCTCAGTCGTTAAGCGTCTGCCTTCGGCTAGGGTCAAGATCCCAGGGTCCTGGGATTAAGCCCCGCCATCAGGCTCCCAGCTCCGCGGGAGGCCTGCTTCTCCCTCTCCCATTCCCCCTGCCTGTGTTCCTTCTCTCACTGTCTCTCTCTCTGTCAAAACATAGATAAAATCTTTAAAAAGAAAAAAAAAAAGAAATGTAAACCAATCAACAGGGCTAGAAAATAATTGATGTGAACACTGGAAAGGAAGAGTCAGAATTATTTCTATTTAAATCACATATTTGCACATCTGGATAAACCAGTACACTCTAGGAAAACATTTGGTATGATGAATAAATATAAGACACAGATATAAAAATTAACACTATTTTCTATATTAGCTGTAACCAGGTAAAAATGAATAAAAAATATATATTTAGTCCCAAAGTCATGAAACACAAGAATAAATCTGAACAAAGGGCACCTGGCTGGTTCAGTCAGTAGAGCACATGGATCTTTTTTTTTTTCAATCTTTTATTTTTTAATTTTTTTAAATTAATTAATTTATTTTTTAATTTTATTTTATTATGTTATGTTAGTCACCATGCAATACATCATTAGTTTTTGATGTACTGTTCCACGATTCATTGTTTTCGTATAACACCCAGTGCTCCATGCAGTACGTGCCCTCCTTAGTACCCATCACTGGGCTAACCTATCCTGCTACCCCCTCCCCTCTAAAACCCTCAGTTTGTTTCTCAGAGTCCATAGTCTCATGGTTCATCTCTCCCTCCAATTTACCCCCCTTCATTTTTCCCTTCCTTCTCCTAATGTCCTCCATGCTATTCCTTATGTTCCACAAATAAGTGAAACCATATGATAATTGACTTTCTCTGCTTGACTTATTTCACTTAGCATAATCTCCTCCAGTCCCATCCATGTTGATGTAAAAGTTAGGTATTCATCCTTTCTGATGGCTGAGTAATATTCCATTGTATATATGGACCACATCTTCTTTATCCATTCATCTGTTGAGCAGATGCTCAATGACTAAGCCACCCAGGCGCCCCCAAAACAAAATCTTTAAAAAAAAGAATAAATCAGAACAAGAAAGCAATGAGATTCATATGTAATACTACAAAATTTTATTAAAGAGAATATAATAAGAAAAATCAGTGTGAAAGACCATGTTCCTTGATGGAAAGTTTTGATAGAATAAAAATTCAATTAATAGAAATAGTTGATATAATTCTAAGCAATAGAAGAACAAATACGTGAGAGTAGGCAGAAAAAGAAAAAACTGTGGTGGGGGACTTGGCTTACCAGATTTAAAAATATTGTATATTCTAGGGGTGCCTGGGTGGCTCATTCGTTGAGCGCCTGCCTTCGGCTCGGGTCATGATCCCAGGGTCCTGGGATCCAGCCCCTCATCGGGCTCCCTGCTTGGCGGGAACCCTGCTTCTCCCTCTCCCGCTCCCCCTGCTTGTGTTCCCTCTCTCGCTGTGTCTCTCTCTGTCAAATAAATAAATAAAATCTTAAAAAAAATAAATAAAAATATTGTATATTCTAGTTATTGTAATACTTCAAAATTTGAGTTTAGATTGTGCAAGTAAACATACATTGCAACTCTTTAGACCATATAAATATACAATAGATGAATCCAGAAGTTGGGGCTGGATCATGCCTTTTGAAAATTATTGTGTTTTCTTGAATTTGGGAATATACAGACCCTGGATATATCATTAATTGAAAGCAGGTTAGGTCTTGGACAATTTGAGTAAATTATCTTATATGGTAGTAATACTCTAATACAGTGTTAGGTTTGATTTCTTAATTATTAGGATTTTTATATCTCTGTTTATAAGTAAAGATGTAAAACTCCTTTACATTGGCTTTTAATGTTAATTATGTACTCTGTGTTAGCTTGCTAGGGCTGCCATAACAAATATCACACACTGGGTAACTTAAACAACAGAAATTTATTTGATCATAGTTATGGGAGGCTAGAAGTCCAAGATCAAGGTTTGGTTTCTTCCGAGACTAGGTTTTCACGTGGTCTTTTCATTTGTGCATGTGTAGTCCTGGTGTCTCTTTGTGTGTCCAAATTTCCTCTTATAAGGACACTGGTCAGATTGGATTAGGTTCCATGCTAAGGGACTCATTGTAACTTAATCATCTCTTTAATAGCCCTCTCTCCAAACAGTCACATTTTGAGGTATTGGGGGTTAGGGCCTCAACATGAATTTTGGGGGGACATAATTCAAACCATAACATACTCTTTGTCCCATTTAAGTATCAAAGTTGTAGTGACCTCTTATGTAAGTTGGTAAGTATTCTATTTTTACCCCCCAGGCTCTGGAAGAATTTATATAATATATAAATTATCTATTACTTGAAGGATTGGCACACTGTATTCTTTTTTTTTTTTTTTTTAAGATTTATTCATTCATTTGAGAGAGAGAGAGAGTACATGCAAATGGGGGGCAGGGCAGAGGGGGAGGGAGAGGGACAAGAAGACTCCACGCTGAGTACAGACTCCACGCTGAATAGGAGCCTGACTCAAGGCTAGAGGTGGGCCCAACCCCAGGACCCCGAGATCACGACCTGAGCTGAAACCCAGAGTTGGTCTCCTGACCGGCTGCACCACGCAGCACCCCAGCATGCCGTGTTCTTAAAAACACCTGGTCCTTCGGGAACTTTTAAGGGGCTATATCTTTAAATATTTTAACATTTTTTTCCTGTTGGTTATGTTTTATTCAGGTTTTCTACTTCTTCCTGAATAAAATTAGGTTATTTCTTAGATAATGATTAATTTCATGTAGATCAGTAATTGCCAACTGGGGGCAATCTTACACTGTCCTCCACCCCAGACATTTAAATGTCTGGAAACATTCTTGTTCATCACAATTAGAGGGAAGGGGATAATACTGACATCTAGTGAGCAGAGGACAGGGATGCTACTATGAACACCCTACACTACACAGGATAGCCTCTCACAACAAAGAGTTATCTGATCCAAAATGTCAAAATGTCAGGATTTTTGTGAAAATCCTGCTCTAGATGTTCAAACTTACTGGTATAAAGTAGTAGAATGTTTAAAAAGAATCTCAGTTTATATAGTTATATAAAATTCCTCATTCATAATGTCTTTAGTTTTTAATTTTTTTTCTGGACCACACTCATATTCTGACCTCTAGAAAGAACACTTCTGGATTATGGACTAAATCTAGACTAGTGTTGACTCGATTTAATCTCTACATTTATTAATTCTTATCTTCTCTTGTTTTGGAAGTTATTTTATTTGCTTTCTACCTTCCTGTCTTTTACATGTAGTTTATTTTTCTGTTTATTAAATTATATGCATGTATCAAAGGATATACATTTTTCTATCAGTACAGCTTTGGGTCACATTACACAGCATTTGATATGTAGTACTCTCAATATCACTCATTACTAAAGATTCTGTATTTTGAACTTTTAGTTTCTTCCTTAAATTACCGAGTTAATAGTGTATTTTGTTTTAGCTCAACTTTTTTACTTGATTTATCATTCTATTGCCTTTCTGTCAAAGTGGGGTGGTTTTTTTTTTTTGATGTTCAATAAAAGATAAGTGGTTACCGATGACTTCCCCATATTTTTCATATTAAAGAATGTTTTTATAATGCCCTAAAGTAAAATCTTCGTAATGGTTTCCTACATTTGTTACATTCATTATAAAGACTGTCTTTATCAAAAATCCACTAATTACAATAAAGTATAAACTGAGTTTTTCCACATTTACATGAGTATAATTTCATGCTAATATAAATCATTGACATGATAAGAATTAAGATAAATAAAAATTTATTATATATTACATTCATGTGGCCTTTCTCCTGCATGAATTCTCTGATGCGAATTATAAAATAAAGCAAAAGACCTTCCTATACTTGCTACATTCACAGAGTTCTCATCTAGTAATTATCTGATGTCCCATAAGAGATTACTTAGAAGCAAAGGATTGTCTATATTCATTACAGTACTAGAGATTTTCTTTCTCTAATATGAATTTTCTCATGTCGAGTAAGACACGAACCACAGATAAAGGTCTTCCCACACTCCTTACATTCATAGGGTTTCTCACCAGTGTGAATTATCTGATGATGAATAAGTTGTGCTCCTTGACCAAAAGATTTGCCACATTACTTACATTCATAAAGTTTTTCACCAGTGTGAATTCGTTGATGGTGTGAAAGTTCTCTGTTATGACTAAAGGACTGTCTACATTCCTTACAGTCAAAGAGTTTTGCTCTGGAATGAATTTTTTGATGTCCGATAAGATTTGAATGATAACGGAAGGCTTTATTACAATTGTTACATTCATAGGGTCTTTCTCCAGTGTGAATTCTCTGATGTTGAATAAGGATTGAGTGGTGATGGAAGGCTTTCCCACATTCCCCACATTCATAGGGTCTTTTTCCACTGTGAACTCTCTGATGTCCCTTAAGAATTGAGCTGTTGCTAAAAGCCTTCCCACATTCTTTACATTCATAGTGTTTTTCTTTAGTATGTGTTTTTTCATGTCGAATGAGGGATGAGTGGTAACTGAAAGCTTTTCTACATTCTTTGCATTCATAGGGTTTCTCTCCAGTATGAATTATCTGGTGTAGAGTAAGGTGTGAGCCACGACTAAAAGCCTTTCCACATTCCTTACATTCATAGGGTCTTTCTCCAGTATGAATTCTCTGATGTCGAATGAGATTTGAGGGGTGGTGGAAAGCTTTCCCACACTCATTACATTCATAGAGTTTTTCTCCATTATGAATTCTCTGATGTCCAGTAAGTTTTGAGCAACTGCTAAAAGCCTTTCCATAATCCTTACATTCATAGCATTTTTCTTTGGTGTGATTTCTCCCATGGTGAATTAGCAGTGAGTGGTAATTGAAGACTTTCCCACATTCTCTGCATTCATAGGGTTTTTGCCTAGTATGATATATCTGATGTAGACTATAGGATATTTGTTGACTGAGACTTTGCATATTTTCATGGGTGATTGTCACAGCTTTAAGATATTCTTCTTGATATCTCTGTTCTGTCTGAAAATGATGATTATACTTCCAATCATCTTGAAAAATGGAACATCCAAAGTCATGGCTTGTAAGTGTTTCCATTTTCTTCCTTTGAGATAACTTCATTTCATAATTGTCATCCTTTGATGATAACTCCTTTGTTGCACATTGGGATTTCACATCTGAGAAGTGAGAGAGAAAGAAAACATGCATTTTTTCCAGTTCCTGGAAGAACAAAATTTCTGAAATAGGGATATTAGCACAATACCTATAAGAAATTGATGGCTTGGAAAGATCTCAAATATAACCATGGAAGGTGAACGTGGACAAAGAAGGTGATTAAAGAAGCAGGTTAACTGTTTCTAAAATGTTGCTTCAGATCAGAATTACTGGGAAGATTGTTAAAAATACAAATGGTAGAAGTATCACTTCAAAGCAATTGAATCAAAATCTACAGGAACAGGCCTTGACTTTAAGAAAAATCTCTAATGATTCTGATGTAATCTGAAAGTGGAAAATCACTAAGGTTTTCCTTTGCACTTAGTATAACATTTGAATAACTTAACATTAACTCTAAGGTGATGTCATGAGCTCGCCCTAGCTAACATATCACTGAACCACGCTCTTCCCCAGTTCACTATGCTCTTCCAAAAGCAGATAAAAAACTCTTCTAGGGCGCCTGGGTGGCTCAGTTGGTTAAGCGACTGCCTTCGGCTCAGGTCATGGTCCTGGAGTCCCGGGATCGAGTCCCGCATCGGGCTTCCTGCTCAGCAGGGAGTCTGCTTCTCCCTCTGACCCTCCTCCCTCTCATATGCTCTCTCTCTCTCTCATTCTCGCTCTCTCAAATAAATAAATAAAATCTTTAAAAAAAAAAAAAAAAACTCTTCTACATTAGCGTGATCTGCATTGCTGTTCTAGCAGGTACTGTCTTTGTATGGCTGGCCCCTTCTCATCCTTCTGCTCTCAGTGTAAATATAATTACAAATAACACTAAAAATCCCTCCTCTCAAACAGCGTCAGACAACACCAAATCTTATTCTAGTCCAGGATGACTAACCATAATCTTCACAATTTTTCCCTCATTTATTTTTCTCATTTTCTACACTAGGCTATAAGATTCCTATTGGAAGGCACCATGTTTGTTTCACTATTATTTAATCAGCTTTTTAGTACAATATCTACCATATATATATATATATATATATATATATAAATAACAGGTGTTCAATAAGTAACTATTGAATGGTGAGGGTTAAGGAAAAGGAATTAGAATGGGGATATAGGAGAATATCAGGAAGTTAACAGGGAAAACAATTAAGTTCCATAATCATTATTTTAAAAGAATCTTTATGATGTTCTATGCATTGTAGCAAAATTATATAACTTAAGTTTCATGTGATTATGAACATATAGATTTGCTGATGTGGGGAAACTAGAGGATACCCTCCAACGGGACAAAGGGTGTCTTGGTGGCTAGTGAGCCATAAATTCTGTAATAAAAAGAATGTTGGGTGTTAGTTGATGAAGCAAGACGATGGCAATTCAAAGTGGAAAATATCCTGGGGAAAGTTCAAAGGGCTCAATGAGTCTGCTATGAGCAGATGACAAGGAGGTAGTTTTTATATCTAGAGTAGAGACTGTGTAAAATACCATTTATTTGCTTGGCATGTGAAGATGCTCACCAAGGATAAGAAACAAGTAGACTCGCCGATGGCAATAGCCACTGACAGTCTGAAGTGAAAGCAACCTTCGGATAGCATGACAGAATAAAATGCAAAGTGGTGTAGAGGGAAGATCCAAGGAACTGTATCACAGAGACTGGATTTCAAGTCTCGGCTCTGCTAATTACAAGGATTGTGTCATTGGAAGAATTATTTACAATGTCTAAGTCCCACTTCCATATCTATAAAATGATGGTAACACCTAACATAAGTTAATTGCTAAAATTAAGAGTAATTTAGGGTGAGATTGGGAAAATAATGGAAACTGTCTGAAGCTCGGTGTTAGGTACATTATTATATTATTCTCTTTCCTTTTGCAAATATTTGAAAATTTCTATAATAAAAAGAAGAGAATAATTTGGGTAAAGTCCCTAAAAAAATTAAATGCTATTTTAATAAGTGTTAATTATAATAAAGAAAAAATATTTTCACAAAAATGATGAAATTGGATAAGGCAAACTATTTTGAAGACATCAAAGTAGTGCCAGGCTGAGAAGCATAGGCCAAAAGGTAAACATTATTCTAGCATCAGATCTTCTTCAACATTCAGAAAATCTTGCCTAGCTCTTAAATAGGTCTTTGATTTTTTTCTCTTCTCTTGATGTCCACTGCCGATAATCCCAAGCATAAGTGATTTCTCATATAGGGAGAAAATATTTGCAAACCATGTATCTGATAAGGGTTTAATATCCGAAACATATAAGGAACTCATACAACTCAACAGCAAAAAAATAGTGTGACTAAGAAATGGGAAAAGGACCTGAATAGACATTTTTTCCAAAGAAGACATACAAATGGCTGAGTCCATGAAAATGTACTCAACATCACTAATCATTAGGGACATGCAAATCAAAACCACAATGAGATATCACCTCATGCCTGACAGAATGGCTATTATCAAAATGACAGGAGATAACAAGTGCTGGCCAGGATGTGGAGAAAAGGGAACCCTTGTACAATGTTGGTGGGAATGTAAATTATTACAGCCACTGCGGAAAACAGTATTGAGGTTCCTCAAATAATTAAAAATTGAACTGCTATATGATCCAATCATCCTACTTCTGAGTATGTATCCAAAGGAAATGAAATCACTATCTTGAAGAGATATTTGTACCCCCATGTTCATTGTAGCATTAGTCACAATAGCCAAGACATGGAACAACTTATGTGTCCCGTGACCCATGAATGGATAAAGAAAAGGTGGTGTTTATATTCAGCCATAAAAAAGAAGGAAATCCTGCCATTTGTGACAACATGGATGAACCTTGAGGGCATTATGCATAGTGAAATAAGTCATAAAGAGAAAGTGATCTCATTTATATGTGAAATCTAAAAAGCTGAACTCATACGAATAGAAAGTAGATTGGTGGATAGGGAATCTGGGTGGTTCAGTCAGTTAAGCGTCCACCTTCGGCTCAGGTCATGATCCCAGAGTCATGGGATGGAGTCCCGCATTGGGCTCCCTGCTCAGTGGGGAGACTGCTTCTCCCTCTTCCTCCGCCCCTCCCCCCCCACTCGTGTTCTCTCTCGCTCACTCTGCTCTCTCTCTCAAAAAAAAAAAATCTTTAAAGAACATACAATTCAACACCAAAAATCCCCACAAACAATTCGATTAAAAAATGGACAGAGGACCTAAATAGACATTTTTCCAAAGAAGACATATAGATAGCCAATCAATCAATCAATGCAATATCTGTTTTTAAAAGAAGAATGCATGTATATATACCTTTTGTAATTAAAAATAATTTTTAAAAATCAGAGAAGGGTATAATTAAGAAGAGAGTAACGGAGGTCATGTTCTTTTCTAACAGTTTTATTGAGACACAAATCACACTCCATACAATTCACTCATTTAGAGAACATAATTCAGTGATTTTTAGTATATTTACACAGTTGTGCAACCATCACCACAGTGAAGTTTAGAACATTTTCATCATCTTGAAATCGAAAAGAAAGCTGTATCCTTCAGCAGTAACTTCCCATTGCCCCCAGTATCACCAGCCCTAGGCAACAACTAGTCTACTTTGTATCTCTACAGATTTGCCTGTTCTGGACATTTTATATAAATGGAATCATACAATATATAGTCTTTATGGCTATACCATATTTTATTTTTCTATTCATCAGCTAATGGACATTTGAGTTGTTTCTACTTTTTGGCTATTGTGAATAATGCTGCAATGAACAGTCATGTACAAGTTTTTCTGGGACATTTGATTTTCTTGTGTAAATACCTAGGAGTATAATTGCTGGGTAAAATGGAAACTCTATGTTTAACCTTTTGAGAAACTGTCAAACAGAATAGCTGCCCCACCTTACATTCCCACCAGCAATGTATGAGGGTTCTAGCTTCTCCACATCCTTGCTAACAATTGCTATTATTTTTTTATTATAGCCATCTTAGTAGCTGTGAAGTGGTAAAGCTGTATTTTTAATAGCAAATTTTTAAAGATAATCTCCATATTTATCATTGGGATTTTGGTGAAGTACATGAAAAAATCCATATGACAGAATACTAAGTAACTAAAAATTGTGATCCAGATTACAAATAAGGAAAGTTATCCATGATACAGTGAAGTTTGCATGGTGCAATCCTATGATTTTCTCTAGTTGATACAATTACAAGTTTGCATTTTCTTATATTTTACTAAATATTTATAAACCTTTTTTAAAGATTTATTTATTTATTTTGGGGGGGACAGGGAGGGAGAGAATCTCAAGCAGACTCTGTGCTGAGCGCAGAGCCCAATGTGGGGCTTGATCCCACGACCCTGAGATCATGACCTGAGCTGAAATCAAGAGTCCAACGCTCAACTGATTGAGCCACCCAGACAACCCAATGTTTATAAACTTTTAAAGTAAAAAAGAATAATGCTATATAGTATTTCCAAAAACAACAGGATTTACTTCTACCAAATTGCAAATTTTCTTTAAGCAAAAAAATGTCACTTCTATTCCCTCTTTTCCTACATGCATAAAGTTTATAAAATGACTGCTCAATATCATATTTATTTTTTATTTTTTTAAAGTTTTATTTATTTATTTGAGAGAATGAGAGATCATAAGCAGGGGGGAGGGGTAGAGGGAGAAGCAGACTCCCCACTGAGCAGGGAGTCCAATGTGGAACTCAATCCCAGGACCCAGAGATCATGACCTGAACCAAAGGTAGACGCTTAACCAACTGAGCCACCCAGATGCCCTTCAATATCATATTTAAACAAATATATGCCTCATTTAACTTCACAATATATTATGACTAAAATATCTGAAACATGCCCCTAAGATCTCAGAAATGTATTTTTTTTTTAATAAAGAAAAACAATTTCTTCTCTATCCCTCACATTTCAAATGAAGAATAATTATTTGGTGCCTTTCGTTTGTAATCTCACTTCTGCCCATGAACTTTTAAGGTCCTTGAAGACGACATGTCAAATGCCACAGCCTTTGGTGGCTTTTTATCCTCCTGTTTTCACAGATATGTGCCACTGCTGACCTTTTCGATAATTAGGACTTGGTTTTCTGACCCTGCACTCTCCTAATCCTCAGCCTTCATATCTAAGTTCTACTTTACCTCCTCTTCCTCAGCACATACAATGAGGCTTTATTTGCAATCTCTCTGACAGTCTCCTCACTCCCACATTCCACCTACTGGCTCCACTTTGATAAATCACATGGCTACATCTTTAAGCCTCACTTTCTTTTGATTTCTCTGTCTGTACCTTTTGGAAGTTATTTGTGGTTCCCCTATTATACAGTAAATTACTTAGGAACTTTTTTTTAATCATCTGGTAAAGTATTATGTACAAATTAGCAAACCAGTAAATACTAATGAAGGGGAGGCTTGTGCAGGGGATATGTTTAAGGGGTAGATGAGAGGGACACCCTCCAACTTCTTAATCTAATTCTTTAAATGGCTTTCTCTGCATCTGACAAATTTTTGGCACTTTTTTTTTTTTAAAGATTTTATTTATTCATTTGAGACACAGAGATACAGAGAGAGAGAGAGCATGAGCAGGGGGAGAGGCAGAGGGAGAGGGAGAAGCAGGCTCCCCACTGAGCCAGGAGCCTGATGTGGGGCTCGATCCCAGGACCCTGGGATCATGACCTGAGCCAAAGGCAGATGCTTAACCATCTGAGCCACCCAGGCACCCCCAAATTTTTGGCACTTTAACTTCAAAAATAAGTAGGCTAGATTTCATCCTTTTTATGGCTGAGTAATATTCCACTGTTTATATATACCACATCTTTAACCATTCATCAGTTGATGGACATTTGGACTCTTTCCATAATTTGGCTGCTGTAGATAATACTGCTATAAATATCAGGGTGCATGTATCCCTTAGAATTAGTATTTTTGTAAATACCCAGGAGTGCAATTGCTGGATCATATGGTAGTTCTATTTTTAACTTTTTGAGGAGCCTCCATACTGTTTTCCAGAGTGGCTGTACCAGTTTGCAATGCCACCGACAGTGCAAGAAGCTTCCCCTTTTTCCATATCCTCACCAACACCTGTTGTTTCTTGTGTTGTTAGTTTTAGCCACTCCAACTCCTAATTATAGAGAACAAACTGATGGTTACCAGAGGGGAGGCGGGTGGAGGAGTGGGTTAAATAGGTGATGGGAACTAAAAGGTGCACTTGTTGTGATGAGCACTGGGTATTGTATGGAAGTGTTGAATCACTAAATTGTACATCTCAAACTAACATTACACTGTATGTTAACTAACTGGAATTTATATCTCAGGCTGAATTCATGGGTGTTCAGAATGCTTTGATAGTTATCTAGCTAAATTCAAGGGACCAGATGAAATGAGGTCCCCTACTCTACCGCCATCTTGCCTCCCTCCCAACTAACTGGAATTTAAATAAAAACTTAAAAAGATAAGTAGGCTAGCAAAAATAAATAAATGAGTTACATATATCATCAAATGATTTTCAACAAGGATGTCACAGCTACCCAACAGGGAAAGGACAGTCTCTTCAACAAATGGTGCTGGGAAAACTGGATATCCACATGCAAGAGAATGAAGTTGGATCCTTACCTTATACCATACACAAAAATGAACTAAGAATGGACTAAAGTCCTAAAGATAAAACCTGAAACTTAAAACTTCTAGAAGAAAGCATAGGGGGAAGGCTTCATGACATTGCATTTGGCAATGATTTCCTGGATATGACACCAAAAGTAAAAACACAAAGATTGGACTACATCAAACTTAAAAATATCACAACAAAGGAAACAGTCCAGAGAGTGAAAAGGCAATCTATGGGATGGAAGAAATATTTACTAACCATATACCTGGTAAGGAGTCAATATCCAGAATACACAAAGAATCCCTACAACTCAACAACAATTAAAGAAAAAAAAAAAACCCAACCTGATTTAAAAGTGGGCAAAGGACTTGAATAGACATTTCTCCAAAAAAGAAATACAAATGGCTAACAAGCACATGAAAAGGTATCACTAATCATCAGGGAAATGCAAAACAAAACCATAACAAGATATCAACCTCATACTCATTAGGATGGCCACTATCAAAAAAAGAACAGAAAATAAAGAGTGTTGACAAGGATGTAGAGAAATTGAAACCCTCATGCACTGTGGGTGGGAATGTTAAATGGTGCAGCCACTATGGAAAACAATATAGAGGTTCCTCAAAATATTAAAATAGAGGTACCATATGATCCAGCAATTCCACTTCTGGGTATATATCCAAAAGAATTGAAAACAGGATTTTGAAGAGATATTTGCACACCCATGTTCATTGCAACATTATTCACAATAGCCAAGAAGTAGAAGCAACCTAATGTCCTGACAATAGAATGGATAAAGAAAATATGGTATACACATACAATTGAATATTATTTGGCCTTAAAAAGGAAACCTGTCATATGCTACAACCTTCACATGGATGAACCTTGAGGACATTATGTGAAGTGAAATAACCCAGTCACAAAAAGACAAATAGTGCATGATTCCACTTATATGAGATATCTAAAGCAGTCAAACTCTTAGAAACAGAAAGTAAAATGGTTGCCAGGTGATAAGGAGGAGGGGAAAGGGAGTGATTGTTAATGAGTATAGAGTTTCAATTTTGCAAGATGAAAAAATTCTATAGCTCTGTTGGACAACTTATATGCATAATTAATTCTATACTGAACACTTAAAAATGGTTAAGATGGCAAATTGTTATGTATGTTGTTTTTTTCTACCACAATAAAAATGAACATATTCTATAATCTGAGAAATTAAAAAATGAATAAACAAAACATTGAATCAAAGAGAAACTAGTAGGGGCACCTGGGTAGCTTAGTCAGTTAAGCATCTGACTTCAGCTCAGGTCATGACCTCAGGGTCCTGGGATTGAACCCCACGTTGGGCTCCTGGCTCAGTAAGAAGTCTGCTTTGTCCCTCTCCCTCTCTCTCTCTGCTCATCCCCCTGCTCATGCTCTTTCTGTTTCTTTCTTGAATAAGTAAAATCTTTTAAAAGAAGAGAGAGAAACTAGTAAAGAAATGGGGGCAGATTACTGGAAAGGAGCTAAAATAATATGAGTAATATTTAGAGAAAAGAATACATACATCAGAAGATGGAGAAACTATACAAGACCAAAAGAGAAAGAGGAACAGGGAAATAACTGGATCTTAATTATAGCCAGAACACTTGTCACTGGGGAAAAAAAGAGGACACCTCCCTCTTTGAAGAACATTCTGGACAGTCTTGCCTAAGGGCTATCATCTCACTGAGCAGGTGGTCTATTCCTGCAGCAGCTTCCCCCTCTCTACATTTCCCTCACCTACCTGGGTATAGGCTTTTTGCTGACTCTTTCTCAACAATCCAAGGCTCATTATCTTGTTCCAAAAAGGAAATCAAAGTTGGTTTAGGAAGAGAGAGTCCTGTTGACAACAACAAAAATGGAAATAGGACTTAGTTATGCCAAGGATATCCAAACTTCAGACCCAATTCCTTGGTAAAGAAGTGGAAAACTCAGAGAAATATGTCAAGATTGTCTAAAGAGTGGGGAAGATGAAGCTTTAGCCACAGTACAAAAGGACTGCCCATTTCCAATTCTACAAAGTTCAAATTGCTCTGTTCAGAAGCAGAAAGTCAGAATGGCATCCAGAAAATTTACAGCAGAGGATGGAGGCATTCTAGGTAGAAGAGTTTTTTTCAGTATCAACTACTTTTATGTACTGTTGTGTAAATTCAAAAAAACTATCCTATATGCATATACAAAAGTTGTCTATACACAGGTCTGTATATAAAGTGGAATCTTAATTACTGGGGGGGTGGGGGGGAGCATCCTTACCCAATGAGACCAAGTGGCTGTAGTTCTCCAACATCACATCTCTGTACAAGTTCCTCTGCTTCAAGTCCAGAAATTCCTACTCCTCCTGTGAGAAGTCTACAGCCACATCCCTGAACATCACTGCTTGCTGAAAAAACAAAGTTATATATTACTTATGAAATTCATATATCTCTACTTCACTAAACCCCAAATCTGATGAGGGATGACTTCCTGGTTCCTTGAGGGAAGTGCTCCTATTAAAAGACTGAGCACGGGGCGCCTGGGTGGCTCAGTCGGTTAAGCATCTGCCTTCGGCTCAGGCCATGATTTCAGGGTCCTGGGATCGAGCCCCGCATCGGGCTCCCTGCTCCGCGGGAAGCCTGCTTCTCCCTCTCCCACTCCCCCTGCTTGTGTTCCCTCTCTCGCTGTGTCTCTCTCTGTCAAATAAATAAATAAAATCTTTAAAAAAAAAAAAAAAAAAAGACTGAGCACAAGGTTTGCCGATTGATTCATTGAATGAGTATGTAAAGGTGTGAAAAGAAGAGAATGGTATGGAGCAAGGCTCTGGACTATGCGTCCCACCACTGTTGGAAGGGAGAAGCTTGGAACTAGGCTCCTGGATGGGGCTCAGTGTGAAAGAAAGTTTCAGGATAAGGAAATCTAATATAATGGCCTGGAAAGAAATTATGGTAATCCTGGAAAAAGAGAGAAAACCCCAATAACCTCAGTCATGACTCAGGATCATAAGCACTATTCAGTTCTACTCTTTTCTTTCTTCTCTCTTCAGCTTTATTCCCTCTTCCCTTGGAGACAGGCTTAGTTCAGAGAAGACAAAACTAAGGAAGGAAAAGAAAAGGCAGTGAGAAATAAGACTTGCTAACAGGTCTCTGAATCATCAGGTTCAATATGACTCCCACTACTACAAGAGTATTGGCCTTACAATAATTCATTAAGCTATATGTTTACATTGTGCCGTTTCCTGCATCTGTTACATTTTACAATAAAAATTAAAAAAAAAAACAAACTATCACTTTCACTCTCCTTCCTACTCCTACTCTCCCTGCCCATACCATCTACTCACGTACATAAACACAAAGGACATAGGAGGGAATGTAGAACATAATGGCTGTCTCCTACACTAAGGACCAGCGTTATGCCCCTTGAATGAATGGCCTTCCAAACACACAGCAAAAAAAAAATTCATCATACAAAGAACTAGAAAAACTTCAACTTGTAAGGACAAAGACAACCAATAGGTGCAAATGCTAAAATGACACAGATGGTTGAAATTATCAATGCCTTTAAAGAAGCTTTTATAACTGTGCTGTTGAACACTCTTGAAATGAAGAAATATAGAAGATCTCAGATTCTGGGAGATGGCAGAGTAGAAGAACCAGCAATCTGTCTCCTCATCTAGACAACAGTTGTGCTGGCAGAATCTGATGTAACTTTTAGAACTCTGGAGTCAGGGGCACCTGGGTGGCTCAGCAGATTAAGCATCCTACTCTTGATTTTGGCTCAGGTCATGATCTCAGGGTCATGAGATTGAGCCCTGTTGGCGTCAGTCTCCGTGCTGGGTGTGGAGCCTGATTAAGATTCTCTTCCTCTCCCTCTGCACCGCCCCACCCCTACGATTGGGTGTGCGCTCTTTCTCTCTCTTAAAAACAAACAAACAAAAACTCTGGAGTCTATTGAAGGCTTGCAGAGAAAGGCTTGTATAATAAATTCTAGTCACTTTTGGTCAATTTCAGCTCTTAGCAAAGTAGTAATATCCAATGGCCATCCCCAGCCAAGTGGCAGGCACCTGTGCATGTGTTCCTGGAGCTGCTGGCACATAGCTTCCAGGAGCCAGGGTGAGAGAAAAGGACCCTGTCCTCCAGATTTTGGGGATCTCTGCTCTGATTGCAGATTGTTGCTTCTGATCGGAGAGATGCAGACAAAGAAGCAGGTTACTGTTGCTACAATTCCTTCTTTGTTGCAAGCCCTTCCCTCTCCAGCTAAAGTGACTTCCAGATTTAAAAGACCAGCTCTCCCTACATGTTTCATTTTTCCCCTTTTGTGAGGAGACATCAGAGTCTATGACATTCAAGAACAACTGTATATCATGGGTTGGGAGAACAAATATTGTTAAAATGTCTATACTATCCAAAGCAATCTATAGATTTAATGCAATCCCTATCAAAATACCAACAGTATTTTTCCCAGAACTAGAACAAACACTCCTAAAATTTGTTAAATTAATCTTTGACAAAAGAGGAGAGAATATATAATGGGGAAAAGACAGTCTCTACAACAAATGGTGTTGGGAAAACTCAACAGCTACATGCAAAATAATGAAACTGGACCACTTTCTTACTACATAAAAACAAACTCAAAATGAATTAAAGACCTAAATTTGAGATCTAAAACCATAAAAATCCTAGGAGAGACCACAGGCAGTAATTTCTCTGACATCAGCTGTAATAACATCTTTCCAGACAGGTCTCTTGAGGCAGGAGAAATAAAAGCAAAAATAAACTATTGGGACTACATCAAAATAAAAAGCTTCTGCACAGCGAGGGAAACAATCAACAAAACTAAAAGGCAACCCAGGGAATGGGAGAAGATATTTGCAAATGACATATCTGATAAAGGGTTAGTATCCCATAAAATACATTATGATCACAATTCAACACAATTATTAGTTATGATAGTGCTTATCCACAAAGAGGAAAATGTCTCTTTTTTTTGCATTATTGAGAGGGGCAGGCAAGTAACAGAAGGTAAGTATATTGTAATCTCACCCTATTAAACTATAAAACCATGCAAGTAAAAATTTGGAAATACATTCTTGAAAATAATGAGTACTTCTGGATGATGAAATTATAGGTAATTTAAATCTGATTCTTTATAATCTCAAGTTCCTGATTGGTTTTCATTAAGTCTGTAATACTGTCATCAGAAAAACAGACTATAAAGTCATTTTTATTTCGTGAAAAAAAAAATTAACCAGAGATAGGGTAGGAGCATCCTATATGGTAAGAAAATTATGAATAGGCTGTAAACACATGCCTGTGACAGGAATATGGGCCATTAAGAAAATCAATGTGACTGAAGCAAATACCACCGACATGTTTCAGAACATTAAAAAAATTACACAAACTCTGAAAACAATATGTATCAGTTGTAAAAAATTCTATTACATGGATATGGCCTGGATTAACTTAACCATATCCCCACTGTTGTTTTTGGATATTATCACCTTAAAGGTCATTCCAAGACTTTGATTTTAGGCCTGGTCTTTCACTGAAAAAATGTTTTTATTATTATTATTTTAGCATGAGGGTCATGTCCCCCCCCCCCCCACCTTGTGATTCTCAGGAAAGTATTGGGGTTGGGGGATGAAGCACAAAATCAAGTAGCTGCAGAAGTTGTACTTTACAGTTTGAAGGGGATTTTCATACTCTGGAAACTGCTCTAAGCTTAATAATTACTGCTCTAGATCACTTGAATACTGATCATCATCATCTTACTTGCAAGCACCATCATAACCTACTTCATATTTTCACTTCTCCTGATCTTTTTTTTTAAAGATTTTATTTATTTGTCAGAGAGAGAGAGAGAGAGAGAGAGAGACAGCACAAGCAGGGGGAGTGGCAGACAGAGGGAGAAGTGGGCTTCCCGCAGAGCAGGGAGCCTGATGTGGGGCTCTATCCTAGGGGTCTAGGATCGTGACCTGAGCCGAAGGCAGACGCTTAATGGACTGAGCCACCCAGGCATCCCCACTTCTCCTGATCTAAAGCAAGAATCAAGTTGATATGGTCCAAGGCAATACAGACTAGGCTGCCCAACCTCAAGCCAGAACTGGCTGCCGCTAAGAGTGCTTGTTAAAATTTTCCGGCAAAAACGGTGCCCAAGCCCTGTCTCAGTCCCACTCCTCCCATCAAGAGAGGAGGGAGGTCAGAAGAGGCTGTCTCAGGGAAGGACTGGCCAGATGGGTCCTGAGTTATAGGGGTCTCCTGGGACAGAGTATTGGAGTCACAATGGCAGTCGAAGGCACTCCATAACCATACACGCAATGCCACGGTCACGGTAACAATCGCACACTCACCTCGCATACACACACGACATCTGTACTGTCCTAGGCACCACCCACTAGCACACACGGCTTCTCGGAGATGAACCACACCAGGGATACACACAGTCATACCAGCAGAGACACGGGCTCCCAGCACCCACACACACACACACAGTCACACAACGTCACAACCATACACCCGCCACGGGGACATGATTGTCAAACGCAAGGTCACAGGCGCCGCACACCGTCACACACTCACACGCACCCGCATCCACAACCTCTACCCCGCAGCCCGCTCCAGGCTCAGCGGCCTGAAGCTGTGCGTCCGCTCCGCTTCCACGAGGGCTCAAGTTGCCTCACCTCGAGCCACTCCAGGGTTAGCTCCAAACAAGCCGAGCTGAGCCACGCCTACCACAGTCTCCCCGACTCTCGGCGGGCAGGTTAAAGTCCAGCTCGCGTGGGACCAAACTCAAAACTGTCGCCGTAAGTTGAGTAGGGCCGCGGGACCTCTGGGAAATGTAGTCTGGAGCCAGATTGCGCGGAAAAAATGGCGCCGCCCGGGCGGGATCTGAGTTCCTGTCCCCACGCTTCAGGAATTTCGGTCTAGAACCCGATCGAGGGCTCCCAGGTGTGGCCCACCGGCCTGAGTGTGTGATTGATGCAGGAAAGAACTCCAAGTCCCTGAAGAACTTGATGTGGGAAGTTGCAGAGCTATCTGAAAACTGTGGTCTGGAGATGAAAACACCAGGAATCTGGTGGAAGGGACTTTGTACTCCACCAAGTCTGGGCATGGGGCTTGGCCTTACTAGGGGTACTCAGAGGTTGATTTCCTGGGTAGGCATTTTTATGGAGGCTGAGATCTGTGCTCAACCAAGTGGGTGATAAACACTGGGCATTTCAGACCCTGTTAAAAAAAAAAAGCAACACAAAATTCAACTGAGTCAATTTGAAGATTTGATTGACTTTATTGAATATTTTATCAGCAAAAGATAGGTTTATTTAGGAATAAAAGACAATCACAAGCCAAGGCAAAACCCTTAGGCAAGTCCAGGAAACAAAGGAGAGGTGGTGAGCTTTTTTTTTAAGGACAAAAGAGTTAAGTTGGGAAGGCTGTTAACAAAAGTCCATTGGAGTAAACTGGGAGTTCAAAGTATGGTGGCTTCTCATTGGCTGAGCTGTTGCCCTGGGGATAAGGAAAGTCTGCTCTTTGCCTGGAATAGTAGTTTCCACATGCAAGGTCAAGTCAATCTCTTCCTGCTGGGTCTGCAATTGACTACCAATGTTAGGACAAGAGTGTCCCTGCCCAAACCTCCTGAATCCATTTTAGTTAGGTTTCCCATTACTAATTTTCAAAGAACAATTCATGAATTGGGCAGCATCCCACCTGACAAGTAAATAGGAGCTCAAAGGAGCTGTGCAAAATGGAAGACATTTATAGGACGATAGGGGAAAGGATAATGAAAGAAAGGATTACCTCATCTTCCTTTGCCTTATGTAGCAGATTACCTCATTGGTGCTGACCAGAAAACTCCAGACTGACCAGTTAAGACTTTAGTCCCTTGTCGGGTTCTGCGCTCAGTGCAGAGTCTGCTTGAGAGTCTCTCCTTCTCCCTTGGCACCCACCCCCCCTGTGCTCTCTCTCTCAAAAAAAAAGAACAATACAGAAATCTTGTGTATACTTAATGCAGTTTCTCTCAATGGTAACATCTTGCAAAATTATAGTGTAATATCACAAGGTCTAAGTATATGACCTTGATATAGTCAAGATACAAAACATGCCCATTACCATAAGGATCCTTCATGTTTTCCTAGTCATACTCATTTCCCTCTCAACTTCACCCCCTCCTTAATCTCTGGTAACCACTATTCTGTTTTCCATTTCTCCCATTTTGTCATTTAAACAATGTTATATATAGGGGCGCCTGGGTGGCTCAGTCGTTGGGCATCTGCCTTCGACTCAGGTCATGATCCCAGGGTCCTAGGATCGAGCCCCGCATCAGGCTCCCTGCTCAGCGGGAAGCCTGCTTCTCCCTCTCCCACTCCCCCTGCTTGTGTTCCCTCTCGCTGTGTCTCTCTCTGTCAAATAAATAAAATCTTAAAAATAAATAAATAAATAAAGAATGTTATATGTAAAATGGAATCACGCAGTAGATAATCTTTTATGATTTTTTTTTCACTCAGCATAATTCTCTATATATTCATACAGGTTGTTGTGTGAATCAATAGATCATTTCATATTATTGATGAGTTATATTCCATGGTATGCCTATACCACACTGTAATCATTTATCATTGGAGGATATCTGGATTGTTTCCAGATTTGGGTTATTATGAACAAAACTGCTACATTCAGGTACAGAGTTTTTAAAATTGTTATAAAATATACATAATATTTGTCATCTTAACTATCTTTAAGTGTACAGTTCAGTAGTGTTAAATACATTCACATTGTTGTACAACCAATCTCCATAACTCTTTTCATCTTGCAAAACTAAAACTCTATGTTCATTAAATAAAAACTCTATTCCTCCTGCTCCCCATCTTCCAGCATCCACCATCTACTTTCTGTCTCTATGAATTGGACTACTCTAGGTACCTCATGTAAGTGGAATCATACAGCATTTGTCTTTTTGTGACTGGATCATGTCACTTAGCATAATGTCCTTGAGGTCCATCCATATTGTAGCATACTGAAGAATTTTCTTCCTTATTAAGGCTGAATAATATTCTATGTAAATTTTGTGAAACTGTTCATCCATCAGTGGACACGTGGGTTGCCTCCACCTTTTGGCTATTGTGGATAATGCTGTTATGAACATGGGAGTACAAATATCTCTTTGAGAGCTTGTTCTCAATTCTTTTGTATATATACAAAATATACAAATTGCTGTATCATATGGTAATTTTTGGTGTTGGAAAACTGGACAGTGACATGCAAAAAATTAAACTGGACCACTCTCTTATGTCATGCCTAAAAATTAACTCAAAATGGATTAAAGACTTGAATGTAAAACCTGAAACTATAAAACTCCTAGAAATAAGCAGAGCTGTTAGCTCTTTGATATTAGTCTTGGTGATGAGTTTTTGGATTTGACACCAAAAGCAAAAACAACAAGTAGACTAAATCAAATGAAAAAGCACAGCAAAGGAAACCATCAACAAAATAAAGAGGTAACCTACTGAATGGAAGAAAATATTTGCAAACTTTATATCTGATAAGGGATTAATATCCAAAATATATAAAGAAGCCATGCAACTCAACAGAAAAACAAACAAAAAATTTCAATTAAAAAACGGGCAGAGGACCCGAATAGACATTTTTCCAAAGACATACAAATGATCAATAATGGCATGAAAATGTGCTCAGCATATCAAGGAAATGCAAATCAAAACCACAATGAGATATCCCCTCATACCTGATAGGATGACTATTATCAAAAAGACAAGAAATAAGCATTGGCAAGGAAGTGGAGAAAAGGGATATTTTATGCACTACTGGTGGAAATGTAAACTGGTTAACCATTACGGAAAACAGTATAGACTTTCTTCAAATAATTAAAAGTAGAACTACCAAATGATACAGCAATTCCACTTCTGGGTATTTATCCAAAGGAAATGAAAACACTAACTCAAAAAGGTGTATGCACGCCATGTTCATTGCAGCACTATTTACAATAGCCAAGACGTGGAAGCAACCTAAGTGTTCATTAATGGATGAATGGAAAAAGAAAATATGATATATTTAGAAAGTGGAATATTATTTTGCCACAAAAAGAAGGAAATCTTGCCATTTGCGACAGCATGGATGGATCTTGAGGGCATTATGCTAAGTGAAATCAACCAGACAAAAAAAGATAAATACTGTATGATCTCACAGAATCTAAAACAAAACAAAACCCAAATTCATAGGTACAGAGAACAGATTGGTGGTTGCCAGAGGTGAGGGGTGTGGGTGGGTAAAATGGGTGAAGGTGGTCAAAGGTCTAGTTATAAGTAAGTTCTAAAGATGTGATATACATCTTTGGATGTCATCTATGGTGACAATAGTTAGTACTATTGTTTTGTATATTTGAAAGTTGCTGAGAGGATAGATCTTAAAAATTCTTATCACAAGAAAAAAATTTGTAACTGTGTAGTGATAGATGTTAACTAGACTTATTGTGATCATTTCACAATATATACAAATATTGAGTCGCTCTATTGTAGAAAAAATCAGTTGTATTTATATACACTCGCAATGTACAATCTGAAAGTGAAATTAAAAACAATTTCATTTACAACAGCATCAAAATAATAATATATTTAGGAATAAATTTATTTATTTATTTAAAGATTTTATTTACTTGAGGGAGAGAGCACAAAGGCATGGGGAGGGGCAGAGGGAGAGGGAGAAGCAGACCTCCTGCTGAGCAGGGATCCCAGGGCTCGATCCCAGGACCCTCTGGGATCATGACCTGAGCCAAAGGCAGACCCTTAACCAACTGACCCACCCACCCAACCAACTGACCCACCCGCCCTTACTTAGGAATAAATTTAACAAAAAAGTATAAAACTTAGAAAACTACAAAACATCTGGTTAAATAAATTTTAAAATTTTAAAAGACTTAAGCAAATGGAAAAACATCCCAAGTTTATAGATAGGAAGACTTAATATTGTTAAGATGGTAGTACTCCCCAAGTTGATCTATAGATTCAAAATGATTCCATCAGAATCCCAGATGCCTTATTTGTAAAAACTGACAAGCTGATTCTAAAATTCATACGCAATTGCAAGGGATCCAGAAGAATCAAAACAATCTTGAAAAAGGAAAACAAAGTAGGAGGACTCCTACTTCTCTATTTTAAAGTTACTATAAGGACAGTCACACACTATTATATTGGTACAAGGATGGGAACATAGATCAATGGAATAGAATTGAGAGTGCAGAAATAAACCCAAACATCTATAGGATCAATCAATATTGATGATTCAGTTGAGAAAAATTGAGCAGGTTTTTAAATAAATGTGCTGCAACAACAGCATAGCCACCTGCAAAGAATGATGTTGGGCCCTTCTCTCTTATCATTTATAAAAATTAACTCAAAATGGATCAAACTGCTAAATTCAAGGGTTATAACTTTTTTAACTTAAATTTTGTTAGTTAACATACAATGTAATATTGATTTCTGGAGTAGAATTCAGTGATTCATCACTTACATATAGCACCCAGTGGTCATCACAACAAGTGCTCTCTTTAATACCCATCCCCCATCTAGTCCATCCCCCACTCACCTCCCTCCATCAACGGTGTTTGTTGTCTACCGTTGAGTTACTTATGGCTTGTTTCCCTTTCTCCTTTTTTTCTTTTCTCCCTTCCCATATGTTCATCTATTTTCTTTCTTAAATTCCACATATGAGTGAGATCATATGGTATTTGTCTTTCTCTGACTTATTTCACTTAACATAATACAAGATAGGAAGACTTCTGTAAAACTCTCTGAAGAAAACACAGGAGCAAATCATCATAGTCTCAGACTACCAAAGGATACTTAGATATAACATCAAGAGCATGACCAACAAAAGAATTAGATAACTTTCATTTCAAGATCATTAAATATTCTGTGCTTCAAAGGACACCTTCTAAGAAGTGAAAAGACATCCCACCAAATGAAAGAAAATATTTGCAAATCATGTATCTATTAAGGAACGTCTATCCAAAATATACTGACAACTCAATAATAGGCAACTAACTCAATTTTTAAATGGGCAAAGGATCTGAACAGACATTTCTCCAAAGAAGGTATACAAATGACCAATAATTGTATGAAAAGACACTAAACATCTTTAATGATCGGGGAAAAGCAAATCAAAACCACAATGATATATCACTTCACACCCACTAGAATGGCTATAATTTTAACAAATGGAAAAATAGCTGTTTTTAAGGATGTGGAAAAATTGTAACCCCCAAACTGTATGACTGTCCTCATTATCTAATTTAAGAACATTTTTATCACCCCAAGAAGAAACCCTATACCTACCAGCAATCACTCCCAATTTGTCCTAACCCTGCGAACCCTAAGTAACTCTGATTTACTCTCTGTATCTATAGACTTGCGTATTCTGGATATTTCTTATAAATGAAATGTGGTCTTCTGTGACTGGCTTCTTCACTCAGCATAATGTTTTCAAGGACTATCTGTGTTGTGGCATGTATTTTTTATTGCCAAATTATATTGTATGGATATACCACATTTTCTTTGTCCATTCATCTATTTATAGGCATTTGGGTTGTTTTCACTTTTGGCTATTGTAAATAATGCTGCAATGAACAATCGTGTGCAAATTTTTGCATGAATATACATTTCCAGTGTTCTTGGGTGT
The DNA here is from genome assembly GCF_964656455.1 of Halichoerus grypus. NCBI lineage: Eukaryota > Metazoa > Chordata > Mammalia > Carnivora > Phocidae > Halichoerus > Halichoerus grypus. The sequence continues at coordinate 46,574,062 of NC_135726.1, read as the reverse complement.
ATGTATAGGAGTGGAATTATGGGGTAACTCTATGTTTAATATTGGCCTCAAAGAATGAGTTGGGAAGTGTTTAATGTAATAGCTTTCGGGGACTTATTTTGTGTAAGCTTTATACATGTTTCCCTTGATCCATATGGCACTCCTGAAAAAAAAACCTGTTATCAAGATTTTTGATGATATAGGGCGCCTGGGTGGCTCAGTTGGTTAAGCAACTGCCTTCGGCTCAGGTCATGATCCTGGAGTCCCTGGATCGAGTCCCGCATCGGGCTCCCTGCTCGGCAGGGAGCCTGCTTCTCCCTCTGACCCTACCCCCTCTCATGTGCTCTCTCTCTCTCATTCTGTCTCAAATAAATAAATAAAATCTTTAAAAAAAAAAAAGATTTTTGATGATATAGAATATGTTGTGCATAGAGCACACATCATTAGTTCAAGGTCAGAGATGGTAATTTTCAGGACTGGGATTTGAATCTCAGGATTGTCATAATCAGAAGCATACAATCTTCATAACCAGCCATTTTATTTCACATTTTACTCTCTTCCTCATAGTTCTTTTCTACTCTCATCTCTGTAATAGCTGCATCCATATTCTTCTTTCTTGTCCTAAATAATTCTCATGCAAACTCTTCTTCCATCAAATCCTACTTATTCTACTTTATTTCCTCCATCCTCTTCCACTCATACCAGGCTCAGCCAACACTTTAGTATCTTTTAGGGGTTTGGTTTGTTTTTAGCTATTTTTACATTTTAATAGCCATCCTCTGTGTTTTTCTATTAGCACAAACCCACCTTTATATTACTACTGTTGGCTCTCAAGTCACCTTCGTTCACATTCTTATTTTAGGGTGACTCTAAATTATACCTATACTTAAATTGCACGTTGACTCTGGACAAAAATCTTTGGCTTTCACTCCCTTGATTATCCTTTTAGTTTTGTTCCACTGATTTGTGGTGCTAAATATTTTTGAGTATAATAAACTTGACACTAGTTGACGTTTCTCTCCTTTAAGCAACTTGAGGTTTTCTCTGGACACTCGTCTTATTTTATCTTAAAGACACATTTTAGTTTTCCAAATCAGTTTTCCCTTAAACATGACTGTCCTGATCTTGGCACATTATGGGGTTCCACCTGATATCACTCTGCTTGACCTCTACTATCTTCATGGCGCTTCCCTTTCCAAAGTTTATCCTTCAAGGTAAGCTCCTAGTCTTCTTGAAGTTACTCTGCTCCGCCTCCTGCCCCCACCATTTCTGGAATCTTTTCTAATAGGCTTCATCAGCTTCTAAGCACCACTTCTCACCTCTGCTTACCAGCTCTCATTCTCTGACATTCTTCTACCTAAAGTCAACTGTATTAGGAAGTACTCACATTTATTTTGGAGTTACAGGCTTTTTCTGTGTGTGTGTGTGTGTGTGTGTGTGTGTGTGTTTTAGAGAGAGCATCAGCCGGGTCAGGGGGAGGGGCAGGAACAGAGAGAGAGAGGGACAGTGAGAATCCCAAGCGGAGGGGGCTGAGCATGGGGCCCGATCTTACAACCCTGAGATCATGACCTCAGCTGAAATCAAGAGTTGGACACACCCAACTTACTGAGCCACCCAAGCATCCCTATGGGCTGAAACTGGGTTTTTCTGTTTTGGTCCCCATTTGTGACTTTTAATTGTTTCCAAGAGGTTAAAGGGGTAGGATTCATATCTAAGCTGTTGTACTGACCATACTAGTAAGTCTTTTTTTTTTTCCAATTGGGGGAGTCAGGAATCAAACCACAGAAGACTGGAGAGGAATAAAATACAACTCCAAATGCTGTAGAAGGAGACTGAAATTGTACACATGAAAACAAGATCCCTAAGGCATTGGAGGGTGTGGGATCCATAGCCATATGCAAGGAACAGAGACATGATCTTATAAAAAAACATATTTGAAACTATGTGTCAGACCATTTGGTTTGCTTTTTTGATTCTCCAAAAGTCAAGTAAAACTGATGGTACCAGAACATGCACTCCAAGCATCATTAGTTTCCTGATGAAGAAAATGAGGTAACTCATCCAAATTCACATATCACCTTACACACATTGGGGCCATCTTCTGAGTCACCACTATTACACACACACACACACACACACACACACACACAGCCTGACACTCCAGACAACCTGCCATCAGCCCCCTTACAAGCTTTTGGATTACTCACCTTCAGTTTTTCTTGTGGGATTCAGGCTGAGACACCCAGGTTTCTGTTCCCTGAGCAGTGTCCAGGTCCTGCTACACACTCATCCACTGAGGAAGGCAAAAATGGCAATTTAGTCAATCAATCCCAGGTCCCAGGTCCCAGGTCTCAGTAGGTTATGTGAAAATTAATAAGGGGAAACCTCACTAAAGTAGAGTCAGGAGGCTAGAAGAGGGTCTGTCAGTTATAGGAAGAATCGTCAATTAAGGACCCTCAACAGGAAAGAATGTAAATTACAGGCCCCAAAGGGGAAAGATGTACATTGCATCACCTACAAGAAACTGACTACCCTGCAGTTTGGCAATGATAAATCATTATCACCCTGGTTTTCTCCAACGGATTTTCCTTCAAAACAACTTCCCAACTTCCTCCTTCTTTTCCATGAAACAGTTGTTCCTCTCCTTCGTTTGCTGGACTTGCTTACCATTTTGGCAGAACATTCTCCTCCTGAATTGCAATTCTGTTATTCCCAACAAACCCATTTTGGTGGTAAAGTAATTGACAGTTTTATTTTTAAGGTTAACAGATACAAGTTCTAAAAGAGTCTTGGGTGAGGCTCCACTCTTCACTGTGGGCAAGCTTAGCGCAGTCAACTAAGACAAGCTACATGAGAGGTAGCTTCACCCTTTCCACCTCTAGACTACATTTCCCAGAAGTTCTTGCGGCTCTAATCAAGTTCCATGGGAACGCGGCAACCTTTTTCTATTTCTTCGGAAACATGTGGCTCGCAGGCACTGGCAGGGCCCATGGAGGAAGCGTATCTCCAGGATGTGTGGGCTGTCTCCTGTGGGAACCCGATTCGGAGACTGCGTTTGGATCTGGAAGACCCCTTGCAGCGATCTGTAGAGGGGAGCAGGAATATCGGCTTGGCTCAGGTTTATGCGTCGGCAGGAAATCGAAGCGCCAGGCGCCATCTTGTCTGAGCCGACCTGCTTCCGGACTACATTTCCCAGAGGCCTCCGGAGGAACAGGGCCGCTCCTTCACTAGCTTGCCCGATTCTCGGCCTCCCGGCAAGGGGAATTACAAGGTGAGCGGCCTGAGTCTTGGGGGCTCGACCAGGCTGCGCAGGTGCGTCCGTGGGTTGGGGAGGAGCAGCCTGAAGGGGTGGTCTGGGCGGGTCTGGAATCTCCGGCGCGTGTGAGTTCGTCGGACTGGGGGAAGGGACAAGACGAACAGGATTCCATGTGTGCGGCTGTGACCTTATGTGACTGTACGGCGCTCTGTGTAGGGGTGTGATTGTCTGTCCCTGTGGTGGGTGTGTCATTGCGACTGACCATGCGCGGACCTCTGTTTACAGGTGTGGCTGGATATCCCTGTTGTAGGTGTGTGGTTCTGACTGTGCGGCTCTGTGTGTGTAAGGTGTGACTGTCCCCACGGCGGGTCTGTGAGTGTGTGCGTTCATTTTTTGTGATATTGTGTGTAGGAGGTGGGGAGTGTACAGAATCTGATTATGCGGCCATGACTGTTATCTGAGGAGTGTATGTGTTTGTGGTTGTGGTTGTGTTAGCAACCTAAGCCTTTGTGAGGACGTGTGAGTGGGAGCATGTAACTTTTTGTGGCACCGTGTGTGCAGTTGGAGGGTGCCAGTAATTGTTGCCAGGGTGGCAGTGTGTGTTGTCCCAGTAGTTGTGTGAGATGAAGACAAGATTTTGGTTTTGGACAGCAGAGATTTCTCCCCTTCTGACATGCTCAGACAGGAATGCTGTGAACAGCCTAGACTCCATCCCTCCTCTCCATGGGTGGTAGGTATGAGTCCAGAGCTACTACTGCTCTGGTCAGTCTAGGCCACAAGAAAGGCCGGGCATCTCACGATTCCTTTCTCCTTCCTCAGCTCTGCTCTTCTCAGATAGGTCCCCAGAGGAAGGAGGAATGGCTGTTGAGGAAGCCAAATAGAAGGCGCGAGGGGGTTTCTTTTTTAAGCTTTTCTTCTGGATGGCCTTGTTTAACATAGAGTCATCTATGTGACCTGGACAAATTTCCATTAAAGAAAATGATGGAAAGCTTTAGGGGTGGGCACACAAATCCCAACATTTCCCCTCATTTCCTTCTACATAGTGTTCACGTACTAATTTAGAAAATAGCTCAATTTCTCCAATGTTATTAAGCTTTTGCTTCTTTTTCAACACACTCATAGACACACACATAGACACGTACACATGATTATTTTAAATAATTTGGAAAATGGGAAGTTACAGAGAGCAAAAGTAAACTCCTACCACGCAGATATAACCATTGTCGATATATTGATTGATTTCCTTCTAACACATTTCCTGTGTTCATACAGTATACATTATTTTCAAGATCAGAATCTCATAGCATTTATCATTTCAAATTTTTATCTTTTCACTGAAATTTATAGCTATTATATAATTAGTTTTTCCTTGGTTAAAAATTCCTGAATATTACATACATACACAAAAGTGTTTAAAATATAGACATACAGTTTAAGAATTATAAAGGGAACGTCTATATGACAAAAACTTGTGTCAGCCCTCCAGAAGCCTCTGTTCTTCCTGCCCCAAGAATAAACCTATACTCTTCACCTCTTTAGGTAACCCTAATTCTGACTTTGATGATAATGTATTTTCTTGTTGGTGTTTAAAAAAAAAACAAAACCAAACAGTTTATTGTATATCTACACATCCCTAAGTAATATAGTTTAGTTTTGTCTTTTTTTTTTTTTTAAAGATTTTATTTCTTTGCAAGAGAGAGAATGAGAGACAGAGAGCATGAGAGGGAGGAGGGTCAGAGGGAGAAGCAGACTCCCTGCTGAGCAGGGAGCCCGATGTGGGACTCGATCCCGGGACTCCAGAATCATGACCTGAGCCGGAGGCAGTCGCTTAACCAACTGAGCCACCCAGGCGCCCTAGTTTTGTCTTTTTAACTTTATAGAAATGAAATTGTGCTGGGTAATGTTTTGAGTCTTGTTGTTGTTTTTTTTTCCACACAATATTGTATTTCTTAGGCTTATCCTTATTATTATAAACCACAGCTATATATTTGGATGTTGGTTGTTTCTTGTTTTGGGCTCACTTGAAAGGGCTGCTCTAAACATGTTTTTATAAGTACTCTGGTGCACATATGCATGCTTTCCTAGGGTATAAACATGCAAATCAATTGCCAGGCCATAGGATATGTGTGTATCTTCAAATTTCCTAGATAATGCTGAACTGGTTTTCAATATGGTTGTACCAGTTAAATTCTTACCAGCAGTTTATCAACATAGTCATCTGTATTCTAATACTTGGTCACTTGGTATTTTAATTTTTTTTTATTTGCTGATACAAAAATATATCATTGTTTTTTAAAGTATACATTCCAAAAGTACAGAAATCAAAATATGTGACTTGATGAATTTTTTAAAATGAGCAAATTCATTTAACCAGATCTCAAATCAGATTAGGAAATAGAACATTACCAGCATTCTAGAAGCCTAATTCTTGTCCCATCCATTCACTACTCACCTCTCCCAAAGATAACCATCACTCTATCTTCTACAGCCGTAGATTAATTTTGTCTGTTCTGGAATTTCATATAAATAGTATCACACAATTTGTGCTTGGCTTTTTTTAACATTGTATTTCACAGGTAATAATGAGTATAATATGTAATAATATTATGTAGTATGAATATGCAGGATTCATCCATGTTGCATCATGTTGTGGATCATTCATTATTATTGCTGTTTAAAATTCCATTGTATGACTATAACACAATTTATTTATCCATTCCATCATTGATTGGCATTTGAGTTGTTTTCAAGATTTCAGATTGGGGCTATTATGGAAAAGGCTACTCTAAACATTCTTCATGTCTTTTGGTGCACATATAAATGCATTCTGTTGGGTATACCCCTAGGAGTGAAGTACTTATGTTTAGGTTATGCATATATTCAGCATTAATATACACTGGTAGTTTTCCTAAATGAATGTATCAATTTACATTCCTACTTAATTGTATGAGAACAGACTTTAGAACAGAAGCTTTGCCAGGAAGAGCAATAATTTATAATAAAAAGGTTAGTCCACCAATAAGATATTATAGTCCTAAATGTACATACCTTTGTAAAATGTTTCAAATGTATTTGACAGAATTAAAAGATGTAGTGGACAAAACACAATCATAGTAGGGGATTTTTAGCATTTTTTTCACTTTTCACAGCACTTTTCACTGATAGAACAATCAATATATGCCCAGTAAAGCTATATAATATTAGAACAGTATAATTGACAAACGACGTAACTGTCATATATGGAACAGTGTATCTTACAACTACAGTATATATTATTTTCAGATGCTTATGAGACTTTATCCATATTAATCACATGCTGGACCATAAAGGAATCTCAATAAATTTTAAAGGACTGAAATAATGTTTTCTGACCACACTGGAATTCAGCCAGACATCAATAACAAAAAGATGCCTAGAAATGTCCTTAATATTTGGGATTTAAGCAATGAATTTATAAATAACTGGTGACTCAAAGAAGAAATTGCAATGGAAATTAGAAAAAATTTTAACTATATGATAATAAAAATATATCAAAATGTGTGGCATTGCTAAAGCTGAACCTGAGGAAAATACATAGCTGTAAATGCATAAGCTAGTAAAGAAGAATGTTGAAAAATTAATTATCTATGTATTCATCTCAAGCTGTTTTTTTGTTTTTTTTTTTTTAAGATTTTATTTATTTATTTGACAGAGAGAGACACAGCCAGAGAGGGAACACAAGCAGAGGAAGTGGGAGAGGGAGAAGCACGCCTCCCGCGGAGCGGGGAGCCCGATGCGGGACTCGATCCCAGGACCCTGGGATCATGACCTGAGCAGAAGGCAGACGCTTAATGACTGAGCCACCCAGGCGCCCCTCAAGCTGTTTTTTTAAAAGATTTTTTATTTATTTGAGAGCACAAGAGAACGGGGGGAGGAGCAGAGGGAGAGGGACAAGCAGACTCCAACTGAGTACGGAGCCTGACATGGGGCCTGATCTCATGACCCTGAGACCATGACCTGATCCGAAACCAATAGTCATATGCTTAACTGACTGAGCCACCCAGGTGCCCCCATTTCAAGATGTTAAGACAAAGTATACTAAATTAAATCCAAAGAAAGCAAAAAAAAATGGGAAATAATAATAGAGCTCAAATAAAAATTTATATGTATTGAAATATAAAATGAATGTACAACAGAAAAAATTAACAAAGCCAAAAATTTAGTTTTGGGAATTAATAAAACTGATAAACCTCTAGGAAAATATAAAGAAAAAAAAGGAGATAAGACACAGATTACCAAGTCAGATATGAGAAAGGCTGAGTTCTCACTTAACTCTTGGTTGGTCCCTGGGACTTGGTTGCATATTATACGATCATTAGAACCTGAGCTGGTGGTCATTATGCTGAGTCCCTTTTTATATGTCATCGGACATGTAAATTTATGTTTTTAATGTAGATTTTTATTTTTGTGACTCAGTTTCTTTACTGGATGTGATATGTGCTTAAAGTTGCATGATACGCAGGGTGCCTGGGTGGCTCAGTCATTGAGCGTCTGCCTTCGGCTCAGGTCATGATCTCAGGGTCCTGGGATCAAGCCCCACATGGGGCTCCCTGCTCAGCGGGAAGCCGCCTTCTCCCTCTCTCACTCCCCCTGCTTGTGTTCCCTCTCTCGCTGTTTCTATCAAATAAATAAAATCTTAAAAAAAAAAAAAAGTTGCATGATACGCAATGTCATCACAACTCATCATCCTGTCATAATATACTGAGCTAGGCTAGGCGTTTCTTAAAAAACCTAAATCTTCCTAATATCACTATTTAATTATTAGGGGTTTAATTTTGTTAATAAAATGTTCATTTCATAGGTGATAATGGATTGAGTATGCAGTGAGCTCTCACTTGGGACATTCAGCTTATTTATTATTTTATCGTACCCTGTTTCTACTTGGATTTGTGTGTGCTCACTTGTGCCAACTAACTGTGATGCCCTTTCTATCTGGGGTTATTGTGTGAGGCCATAGGTGTGATGGGTCCTTCCTGGTTTTGGTACAGTTTTTCCTATTTCTGAGGCTAACTGGCTTTTTCAAAGTTCCTTGAGTTTATACTTTTCAGATTGTACAAGTAGAAACAAGCATTTATACTAGAAATATAAATAATAAGACAAGAAAAAAAAACCACACATATAATCACTCACTAATTATAGCCAGTAAAATATTATATATTTTTATTCACCTTTTTTGTGAACTTTATATTTTTCTCTCACGTGTTATTATGGACTTAAAGCATTTTTCAGTGTTTTAATTACCTGATGGTTGCAATGGACTCCATCATAGTACAAGGAGGAGCTGCAGAAGAAGTATTCATAATATATTGTTGCATGTTTCACTACACGGCCAGTAAGGGCCCCTATTCGGAGACTTTTTTTTTTAACTTATTAAGTAATCTTGGGACGCCTGGGTGGCTCAGTCCGTTAAACATCTGCCTTCGGCTCAGGTCATAATCCCAGGGTCCTGGGATTGAGTCCCCCATTGAGCTCCTTGCTCAGCGGGGAGCCTGCCTCTCCCTCTGCCTGCCGCTCCCCCTGCTTGTGCTCTCTCAAGAGCTCAAATTCCCCACCCCGAGATGAAGAATCAAGTGCTCTACCGACTGAGCCAGCCAGGCGCCCCTTAGGAGACTCTTAAAAGGGATCCTTTCAACACAACACCTGACACTCTTGAAAGTATCATCTTTTGGCAACTGCAGCAGCAGAACGTTCCAGATTTTTTTAAGAGTGGAGTCAGCTATTATTCAGGAACCCTCTTTCCTTTTCTTTGATCTTTTCCTCACTTCTCTTTCCTTCTTGGAATTGAATAAAAGACCAAATACTGAAGACTCTTTTATACCTGAGAGTTTATGTTGAGCAAATGTGCTGCTATTGTTGGACTACTTTAAGTGGTGCCAGAGCTCAAAAGTTTTCTTTTTAAGATTTAGTTAGTGTTCACATTGATCTTTCTTTTTTTTTTCTTCTTATGGTAAGAATCTTGAAAGAAATCTTCATTTTTTCAACCTTCAAAATTTTCTCATACTTTGATAGATTATTGGGGGCAAGGGGCTAGCAATGAATTGAGGAAGTAATTAAATCTGAGATACTTCCACAGTAAACATTTATTATGGAATAGTGAGCAAAATTTGCTTTTTTAAAATGATCAAACAAGACTTAAATTTTAAATTCGGGTGGGCACCTTCTTCCTCAGGAAAGGGGCTGTGGGCATGACAGGTACATGCAGCTGTTAAATGTTAGCTTCATTATACAGTGACTCAACACTCCAGTGGTGACTCTGACCTCATAAGGCTATTAACTTTCCTTATGACTCTATTTACCTAAAAAATAGCAGGCACAAGACTAGGAGAGTTAGAATATAGATAGTATTTTTTCAAGATTAGCACACAGTGTTTTGAGCAGACTTACTCTGAGTTAAAGTAATCTGGGTGGCGCGGATGAAAAAGTGAACTGAAAGCCTGGAGTTTCCTCAAGACAATCAGGATGAGCATGAGTATCCCCAGTTTTATTGGGCCTAAGCCCTTTCTGTCTTAATTACCTACATCATCCCTTCTCCTGGCCAAAACCAAAGATGTGCTGGTTCTCCTCTCCCATTAGCCATTCACAATGTTTATTCCACTCTCAATTTCCTTGTCCTTAATAGGAAATAAGAGTTACTGCCTCTTCCCACATGAATGGGAATGCCTTTGGGAAAGTAATGGACAATAGTGGAAATTACATTAGAAAAGAATTCTAAAGAATTGAGTTCTTAAAAACTAATTTCACTCAGCATCATTAGTCATAAGGAAAATGTAAATGAAAACCACAATGACATACCACTTCCTATCTAGTAGGATGCTTATGATAAAAAAGAGATAATAACAAGATGAAGATTTTGAGAAATTGCTGGTGGGATGCAACATGGCTCAACCCCTTTAGAAAACAGTTTGGCAGTTCCTCAAAATGTTAAACAGAGTTGCCATATGGCTTAGCAGTCCCATTTCTGGGTATATACTGAAGGGAACTGAAAAAGTGTATCACACAAAAACTTGTCCATGAATGTTCATAGGAGCATTATTCACAATGGTAAGCCAAAAAGTGGAAATAATCTAAATGTCTTTCAACTGATGAATGGGTAAACAAAATGTGATCTATCCATACAATGGAATATTATTATTCAGCTATAAAAGGAAATGAAGTACTGATAACATGCCGCAACATGGATATACCTTGAAAACGTGATAAATGAAAAAATCTAGTCACAAAAGGCCACATATCCTATGATTCCATTTATATGAAATATTAGACAAGTCCATAGAGGCAGAAAGTAGATTCATGTCTGCTTAGGGCTGAGGGAGGAGGGGGAAAAGGAGATTGACTGTTAATGGGCTTTCTTTTGGGGAAAAGAAAATGTTCTAAAATTAGATCGTGGTGATACAGTAGAAAACATAGAATTTATATATTTTAAATGATTGACTTATATAATATGTGAAGTATATTTCAATAAAGCTATTCAAAGAAAAATCAAAGCTAACCTAAAATTAGTGGAGGAGAGTCCAGATAAAACCATATTGGCCGGGGCGCCTGGGTGAGTCATATGGTTAAGCGTCTGCCTTTGGCTCAGGTCATGATCCAGGATCCTGGGATCAAGCCCCACATGGGGCTCCCTGCTCAGCGGGAAGCCTGCTTCTCCCTCTCCCTCTGCCTCTCCCCCTGCTCATGCTCTCTCTCTCACTCTCTGTGTCTCAAATGAATAAATAATAAAAAAAATCTTAAAAAAAAAAAAATTGGCCATGACCTGATAATTACTTTTTTAAAAGATTTTATTTATTTGAGAGAGAGAGAGTGAGCGAGAGACAGCGAGAACAGAAGTGGGTAGGGGCAGAGGGAGAGGGAGAAGCAGACACCCCTGCAGAGCAGGGAGCCTGATGCAGGGCTCTATCCCAGGACCCTGCCTGAAGGCAGGCCCTTAACAGACTGAGCCACCTAACCTGATAATTTCTGAAGTTGGTTAGTAGGTACATGGAGGATTTTCACTATTTAAACTCTACTCTTGTGTGTGTTTGGAGATTTCTGTTTTAAAAGTTTAAAAAAAACAAAACAAAACTCACCTAATGCCTAATGGTGAAATACCAGAAGCATTCACCGTAAAATCAGGGAGAAGGCACTATCAGCAGTATTATTTAACCTTTTTTACCCCCTAAATCCTTTAGAAAACCAGTACTCCATAGGAAACAACTGGAAAACAACTGCTTTATTTTTTCCCCATAACTTCTACCAAGCTTCTCTGGGCCAGTTAATTTCCTGCCTATGGATAAGTGTTTCAGTCACAGTTGGAAAATAAACAGTCCTCTGGTTTCTTTCAGTCACAAAATCAGTCTCATTTTAGTAATTAGAATGTCTGTTTCACTGTACTAATCGATGCCATAAACTTTTGTTTTAAAAGTTTAACCTCCTGGCTTCTCGAGCTAGAAGCTTCCAGTGAGAAAGCTTGATGATTGCTTCTCTTTTTCCTTCTCCTAACCTTCTCTGTTTCACTAGACAACTTGAAGTGGGGAGCAGCAAAACGAGAGGGGAAGAAAAATCTTAATTGTAGGGACGCTGGATCTCTATTGCCTTGGGGCACGTTCACAACTACTAAGGAGAGGGCTGCTTACAGTTCCTATATTTAGGCTTTGGGCATCAGTCCTCCACGGAGCTCTTCTCTAGAGCTGGAAATCCTTTTGGTAGGCTTAGAATAAAACAGACCCAGGCCAGCTCCTACTATGGGGCCCATGATAGGTACTTCGAAGAGGGACTGTGGCCCCAGTCTCTGTGCTTTCTAAACTCTGGAACACAAGGCAAATTTTCCCAAGACCTCCCATCACATTCTGCTTGGAACCCTTGCGGCACTGGGGTCCCTCTTTTCTGTCCCTGTGAGGCAGGAGGACTACAGAGCATACCAGTGCTTTCCAAAAATAGATCTTTCTCTCAAAAACAGCCTCCTCTCATACACTCTCCAATCTCTGAAACACCTTTAGAATAGATGTTGAATGGATCCAAGGGCACAAAATCAGTTTGCAGCTAGCTCCTTTTGCACGATACGTAAGATGGCCAGGGTTCTCGGGGTACCTGGTGGCTCAGTTGGTTAAGCGTCAGGGTCCTGGGATCGAGCCCCGTTTCGGGCTCCCTGCTCAGTGGGGAGTCTGCTTCTCCTGCTTCGTCTGCCCTTCCCCTCCACTTGTGCTCTCTCTCTCTCTCTCAAATAAATAAAATTAAAAAAAAAAAAAAAAAAAAGATGGCCAGAGTTCTCGCTCATTCTCATTCAGGGAGAATGCAGAGTTTTGTGGCCCCTATTGTCTTGCTCTTCTTCAGGACTTCTCCTAAACTAAGAATGAGAGAGACGTAGTTTAACATCCTGTTATAGACTGAAAACTATTACAAATAGAAGAGAATTCAAAAAGGTACACAGTCAATATCCAGAAGTCAATAGAATTTTGTTTATTTAAAACAAAAATAGATGAAAGATGCATTGGGAAAAGTGTAATAACAATTTTAAGTGAACAATAATATAAAACACGTTTACATATAATATAATAAATATATACTTAAAATATAATTGTTTATATTTTAATTTTCTGTGTAACATAATTATATCATATACATATTAATTATTATAATTTATAAATATAATTAATAGCCACAAAAATAGTATGAGATACCTAGGAATAATCTAAAAAAGAAATGAGCATGATACACATGAGGAAAACTTTTCAGTATCCTGAAGGACAGAAACATTGATTTGAATAAATAGAAAGGTATTCTGTGTTATAGGAAAGCAAGACTCAACATCATAAAGGTGTCAGAACTCCTTAAGTTAACTTATGCATTTTATGCAGCCTCAAGAAAAATACCAATATATATTTTAAACAATTTATGCTCATATGGGAAAGTAAGAATATCAGGAAACTTGAAAAAGTTGAGTAATGAGGGGTTATTTATTTATTTATTTTTAATCTAGACAGTCTGGCTTCAGAGCCAGAAACTTTTTTTTAAAGACTTTATGTTTTTAGAGGAGTTTTAGGTTTACAGCAAAATCAAGAGGAAGGTACAGAGATTTCCCACATACACCCACAGGCTCCCTGTTCATTATCAACATACCCCACCAGGTACATTTGGTACACTTTTTTTAGTAAAAGTTTTATTTTTTTTAAGATTTTATATATTTGAGAGAGAGAGAGCACAAGTGGGGGTGGGGAGGGGCAGACGGAGAGGGGGAAGCAGACTCCGTGCTGAGCAAGAAACCTGACTTGGGGCTGGATCCCAGGACCCTGGGGATCATGACCTGAGCTGAGGGCAGACACTTAACTGACTGAGCCACCCAGGCACCCCCATTTGGTACACTTGAAGAACCTATACTGACACCTCATGATCATCCAGAGTTCACAGTTTAGATGATAGTTTATTCTTGTTCATTCTGTAGGTTAGGACAAATGTATAATGGCATGAATCCATCATTATAGTATCATACAAAGTAGTTTCAGTGCTTCCAAAATCCTCTGTGTTCTATTTATTCATCCTTCTCCAAACCCCTGGCAACCACTAATCTTTTTATTGTCTTCAGAGTTTTGCTTTTTCCAGATTATTATATAGTTTGAGTCATACAGTATGTAGCCTTTTCATATTGACTTCTTTTACTTAGTAATATGCATCTAAGCTTCCTTTATCTTTTTATGGCTCCATAGCTCACTTCTGTTTATCACTGAATGACATTCTATTTTCTGGATATACCACAGTTTATTTAACCATTAACCTACTAAAGGTTCCAAGTTTTGGGAATTAGGAATAAAGCTGCTGTGCAAGTCTTTGTGTGGACATAATTTTTCCGCTCCTTTGAGTAAATACTAAAAAGTATGATTGCTGGATCATATAAAAGTATGTTTAGTTTTTTTGGTTTTTTTTTTTAAAGATTTTATTTATTTATTTGAGAGAGAGACAGCACAGAGAGAGAGGGAGAAGTAGGGAGCTGACGCTTAACAGACTGAGCCACCCAGGTCCCCAAGTATGTTTAGTTTTGTTAGAAACTGTCAAGCTGTCTTCCAAAGTGGCTGTACCATTTTGCATTCCCACCAGCAATGAACGAGAGATCCTGTTGCCCCTCACCAGCATTTCGTGTTGTCAGTGTTCTGGCTTTGGCCCTTCTAATAGGTATGTAATGGAAACGGCCTTTTATTAAGACATATTTTTAAATTATAAGATATATTTTTGACATATTTTTAAATTATATATAAAAAATAAATTACAATAAATAGAGTGTGATGCTGGCCAAAGAATAAAGATGGATCACTGAACCAAAATAGAACCACAGTAAATCCAAACATGTATCATCTGTGATAATGGTTTGGCATTTAAACCAATGCTGTAGTCACCTGCGGTAAGGCTCCCCCCCCCCCCACATTTCAACATATCTGAAGTCAGGTAATATCTTACACAGTTTTGATCTTTCTTAGTGGCATATAAAATAATAGTGCATTTTAAGTGAGATATATTATTCACATGTGACTTTGGTACACTTGGGTAGTCAGCCTCCTATGAGAGAAATTAAGTAGGATTTCTAACTCATAAATTATACTGAAATAAAATTATAACTTATAATTTTATACTATAGTGTTTTGTTAAATAATATTCTACCAAAATAAAATAATAATTGATTAAAGACCTACGTGTGACAAAGCATTAAACAGAGAAATTTTTTTTTAAAGATTTTATTTATTTATTTGACAGAGAGAGATATAGCAAGAGAGGGAACACAAGCAGGGGGAGTGGGAGAGGGAGGAGCAGGCTTCCTGCTGAGCAGAGAGCCCAATGTGGGGCTCGATCCCAGGACCCTGGGATCATGACCTGAGCTGAAGGCAGACGCTTAACGACTGAGCCACCCAGGTGCCCCTAAACAGAGAAATTTATATAAATATGCATAGGTAAGAAAAAACTTCTTACCCCAAAGCTATAAAAGTTGACACTTTGTTTTGCATGGCAAAAACATATAAGCAAAGTTATTATTATTATTATTTTTTTTTTTTTTAAGAAAAACAGAGCTATAGGGTAAGAATGAGGAGTGCCTCTGTGTAAGGCTGAGGTGGGGAGTTCTGGGGGGATGGGAGTTGACAGACTGTCTTGGGCTTGGGAAGTGAGAAGCCTTCATTAGGGAAATCTTAGTCCTTCTGATCAGAGCATACTGGGTTCCTGGACAAAGGGTACCATTTGGGTGAATTTGCTTGAGGACCTGAGTGAGGCATGCAGAGGAGGGATCTCAGGCAGGTCAAAGAAGCTCTGTCTTGGGTTTACTGAAGTGGGACAAGTTCTGGCCGGAATCACTTGGCTGAGTGATTAACCCAGAACCTGGGTTAATCAGATGAAGGAGAGGGAATCTGCGTCTGTATTCCTTTGAATCCAGTAGCCAGGATCCATTTTACTATAGCTAAAGCCTGGGGCTTCTGGGGTTGAAGAAGTAGGATTTATCCCATACTCCCACTGACCACAGTTACATCATAAGACCCAGGGTGGTCACCTGAAAGCTGTAAAGCCAGTGTGGTTTCTAGAGCGTTTCTTTGCTTCCCCAGTCCTGCTTTCTCAGAATACTATCCTTTCTCAGGCAAACAGCCCCAAGGAGGACTGATCCTCTCCTGCAATACTGAAAGCCATGGCCCAGGTGAGTTGATGCTTTTTCTTACCTTCCTGACATTTAGTTTCAAATTTAAAAAAAATTTTTTTTAATGGTCGTTTGAGTATTTGTTTTCCTACCCCTGACATCTTTGGCTATCAGGTTTCCCCTTCAGGATCCTTGGTCTCCTTTTCCTCTCAGTCAAACCAGATAATCCTTTACCATTCTTAAGTGCCCTCTTTTTTTGACCCAGCATTAATATTTTCACCTGGCATCTCTTTTCTTAGCCCTCTCCCAGGAGCTATGATGGAAAGGAAATGAGAGTAGATTTGTAGAATGAACTTATGCTTTCCAGACGGTGATTTGATGAGGTGGAGATGTGTAAGTTGCTTAGTTGGGAGCAAACATGGGTTTGTTCTACAGATCGGTATTTACCAGTGAGATAGTATAGGAAGTGATATTGGTAGTTCCAAATGTTAGACCGTTGCAAGACCTCCTGGTTTATGAGCTTGGAAGATTGTGGGCTCGGTAGCTGATCCCGACAGATCCCTGTGACTTTTAGGGCATCCGTGAACGAAGTTCAGTTTGAAGTTGGACAGGAAGTGTGGGTCATGAGGAATTTCCATATGAATCACCAGTTTTCTTTATCTCAGAAATAAGGATAATCCCTGAAGGGAGATACCTGCATCTCTTTTAGCTGATTACAATAGAATATATCCATTATTTTAATTAATATTCCTATATTGCTGTTTCTTGATTAACCAAATTTTTAGACATTTTGTAGTTATTTTTTTGCAAGGTATATGTGGATTTAGATTTGCTATATCACACTCTACTTCCTTTTCCCACAACAGAGTTATATCACAATTTTGTTTAAATCAGTGCTATTCATATGAGTAGAGCCTTGCAGATATTCTATTCTCTACCAACCCCCTTTAAAAAAACTTTATAATAATAAATTTCAGACATAGGAAAGCAGAGGAGTTATGAACTACCATATACTCACCATTCAGCTTCAAATCCAAGTCAATCTTGTTTCATTTATACTGATACCTGTTTCTTCTTTGCGCACTACCCTGCCCTCACTTCTACACACAGGATTATTTTGAAGCAAATACAAATTGGTATGTATTTCTAAAAGACAAGGATTATTTTTGGAAACAACCATTATGCCATTATTGCCTCTAGAAAAGTTAGAAATAATTTGTTAATATCATCAATATCTAGCCAGTGTTCAAATTTTGAATAATTGTTTATTTGAATTAGAATCCAAATAAGGACTGTGCACTGCAGTTCATTGAGGTCTTTTGAGTCTCTTATTTTGCAGGTACCCCTTCCATCTATTTTCTTTCTGTGTATGTTTTTGTTAGAAAAGAAAAAAAAATGGTTCATTTGTCCACTGTTTGGATTTTGCTGATTGCATCTCTGTGGCATCATTTAACTGTTTCCTGAAAATTGGTAGTTAAGTCTAGATGCTTGGTCAGATTCAGTTGAGATTTTTTTTTTTTGTCATGAATATGTCACACGTGGTGATATGTGATTCCATCAGAAGACACATATCTGGTACTCTTTCTTTTTGTAATGTTATCCACCATCGATGATTACTGTCTAGATTAGAGGTTGCAGAATGATATTTTAATTGTCATTCCTCCTTCATAGATTAGGTGAAATACTCTTTATTTTTTATTTCTATTTTTTTAAGATTTTATTTATTTGAGAGAGAGGGAGTGCTGGGGAGAGAGGCAGAGGGAGAGGGAGAAGCAGGCTTCCCATGGAGCAGGGAGCCCGATGTGAGGCTCGATCCCAGGACCCTGGGATCATGACCTGAGTCAAAGGCAGATGCCTAACCGACAGCCACCCAGGCGCCCCTGTTTATAAAGTAAAACTTCTCATCAACTGTTTGGTTACCCTGAAAGATAGTCTGTCTAGGAAAGAATATTTGAATAATGAGTTGCTTTCTTAGGATCCTAAAAAGGTGACCAGTAGTTTTTTATTCATTGTTGTTAGGAGCTCATGATTTAAACATTTTTTTATCTATAGGTCCATTATACTGGATCCTCAGATTATACCATTTTTAGCCATTGAGAGGCTCTTCAAGTTGGTGCCTGAGTTCATGTAACATGATTCTAATAGTTTTTGATAGCTCTCTTGCTTTCTGATATAACAGAATGTTCAGTCTCATCCTGGCATTTCTGACTCAATCCTGAAATCATCTCTTTCCCCAAAGGATCTTGGTTCCTTTTATTTGAATATAATACTTAGGGACTACAATCTAGACACTAGGGGTACTTACTCCTACTGGATGAATTATTATTTGTAGGCCTTTTCAATAGATAAAGTCAGGAACTTGTTTGTTTTCAATATAAAATAAACTGATTAACCTTTTTGTTCTAGTTAACATACAATGTTATATTCATTTCAGGTGTACAATATAGTGATTCAACAATTCCATATATTACTCAGTGTTCGTCCAAGATAAGTGTACTCTTAATCCCCTTCATTTATTTCACCCATCCCCCCGACCACCTCTGCTCTGGTAACCATCTGTTTTTTCTCTATAGTTAAGAGTCTTTTTTGTTTGTTTGTTTGTTTGTCTCTTTTTCCTTTGTTGGTTTGTTTTATTTTTTAAATTTGACTTATGAGTGAAATTATATGGTATTTGTCTTTCTCTGACTTGCTTATTTTGCTTAGCATTATACTCTCTAGATCCATCCATGTTGTTGCAGTGGCAAGATTTCATTCTTTTTATGGCTGAATAATATTCCATTGTCTGTATAAATACCACATCTTTATCCATTCACCTATCAGTGGACAGTTAGGTTGCTTCCATAATTTGGGTATTATAAATAATGCTGCTATATAAGCTTAGGGGTGCATGTATCCCTTTGAATTAGTATTCAGTAATGCAATTACTGGATCATAGGGTAGTTGTATTTTTAATTTTCTGAGGAACTTCCAAACTGTCTTCCACAGTGGCTGCACCGGTTTGCATTCCTACCAAGTGCAAGAACATTCCTTGTTCTCCACATCCTCACCAACACCTGTTGTTTCTTGGTTGTTCATTTTAGCCATTCTGACAGGTGTTAGGTCACCTGTCATTAAGATATCATCTTAATGACAGGTCACCTGAACATTAAGATATCATCAGGTGAGGTGATATCATCAGGTCACCTGAACATTAAGATATCATCAGGTGAGGTGATATCTCATTGTGGTTTTGATTTGCATTTCCCTGATGATGAGTGATGTTGAGCATCTTTTCGTGTGTCTGTTGGCCATCTGTATGGCTTCCTCGGAGGAATGTCTGCTCATGTCTTTTGCCCATTTTATAATTGGATTATTTGGTTTTGGGTGTTGAGTTGTATCAGTCCTTTATATATTTTGGAGACTAACCCTTTATCAGATATGTCATTTGCAAATATCTTCTCCCATTCAGTAGGTTGCCTTTTAGTTTTGTTGTTTCCTTTGCTGTGCAGAAACTTTTTATTTTGACGTAGTCCCAATAGTTTATTTTTTCTTTTATTTCCCTCATCTCAGGAGACATATCTAGAAAGATGATGCTATAGCCGATGTCAGAGAAGTTACTGCCTGTGATCTCTTCTAGGATTTTGATGGTTTTAGGTCTCACGTTTAGGTCTTTAATTCATTTTGAGTTTGTTTTTGTGTAGCTTGTAGGAAAGTGGTCCAGTTTCATTCTTTTGCAAGTAGCTGTTGAGTCTTCCCAACACCATTTATTGAAGAGACTGTCTTTTCCCCATTGTATATTATTTCCTCTTTTGTCAAAGGTTGGCCACATAATTTTGGGTTTATTTCTGGGCTTTCTGTTCTGTTCCGTTGATCTATGTGTCTATTTTTGTGCCCGTTCCATATTGTTTTGATTATTACAGCTTTATAATTTAACGTGAAGTCTGGAATTGTGATACCTCCAGTTTTTTTTTCCTTTTCAAGATTGCTTTGGCTATTCTGAGCCTTTTGTGGTTCCAACAAACTTTAGGAATGTTTATTTTAGTTCTGTAAAAAATACTGTTGGTATTTTGATAGGGATTACATTAAATCTGTAGATTGATTTGGATACTGTAGACATTTTTTTAAAAGCTTTTATTTATTTATTTAACAGAGAGAGAGAGAGACAGCGAGAGAGGGAACACAAGCAGGGTGGGTGGGAGAGGGAGAAGCAGGCCTCCCACTGAGCAGAGAGCCCGATGCGGGGCTCGATCCCAGGACCCTGGGAACATGACCTGAGCTGGAGGCAGCCACTTAACAACTGAGCCACCCAGGCGCCCCTGGATACTATAGACATTTTAACAGTATTTGTTCTTCCAGTCCATGAGCATGGAATGTCTCCATTTATTTATGTTGTCTGCAATTTCTTTCATCAGTGTTTTATAGTTTCCAGAGCATGGGTCTTTCACATCTTTGGTTAAGTTTATTCATAGATTTTCTTTAAGATTTTATTTTTGGGTGTAACCTCTACACCCAACATAGGGCTCAAACTTAAAACCCCAGGATCAAGAGTCACATGCTCTACCAACTGAGCCAGCCAGGCGCCCTCTAGATATGTTATTATAAAATAAACTAATTACTCTTGCATCTATTTTTAAGATCCAAAGGTACTGATTCTGAGTGATACCAATACAGTCCCTCATTTGCTTTACCCCACAATACAAGTGCAATAGTCTCTGAATTACTTCTCTTATTACACAAGTAATACATATGTTTATTGTTTCAGGGATCAGTGGTGTTCAGTGATGTGTCTATAGACTTCTCACAGGAGGAGTGGGAGTGCCTGGACCCTGGTCAGAGGGACTTGTACAGGGATGTGATGTTGGAGAACTATAGCAACCTGCTGTCAATGGGTAAGGGCTTCTATACCAGTAATTTAGAGTTCTTCTTGGAATGTTTCTTCCACAGTGAATTTCCCAGCTGCTTTTCGAGTTACCGGCTGAATTTCTGCTCCCTATTCCCAAATAAGTGGTTTGAGCTGCAATGAAAAGGAAGAGTTGGAAATGGGCAACTCCAGTGACTGTGGCAGAAGCTTCATCCTCTTTCTTTGGCTGTTCCTGTAGTGGCGTCTCCTCTTTTGTCATCAAGGGACTGGATCTGATTTCTGGATCTGGTTTACCCACAGCGTAACCATGTCCCATATCTTTTCTTGTGAGCAGGACTTTACATTCCTAAGCCTCAAGTTATCTCCTTATTGGAACAAGGAAAAGAGCCCTGGATGGTTGGCAGAGAGCTGACAAGAGGCCTGTGTTCAGGTGAGTGAGAAATGATTGGGCAGGAGCAAGGCATTACAGGTAAACTCAGCACCTTTGAGATGTTATCTAGGCTTGTTGGAAAAACCAAGTCCTCTTAGTGTGAGTTTACAAACGACCTGTTTCATTCCTTCTCTCACTTACTACTCTTTCTGCTACTCTTCTCCAACAACCCTCATAATTTCAAGTAGGGTGAGCCCTTCACTTCCCCTCCAATAAAACTCTTTTACCCATATTTTAGATTTAGTTCCTTGTTGGCTGTTCTTCCTCTTAAATGTTTTCTGTGTGTGCATGCATGCATGTGTGTATGCACAGCCCCTCCTCCAAGTACTGGTCTTCATGAATATTACTTGCCAGTGACTTGTTTTATCAGTTTGTTGTGCATTATTTCTTTACCCAGTGTTTTTCATTTACTGATTTGTGCAAGAGAGCCTGCCAGGTGCTGTCGTTTGCTAATCATGTCACCTATTAAGAACTTGGGAGTCAGGGGCGCCTGGGTGGCTCAGTCATTAAGCGTCTGCCTTCGGCTCGGGTCATGATCCCAGGGTCCTGGGATCGAGCCCCGCATCAGGCTCCCTGCTCCGCGGGAAGCCTGCTTCTCCCTCTCCCACTCCCCCTGCTTGTGTTCCTTCTCTCGCTTTGTCTCTCTCTGTCAAATGAATAAATAAAATCTTAAAAAAAAAAAAAAGAACTTGGAAGTCAAAAAGTAGTGTTAAAATATATCCATGAATAATTTCCACAAAGTAGAATCTAGTAAGGAGAATCAGGGGGCTTAGCAGAAAGTCAGTGGCTAAATATGCAGAAGTGGAAAATCCATACTGAATAGTTGGGAGTTTTGCAAGTGATTGCAGTCACCTTCTATGATGACAATGTTGGGGAAAATGAAAAAGCCTATAATGGAAAGGAAGAGGTGTCAGAGGAGGCGAGATTTAGGATAAAGTGTTTACCTTATCCTAAATGCTCCAGAAGAGCATTACTGTATAGTAAGTATTGGTCCCAGTGGGACCAATGCTGGGCGTACAGCATTGAATAAAACATTCAGAGTTTTGCTCTTCTGGAGCCTATGTTCTAGAAGGTGAGAGAGAAAAAATAGATATGTTTATAATGTCAGATGGTGGTAAGTGATGTGAAGGGAGGTTAGAGAAGGCCTCTTTGATGAGGTGATAATTTAACCGAAACCTGAAGGAAGCGAACAAGTGTGAATCTGTAGAAGAGATTCAGGCAGAAGGAAATGAAGAACAAAGTCCCTGAATTAGGAGCTTTTTGGCATCTACCATTGTGGTTGGAACAGAAGAAGCAAAGAGGGACTTGTGGGAAAGGAGATCAGCAAAGTAGCAGGATGCACGTGTGTTTGTGTGCTAGGTGCACGTGAGAGGTGGGGTGTGCATGCAGATGATTTGGGGCCTTGGGGACCTTGGTATGGGCTTTGAATTCTATTCGGAATGAGATGATTTGAGTGGAGGAGTGACATCATGTTTTTAAGGAGGTTGCTAATTTTGGACTCTTTGGAATAAAATTTAGGGAGTCCATGAGCTTGAAAGAGAAGGAAAAAATACTTTATATTTAACTAACCTCGAATTGAAAATTGCATATATTCCTACTGTGGTGTATGGAACAAACCATAGCAGTATTGTATAGTTCCTGTGACTTTGACATGAATGGAAATCACAGATATTTTCATATCATCTTACTGTTAATGTAGATGTATTGAAAAATTATTTGTGCTCATCAGTATTTCAGAATTACTATAGTACTAGGCTCAGTATTAGGTCTTACTATTTAATGTATTAAGAAAACTCCAGGGCGCCTGGGTGGCTCAGTCGGGTGTGTCTGCCTTCGGCTCAGGTCATGAATCCAGGGTCCTGGGATTAAGGCCCACATCGGCCTCCCCAGTCAGTGGGGAGGCTGCTTCTCCCTCTCCCTTTGCCCCCCGCCCCCACTCGTGCTCTCTCTCTCAAATAAATGAATAAAATCTTAAAAAAAAAAAAAGAAAAGAAAACTCCAAGTGGAGGGAAGAACCCCTGCGAAGGCCCTTCTAGGAGGGGAAAGCTTGGTGTGTTTGAAGAACTGAAAGAAAGGGAGGGTTACTGGGCTGGTGAGCAAGCAAGCGTGGAGTGTGAGTCAGGATTGGAGATCAGTTGGTCTTTGCCAGTGAGTGTGAGGAGTTTGGTTTCGAGCAGTGGAAGGCCAGGCCACATTAATTTTGGTTGCTGAATAGATTAAAGAGTGTGAGAACTTGGTGGGGGGATGGGTTGGGAGGCTACCTCAGTGGCCTGAGTAAGAGATGATTCTGGTTTGGAAGAGAGGCCATTGGCAGTGGACATAGAAGTGAATAGTTTTAAAAGTTACTTAGGAGCTTAACTCTCTGGAAATTGCTGAAATATTCTATGGGGAGAGGAGAAAAAAGATTATGCTAGAAAGAATTCCTTGTTTCTGGCTTGAGTTGTTCCAGTAGGCTCCATTTTGATGTCTTCAAACCATTTAATTTGCCTAAAATCCCCATTTTTGGTAAGAAATTCTTTCGTAATAATAGCTATCAAATACTGAACACTTGACTCAAAGACATTTACAGGCATTATTCCTTTCCCTCCCAGGAATCATGAGGTAAAGATGATCTCCCTTTTGCAGATGAGGAAATGAGGACTTAGGTTAAATAATTGCCCAGGAACATACAGTGAGTGACTGTGAGTTGGAATTCCACTCTATCAGCTTGCTTCCACTTGTCATTTTTCCATGACAGTACTTTCCACTGTGTCTTATTTTCTTCCTGTTTGCCTTAAACGTTAGCTGCCTCCTTTTCAGCCACTGCAGTGGTACATGAGTAAGTCTCTTCTCCCAAGATCAGCATCACAAAATTCCAAGGCAAACAGTATTTTGACTGAATCACCAGAACAGAACATATTCTGAGTCTTCCCTATCTACTACTCACATCAATTTAGTTCAATACCTTAGACTGACTCTAGGCTCTGGCCCCTTGTGGCTAGCCCTCTGTAATCTCTTTCAAATTTCGGCCAGTCTGTCCTTACTTTGGAACCTATTCAGTTTCCATCACAACTGGGAGTGCTGCAGTTCTGACCCTAACTGCCCAGAGTTAGCATAGACCCTACAGATTAATAGCAGAGTTGTACGCAAGACTGCCCTCGCTTTATTTTATTTTACTTTTTTAAAGATTTTATATATTTATTTGAGAGAGAGAGAGCAAGCAAGAGTGGGGGGAGAGGGAGAAGCAGACTCCCCACTGAGTTCGATCCCAGGCCTGGGATCATGACCTGGGCCAAAGGCAGATGCTTCACTGACTGAGCCACCCAGGCGCCCCTGCCCTCACTTTTAGATGCCAGCTGCAAGTCTCAGAGTTCTTAGACACTTACACTTCTGAGCAACTGGCTATAAATTTGGGGATTTCCACAGCTCCTGCAAGTTCAATAATTTGCTAGAATGATTCACAGAACTCTAGAAAGCTTTATACTTATAGTTGCAGTTTTACTCTGAAGGATACATTTTAGGGCAAGGTCTAGTAGGCTTCCAGATACAGAGGTTCCACACCCTCTCCCTTGGGATCAAAGTGTGTCACCTACCTGGCACATCAAGTGTGTTCACCAACCAGAAAGGTCCACTGAGCTTTGATGTACAGAGTTTTTATTGGGATTTACTCACACTGGCATGATTGAGTGAGTCATTGGCCACTCAATCTCTGGCTCTTCTCTCCTCCCCAGAAGGCCAGTAGCTGAAGGTCCCAACCCTCTAATAACATGCTAGGTCTTTCTGGTGACCAGTCCCCATCCTGCAGCTATCTAGGGATCTGCTGTGAATCACCTCATTGGCATAGCAAAAAACATTCCTATCACTCAGGGAGTTTCAAGGGTTTTTGAAGCTCTGTGTTAGAAACCAAGGACAAAGACCAAATTTATTCTTTATCATACTACAGAGCCCAGAAATCTTCCCCATGTGCATTTGTTCCTCTCCAGAAACCTTTAATGGAGGTCAGCAAATTATCCACTTTTTGTGATACATATAGTATGATGGTTTCTTACGTGTTCATACATGCATGCTTATATAGATGTATATAGGACTTGTCATCTTTTCATATGCCCAGTAGCGTGTATTTACCGTCCTTTCCTTATGATTCTGATCCACATCAATATTTGAGAATTGTTGTGGTTTCCTCTTTCTGTAGTCTCCTCCCTCACATTCTGCATTATATCTCATTAATTTCAGTGCAGTTTTGGGGTCTATTTTCAGGTTAAACAGATATACTTGAGAACTGTATGTCATTTACCACCAGATACTCTTTTCACTTTAATTTTTCCATTTCTATTATAGAAGTTTAAGTTTTCATAAATGGGTGGTGGGAGTGGGGTGGTAAGAATATTTAACATTTCATTTTCTTTCAGATCTGGAATCAATGTGTGAAACCAAGTTACTGTCTCTGAAGAAGGAAGTTTATGAAATAGAATCTTGCCAGAGGGAGATAATGGGGCTTACAAAGCATGGCCTTGAGTACTCCAGTTTTAGAGACATTTTGGAATATAGAAACCACTTTGAAAAACAACTGGGATATCAAAGTGGGCATTTCAGCCAAGAAATATTCACTCATGAATACATGCCCACATTTATTCAACAGACATTCTTTACTCTACAGCAAATAATTAACAATGAAGAGAAACCCTATGAATGTAAGAAATGTGGAAAGGTCTTTAGTCAGAATTCACAGTTTATTCAACACCAGAGAATTCATATTGGTGAAAAATCTTACGAATGTAAGGAGTGTGGGAAATTCTTTAGCTGTGGCTCCCATGTTACTCGACATCTGAAAATTCATACTGGTGAAAAACCCTTTGAATGTAAGGAATGTGGCAAGGCTTTCAGTTGTAGCTCATACCTTTCTCAGCATCAGAGAATTCATACTGGTAAGAAGCCCTATGAATGTAAGGAATGTGGGAAGGCCTTTAGCTATTGCTCAAATCTTATTGACCATCAGAGAATTCACACTGGTGAAAAACCCTATGAATGTAAAGTATGTGGGAAAGCCTTTACTAAGAGCTCACAACTTTTTCAACATGTGAGAATTCATACAGGTGAGAAACCCTATGAATGTAAAGAATGTGGCAAAGCTTTTACTCAGAGCTCAAAGCTTGTTCAGCATCAGAGAATTCATACTGGTGAAAAACCCTATGAGTGCAAGGAATGTGGGAAGGCCTTTAGTAGTGGCTCGGCGCTTACTAATCATCAGAGAATTCACACTGGGGAGAAACCCTATGATTGTAAGGAATGTGGGAAAGCTTTTACTCAGAGTTCACAACTTCGTCAACATCAGAGAATTCATGCTGGTGAGAAACCCTTTGAATGTCTTGAATGTGGGAAGGCCTTTACTCAGAACTCACAACTTTTTCAACATCAGAGAATACATACAGATGAAAAACCGTATGAATGTAGTGAATGTGGAAAGGCCTTTAATAAATGCTCAAACCTTACGCGACATCTGAGAATTCATACTGGTGAAAAGCCCTATAACTGTAAGGAATGCGGGAAGGCATTTAGTAGTGGCTCAGATCTCATTCGTCACCAGGGAATTCACACTGATGAGTAACAAAAGTTAAAGCTCCTGTTACCTTCCTAATATTTTAAACAAAAAAAATTCACGTTTGATAGTTCGCTTTCACTATTTTTTGTTTTTAAATTTTATTTTATATTTCTTTTTAATTCAAATGTTTTTCACTCTAAGTTATGAATTAAGATTCTAAATTGACATTTACCCATCCCCGTTCCCCAATCTTGTACTAAGGGCAGTTCAATAATTCTTTTCTTGCCTATTATTTCATTCTACCTTCTTGGTGAGACATTATATTCTTGTTTATGTTTGCTTGTATTTTTTTCTTCTCTGATCTATGTATTTGTGCTTACACCAGTATCACACTGTTTAAAATTGTGTGATTTTGTATTTTTTAATTGTAGAATTATAACCTTGTTTTTGAAGTCAGTATTAATCTTGTGTTTCATTTCACAAATTTGTGTTTTCTTACATAAAACAGAAAATCAGAAAACCAGCAACTAAAAACCAAGATTAACAGTAATCATAGCAACTATCAATGACTACTCTTAAGTTGATAGAGCAAACCTTCCAGACTTTGTTTTTAAAGTCATGGTATGCATGCATGTTATCCCTTCACCTGTTTTGGTCATACCAAAAAATATGGTTGCCATTTCAATAAATATAGATTTTTAAAATGAGTTATATATACTTAATGACTTTTCAAAACAACTTTATTACTCATGTTCTGTTTGCATCTAAACATTTGCAGTTATGAAATATGCCCTGATTACTATGACCCCAAATTTATCGTTGAATGTTTGTTTCTTTCTTTTAAAACATCTATTTATTGCTGAAATTATGCACATTTTCTCCCTGTAAACTGTTTTGTTCCTTTTTATCCACCCCCATCTCGTACTAGAAAGATAATGAACCACTGTTATCAAAGTGTTGTTTATCCTTCTAGTTTTGTTTTGTTTTTACTTTTTACTCTTATATGTTAGTGGCAATTTATTTCTTATATATTATTAAAGATAATCATGCTGTATGTATTCATTTGTTGTGAGGATTCAATGAATTAATAAATGTAAAGTGCTTAGAACTATTCCTGTTACATAGTAAATGTTTAGTAAAAGTTGTCCACTATTATCATTGATACTCATTTTCATAGTTATCTTCATTATTATTTGTGGAAAGGATTTTTTTTAAGTTTATTTAAGTAATCTCTATACCCAATGTGGGGCTTGAACTCATGACCCTAAAATCAAGAGACACACACTCTTCCGACTGAGCCAGCCAGGCGCTCCTATTTGTGGAAAGGATTTTAGCCATGTTGCTTACCTTTGTCTAAATCAAAGAATTCCTAATGAAAAAAAAGAGAGAAATGAACGTAATTAGTATAGGAAAGCTTTTCTTTTTTTAAGATTTTTATTTTAATTATTTGAGAGAGAGAGCACAAGCAGGGTGAGGGGCAGAGGGAGAAGCAGGCTCCCTCATCAGGGAGCCCGATGTGGGGCTCAATCCTGGGACTCCAGGATCATGACCTGGGCTGAAGGCAACCTTTTTAACCGACTGAGCCACCCAGGCACCCCTAGGAAAGCTTTTCTCATCACTCATTATTCATCATGGAATTTTAAAAGGAAAAAAAAGAATTTGTGAATAGTCTTTCTTCAGACTTCATCTTCTATGCTTGCACAAAAGATTAATGCCAGTCTGAAACCCTGTGGATATAATGATGAGTAGTTGAAAGCACAGCTGTCAAAAAATAGGAAGAGATAAGAATATTTTAATAATTAGTTCCCCCCCCCGCCAAAAACAGAAAATATAGAGGCCACAGTGTTTGACCAGAATGGAGAAAACAGTAACAATAGATAGTCATCAAATATCTAAAATTTAAGTCCGTGCTCCCTATTGATTAACATGGGTCAGGGAACTAAGTCCTTAATATACATATTATTTAAATGAATGAAAACACAATTGAAAAACCTGTGAATGGCAGGTTGTATTGGAAGTTTTATAAACCAGTTTGCATGTATATATTAAAATACTAGACAGGTCATTAATAAACTCAATATAGAACTCAAGGAGCTTAAATAAGCAAAAATAAGCCTAAAATGTGGGTAGAGAAAGTCATTATTATACAGAAATAAATGAAAAAAGTAAACAAACTGAAATAGAAAATTTGATTATTTGACAGAAAAAAAAGTAGACACACCTTAGTCATTTGTTTGGGGAAGTAAGGATGATAGATGAACAGGATTGTGAAATTGAAACAACTACATATGTAATTAAAAGGATTTTATCTTTTTGGTTAATGACAGTGTTCTGAGATTTGTGGTGTAGGTTGCACAACTTTGTGAATATGTACTAAAAACCACTGAACAGTATACTTTAAAAGGGTGAATATAATAGTATATGAATTTTATCACAAGTAAAAAAACAAAAGTACTATAGGTATTTTTATACCATATCTGAAAATCTGGACAAAGTATGGGATTTTTATTTTATTTTATTTATTTATTTATTTATTTATTTGAGAGAGAGACACACACAGTGAGAGAGCGAACACAAGCAGGGGGAGTGGGAGAGGGAGAAGCAGGCTTCCTGCAGCCTGATGGGGGGCTCCATCCCAGGACCCTGGGATCATGACCTGAGCCTAAGGCAGATGCTTAATGACTGAGCCACCCAGGTGCCCCACATATGGGATTTTTATAAAGAAATTGAACTGACACAGAATTGACTACAGCAGAGGTGTAAAATCTTAATAGATTCCCCTCCAAAAGGAACATTTTAAAATTACACTAAAATTACTTCAAATGCCACACAGCTATATTAAGGGAGACACCAAATTATATATATTTAATAGATGAAATCTATGAAATGTTTTAGGAACTCTTTCAGGACACAGACTGAGACAGCAACTTATCTATTTCTATGAATTTATAATCCTAATGTTAACCAGTATTTCTTTTTAAAGATTTTATTTATTTTTTGACAGAGAGAGACACAGCGAGAGAGGGAACACAAGCAGGGGGAGTGGGAGAGGGAGAGCAGGCTTCCCGTGGAGCGGGGAGCCCGATGCTGGGCCCGATCCCAGGACCCTGGGATCATGACCCGAGCCGAAGGCAGATGCTTAACGACTGAGCCACCCAGGCGCCCCTATAATCCTGATGTTAAAACTTGCTTAAAGAACACAAAAAGATAATATGCCCAGAATTGGTTATGAAAACATGCAATGTTATAAATGCGCACATCAAATCTAGTCATCTATTGAAAGAAAATAAATACCTGTCACAATCTGGATTTAGGAACAAAATGTTTCTGATAAACCCTATCCAAACTTGCTATTTGCTTTCTGAAACGAAAATCAAATTGATTTAGATAACATCGTATCCCTTAGTATCAGAAGCTCAGGAACCAAATGGATTGGGACAGCAAGGAATTCTTGGAATACAACACAAGATAATTGACATGGAATTTCTAGAGTTCAAATAACTAAAGCACTATAAGTGAAAATATACTATCAAGCCCCAATGCCTTCTAAATGCACAATTCTTGTTCTTAGCGGTATTTGACAGAATGGGATTTATTTTGTAAATAAAAAGAGTTATCCTACCTGCTGCAAAAGCACTGCATTCATCCATTTATATCCTGTCTACTTCTCACTTGAAGAGTCTTTAAAACAAAGGCAATGAACGCAATTACTGCCATGCATATTAGTATAAGGGTGTAGGGGGAGGTGGGAAGGAGCTTATTCACAGAATTTCAACTTTGATTGCAATTAGAGCGTAGACGAATATGAAAAACCTTCACTGCCATGACTGCAAGAAAAACCTTGACAAGATAAAAATCATACTTTTATATGGGACTATCTAAGAGTGGTGGAGACAAAGAAGCATTGAACTGAATTTCTGACGAAATAACCCCCTTTTAAGTGAACAGATTGCTGTGTGACTTTCCATACCTAAGTGCAGTGCATGTTATAGGGATGAGGATGAAGGAATATAGATGAAGAGACCATGGAGATAAAGAGAAATGAGAGCCTACAATGATACTTAGGACTTTTCTGGATGGATTAAAATCTGAAAAGCCCTGAATGCCAAAGATTTAAACAATACTATCAACCAACTTTACCTACTTGATATTTATTTAATGATACTCTCTGTACACTCTCTACCACAGAACATACTTGCTTGTCTATTATATAGGAAACACTACAATAGACCACATGCTGAATCATAAAATAAGATTCTGTAACTATCAACAGACTTACATCATACAGATTACGTTCTTTAATACAGAACTAAACGCAGCTCAATGATTAAAGATTATATAGAAAATCCTGTTTTCTTCCAGATGCTTGATAGTCTTAGCTTTTAACTTAGGTATGTGATTCACCTAGAATTAATATTTGTGTATGGGATAAAGTACAGGTTGAGGTTTCTGTTTTGTTTTTTTGATTCTGTGTGTGTGTGTGTGTGTGTGTGTGTGTGTTCCCCTCACACAGATACTCAGTTGCTCCAGTACTTTTTGTTAAAAAAAGACTTTCATCTCCAATAGGTGCTTTGGCACTTTTATAAAAAAAAAAAAAATCAATTGACCATGGGGTGCCTGGGTGGCTCAGTCGGTTAAGCATCTGCGTCCGGGTCAGGTCATGATCCCGGGGTCCTGGGTTCAAGTCGCACATCTTTCTTCCTGTTTAGCGGGGAGTCTACTTCTCCCTTTCCCTCTACTGCTCTCTCTCTCTGTCAAATAAGTAAAATCTTTCAAAAAAAATCAATTGACCATAAATAAAGCAACACTTTATATGAGCAATGTACAATTGTAAAATGAAACAAAAATACAGTTTATAATAATATCAAAGAATACAAAATACTTAGGAGTAGTGTAATAAAAGATATGAAAGACCTTTATATGGAAAACTGCAAAACACTGCTGAGAGAAGTTAGACAAGATTTAAATAAATGGAGATACCATGGCTGTGGGTTGGAAACTCAGTATCTTTAGTCAATCTTCCCCAAAGTATCTACAGATTCAGTGCCACCCCAGTCAAAATACCAGCACTTTTTTAAATTTTTAATTGGTAAAATTATTCTAAAATTTGTACTGTAGTCCTCCCCTGGCCCCACTGCCTTATCTGCAAGGGATATGGTTCCAAGACCCTCAGTGAATGCCTGAAACTGCAGCTAGTACAGAACCGGATTTTTCCTGCTTCTCCCTCTCCCACTCCCCGTGCTTGTGTTCCTGCTCTCGCACTCTCTCTGTCAAATAAATAAATAAAATCTTCAAAGCAAAACAAAACAAAAAAAAGAACTGGATTTTTTTCTTTTCTCTCCTTATTAAGTCAAGAACTTGCACCTTTTCACTTAAAGGAAGTACTTTACAGCTTCTCGTTGACATACCCAAATTGCCAGCACCACTACTCTCGTGCTTTGGGGCTATTAGGTAAAATACGGCTCACTTGAGCACAGGTGCTATGATACCGTAACAGCTGATCCGAGAACCTGGACAGCTAAGTGACTAACAGGCGGGTGGCATAGGCAGTGTGGATACACTAGACAAAGGGACACGTCCTGAGTGGGACTTCATCACACTACACAGAACGGCTCACGAGTTAAAACTTACGAAGTGTTGGGCGCCTGGGTGGCTCAGTTGGTTAAGCAACTGCCTTCGGCTCAGGTCATGATCCTGGAGTCCCAGGATCGAGTCCCGCATCGGGCTCCCTGCTCAGCAGGGAGCCTGCTTCTCCCTCTGACCCTCCTCCCTCTCATGTGCTCTCTCTCATTCTCTCTCTCTCAAATAAATAAATAAAATCTTTAAAAAAAAAAACTTACGAAGTGTTTACTTCTGGAATTTTACAGTTGCTATTTCTGGACTGTGGTCTGACCGTGGGTAACTGAAACCCGGAAAGGGAAACCGTGGATAAGGGGGGAGCTACTGTCTAGAAACCCAAAGACCTAGAATAGTTAAAAATCAGTATTGAAAAGGAACCAATTGGAGGACTTGTGGCATCTGAGTTCAAGCCTCGCTATAAAGCTCTGATAGGCCGGGGTGCCTGGGTGGCTCAGTCGTTAAGCGTTTGCCTTCGGCTCAGGTCATGATCCCAGGGTCCTGGGATCGAGCCCCGCATCGGGCTCCCTGCTCCTTGGGAAGCCTGCTTCTCCCTCTCCCACTCCCCCTGCTTGTGTTCCCTCTCTTGCTGTCTTTCTCCCTGTCAAATAAATAAAAAAACCTTTAAAAAAAAAAAAAAGCTCTGATAGGCCGATAAGGACCGTAGTGTTTGTCTAAGGATAGACAAACAGGTCAATGCAGTAGAATAGAGTCCAGAAATAGAAAACAGTAAGCCTCAGAGTTCAACTTGTATATTCCAGTGTGTCACAAATTAGTTTGACCGTGAAAACCGTTTTCCTCCTCATGGTCATTAACATTTGTGAGAAATAAACACATCTGGGAAATAGTTACTTGACCAAAGCACATGATAGAAGGATAAAGTTTAGGAGATTACTGTAGTTAGCCAAGTATCTGGAGTTAGGGCTTTTCCATGTCTCTAGTATTAGGCTCTAGTTTGTCAGGGAGAGTTGTCCTACTCTGCAGAAGGAAATGTCCTTCACCAAAGATCTCATAAATCTTTCCTTCTTCTATAATTTCCTCTTCAGTCAGATCCTGTGAGAGAGATTTTCTTGAACACCGAATTATGGTAATTTTTACAGGAAAAAGTGATTCCAACCCTTTCTTTTCCACATATGCATACATTTTTAATGTATCTTTTATTATATTCCTCTACCAAAATTACAGCAATAATATATTTTCACAACTAGTAAACAATGAGGTCATGTAAATAAATATCATGCCCCATCTCAATTCTTTCAGACATATCTATAATTTCAACAAAGCTTATTTATCTTTTCATACCTTTCTCCCCGCCCATATCAACATCGCACATGTCACTCTGATTTGTCCTTATTCAAGTTTTTAAATGGCACCAAGCTTGGGCAACTGTCTGGCTCAGTTGGTGGAGCATCTGACTCTTGATCTCGGAGGTCATGAGTTCGAGCCCCACATTAGGCGCAGAGATCACTTGAAAAATAAATAAATGGCGGGCGCCTGGGTGGCTCAGTTGGCTAAGCGACTGCCTTCGGCTCAGGTCATGATCCCGGGTTAGGGTTAGCAGGGAATCTGCTTCTCCCTCTGACCGTCCCCCCTCTCATGTGCTCGCTCTCTCGTTCTCGCTCTCTCAAATAAATAAATAAAATCTTTAATAAATAAATAAATAAATGGCACCACGCTATGCATTGTTTTCTCTAACTTTCTTTGCTCAAGCAACAGTCTATCTTGTACATCCCTTCAGATCAGTAGGTATAATCTTATTCTTTCTAAAATCTGCATTATATTGTACATTATATTCCTGCTCTTGGTTATTTGTGCCTTTTCTTTTTCACTTAATTAGTTTTTGTAGTGGTTTATTGATCTTTTGAAAGAATGACTTCTTGCTTTCTTGGTAGTCTCTGTTGTGTGGCTGTTTTCTTTTTTATGTATTTATTTATTTTTCTGTTTTTATTATTTTCTTACTTAACTTTTGGTTTAATTTAATGCAATTTTTAAAATTTAGGTGAATTTTTGTTTCATTGATTTTTACCATTTCTTCTTTTCTAATATGTATATTTATGACTATAAATTTTCTGTAAGATTTACCTCATCTGTTTCTTATGTTTTATTTTGATTATCACTTAATTTATATAATTTTATAAGTTCAAGGTAATCATTTTCTTCAATCTATAATCATAGAGGGAGGTCCCATGTACTCTGCACTCAGTTACCCTCAATGGTAATATTTTGCATAACTATAGTCCAATATCAAAAAAAGATTTTACCAGTTTTATATGCACTTATTTCTGTATGTAACTATTCTGTATAATTTTATCATGTGTGTAAGTTTCTTGTAGCCACCACAATATACAAAACTGTTTAATCACCACAAGGCTACCTTGATGCTACCACTTTATAGCCATGCCCACCCCTTCCCACATCTTTAAACCCTGCAACTATTAATCTGTTCACCATTTCACTAATTTTTTAAATTTCAAGAATGCTATATAAATGGAGTCATACAATATGTAGATCTTGTGACTGGCTCTTTTTTCTTTTCTTTTTGCATAATTGCCTTGAAATCCATCCAAGTTGTTGCATGTACCAATGGTTGAATAGTATTCCATGGTGTGAATATACCACAATTTTTTTGCTTTTTGTTTTGTTGTTGTTGTTGTTTTTAATGTGCCACAATTTTAAAAACTATTCCTCCATTTAAGGATATTTGAATTATTTCCCAATTTTGGCTATAATGAATAAAATTAATATGAACATTCGTGTACAGATTTTGTGTGAACACAGTTTCCAGTTCTCTGGGAGAAATGCGTAAGAGTTCCATTGCTGAGTCATACGGTAAGCGCATTTGGGGTTTTATAAGAAACTGTCAAACTATTTTCAAGAGTGGATGTACTGTATTACTATATTATATATACTGCAATGTATGGATGATCTCGTTCTCCACATCCTCACCCACATTTGCTGTTGTCACAATATTTTAGCCATTCTGATAGGTGTGTAGCTCTCCCAGAAATGGAATCTTAAACCAGTCATTCAGGAATTGCCTGATCAGCATTAATTAGGTAATCTGCTTAATGGACTCCTGCTAGCCCCTAAAGGAAAGTAACCTTGCAATAACAAATCTGATATTTATTTATTTATTTATTTATTTATTTATTTATTTATTTGCCTAGTACAATTTCCTTGTTCCTGTTCCCTTCTGACTATAAAATCTCTTGCTTTGTATGGTTCTTTGGAACTCCTTTTTATCTGCTAGATTGAATGCTACCCAATTAAGGAATGTTGAATAAAGCCAGGGAGATCTTTAAATTTTACCCAGTTGAATTTTAACATAGTAGTGGTCTCTAGTTGCCTGGTATCTGTCTCTGAGATGATATAGGGCAGAGGAAGTATTGACTTGAGGTAGATAAGGAGATGGTTGGGATATATAGACTCTGGTTTGGTTGATTTATATGTAAAAGACATGTTTCTTGCTAAGCCCCTTGCTATTTCTAAGAATTGGCTAGCCCTTGGAGGGACTCTCTCTCCAGATCTGTAAGGCTCCCAAATGCCAGATCAAGAATACAGAAAATAAGAAAATATACTTAATGCAACTGGCCCTGTGGTGAATAGATGCCAAACAAGACAAACACAGAATCTAAGAAAACACAGAACACATATACACAATAGAATAATACCCATCAATAAAATGGAATTAGCTATTGATACATGCAACAACTTGGATGGAACTTAAGGGCATTATGCTTAATGAACAAAAGCCAATATCAAAAGGTACATTTTGTATGATTCTATTCAACATCTTCAAAATGACAAAACTATAGTAACAGTGAACAGATAATTGGACAAGGAGAGTAAAAAGAAAACAGCTTCATTTTTGTCTCTCATTGTCACTTTAAATATGTTCGGTGGAGCTAGATCTTCCCTGATCCTGTTGAAAATTTATTTAGAGATCATGATTTTTTTTATCACACCTACAAATGGTTTCAGCTCAGTAATAACAATGTCCAGTCTTCATGGCTGAGCAAAAATTAAGACTTCTTCCTCTGCTTCCATCTGTTTACAGTTTATGCCAAATTGTATTTTCCAAAAATGAATGCAACTATATTTTTGGTCCCACATGGTCTTCCAGAACCTTGCCACTTTCCCATCAGAAAGTGGAGGCAATTTCCCCTTTCCACTGAATCTGGATGGACCTTTTAAATTGTGAGTACAGTGGAAATGATGCTATGTGATTCTGAGGCTAGGTGTAAAACATGATAGAGCTTCCATCTGGATCTTTCTTGGGACTCTTGCCTTTAGAACCCTGAGCTGCAGTGTAAGATGTCTGAGGCTACCATGCTGTTAAGAAGCCCAAACTAGCCCACACAGAGAGACCACATGGAGAAACCCTAAGATTACATGAAATAAGAGATATGTCCCACCAGCTCCCAGTGGCTCCGGGAACTCTGCACTCTTCCAGGTTCAGCTATCATGAAAAATTTGAGCCAAAACTGTCCATCCAGATTGTTCCAGAATTCCTGACCCAGAGAAACCATGAAAGATAGTAAATGATTGCTGTTGTTTGAAACCATTAAACTTGACAGACTGGATATACAAACAGACAATGACAGATCATATATGACAACAGAATTCTGACCTACAAATTCTGCAGCAACCAACTAGTTCCCAATCAGGAAACCAAACTAAACCTTGGCAGTGATCAGCCCACAACATTCAGGCTTTGGACAATGACTGCTAGCTCCCCTCCCACCTTTTTTTTTTTTTTTTGCCTCTGCTTCCAGTTCAGGACCAACCAGAGAAAGCCAAATTCGATCCCAAACCAGTCGTATAATATGCACTGCTTCTTTTTAGCTCACCTCCACCTTCTCTATGCCAATAATCTCCAATCACTGTATTCCTGAAGCCTTCCCTTTTTCACTATAAAGTTTTCCTACTCCCCTGCCTGCCTTTGAGCTCTGCCAAACACAGGTGATGGTGGTTGTAATACCAGTAATTTGAAACAACCTAATGATAACAAGATAGGACAATTACATAAGTGGCATGTAAAATTTACAAAATATTATGGAAGAATACTTCGTGTTCAATATATATTTGATTTAAAAAGCAGGTTAGGGGAGGGTATGTGCTATGGTGAGCCCTGTGAATTGTGTAGGACTGTTGAATCACAGACCTGTACCTCTGAAACAAATACATTATATGTAAAAAAAAAAAAAAAAAAAGAAGAAGAAGAAGATAGCAGGAAGGGAAAAATGAAGGGGGGGGAAGTTAGAGGGGGAGACGAACCATGAGAGACTATGGACTCTGAGAAACAAACAGGGTTCTAGAGGGGCGGGGGTGGGGGCATGGGTTAGCCTGGTGATGGGTATTAAAGAGGGCAAGTACTGCATGGAGCACTGGGTGTTATACTCAACAATGAATCATGGAACACTTTAACATAACATAATTAACATTAACATAACATAATTAAAATTAAATTAATAAAATCAAATAATTGATAATAATCATTAATAATAAATAATTAAATAATAATTAATAATAAATAATTAAATAATAAATAATTTTTTAAAAGGCAGGTTAAGCTGACATAAATAGGGGCGCCTGGGTGGCTCAGTTGGTTAAGCGACTGCCTTCAGCTCAGGTCGTGATCCTGGAGTCCCAGGATCGAGTCCCAGAATTGAGTGCGACATCGGGCTCCCTGCTCAGCAGGGAGTCTGCTTCTCCCTCTGACTCTCCCCCCTCTGGTGCTCTCTCTATCATTCTCCCTCTCTCAAATAAATAAATTAATAAAAATCTTAAAAAAAAAAAAAGATGACGTAAATATTCACATAAAAGATATAAGCTTAAATACAGCTAAGTCTGAACAGACTAATTACAGGCATTTTTTACATCTGATTGTAGACCGCGGAGACACGTGTCTGTTTTTGTGCAGGTGGGTCCAGCCCCCACGAGCGGGACCACCACGGCTTAGACTCTGCGTTCACCTACGCGGGTCTCGCCTCCGGGAGGGGTACCGAGCGCGCCCGGCCTGCGCGGGGGCTTCTGGGAGTTGTGGTCCAGCCGCCAGGCCCCTGCGCCGGGGCACCAGCTACTGGGCCTTCTCGGTCTGAAGCGCGGGTGGGCTGGGCCGTTCTCGGGCACGCGGCCCATGAAGGTCTCGTGGCGGCCTCCGTGCCCAAGACCTCCCAGGCGGACGTCCGGAGAGGTGAGTCCGCCAGTCTTACGGGCTGAGGGCGGCGGGAATAGCGGAGAGTATCCGGGTCGTGCGAAGGGGGACCAGGGAAAACCGAACGTTCGGGGCTCGCAGGGTCTGGGGGGCGACATGGGGGGTTCATGGTTCTTTTTTTTTTTTTTTAATTTTTTTTTTTTTTAAAGATTTTATTTATTCATTCGACAGAGAGACAGAGAGAGAGGGAACACAAGCGGGGAAGCGGGAGAGGGAGAAGCAGGCTTCCCACAGAGCAGGGAGCCCGATGCGGGGCTCGATCCCAGGACCCTGGGATCATGACCTGAGCCGAAGGCAGACGCTTAACCGACTGAGCCACTCAGGCGCCCCTGGGGGGTTCTTGGTTCTATTGAGATGCGCGGATGGCTGCGACTGTGTGTTCCCGGGTTGGTGAGCTGTGATGCATCCTTGGGTTGGGGGGGCGGGTGGGCAGAAGCCAGGGGGCCCTTGGATAAATCTCGCCCGGGCATTTTGGTTTGGGGGGGCAGCTGGGCCACCTCCCCAGGTTGGTGGAGAGAGGACAGTGAGGTAGGGTACAGGGGTTTGGCGGGGGGGACCGTCTAGGGCTGCATGTTCTTAGGTGTTTGTGGGAGTGGCTACATCTGTGCATTCTCGGGTTTGGGCAATGAGGGAGGAGTTAGTAAGTGGATGCCCCTGCCCTGATATCTTCAACAGAGAATTCTCCATACTCTTGCCAGAAAGGCTAGAGGGGTGTTGTTTTCACTTTGTTGTCCCAGTGGGAGTTATGGCCCCAGATGTTAAAGGTGGAGGTGCCCCAGTTGTGAATTTGGTATCCCAGGCCACCCCTGAGTCACAGCCTGGCTATATTAAGCAAAGCCCCTCTGAGTGCAGAGATTGAAGGATATGCGAGTTCTCCATTCTTCACGGTCTTGCAGGTGGACTTTGGTTCTTGACGCTTTTCTTTTTAAGTTTTTATTTTAATTCCAGTTAGTTAACATACAGTGTTATATTAGTTTCAGGTGTACAATATAGTGATTAATACTTCCATATATCACCTTGTGCTCATTACAGGTGCACTCGTTAATGCCCATCACCGATTTAATCCTTCCCCCACCCCCCTTCCCTCAGGTAACCATCAGTTTCTTCTCTATAATTGAGTTGGTTTCTTGATTTCTCTCTCTCTCTCTTATTGTTTTCCCTTTGCTTTTTTGTTTTGTTTCTTATTTCTACATGAGTGAAAGCATATAGTATTTATCTTTCTGATTTATTTTGCTTAGCATTGTACTCTGTAGTTCCATCTATGTCGTTGCAAATGGCAAGATTTCATTCTTTTTATGGCTGAATAATATTCCATTGTATATATATGCTGCCTCTTCTTCATCCATTCATCAACTGATGGACACTTGGGCTGCTTCCATATCTTGCCTATTGTAAACAGTGCTGCTAGAAACATCACGGTGCCTGTATCTCTTTGAATGAGTGTTCTTGTAGTCTTTGCATAAATACCCAGTAGTGTAACTGCTGGATCGCAAGGTAGTTCTATTTTTAACTTTTTGAGGAACCTCCATACTGTTTTCCGCAGTGGCTGCACCAGTTTGCATTCCCACCAACAGTGCAAGAGGGTTCCTTTTTCTCTACATCCTCACCAACACTTGTTGTTTGTTGTGTTGTTGATTTTAGCCATTCTGACAAGTGTGAGGTGATATCTCATTGTACTGTTGATTTGCATTTCCCTGATGATGAGTGATGTTGAGCATCTTTTCGTGTGTCTGTTGGCCATCTGTATGTCTTCTTTGGAGAAATACCTGTTCATGTCTTCTGCCCATTTGTTAATTGGATTATTTGTGTTTTGTTTTGTTTTTAAAGATTTTATTTATTTATTTATTTGAGAGAGAGAGAGAGAGAAACAGCATGAGAGGGAAGAGGGTCAGAGGGAGAAGCAGGCTCCCCGCCGAGCCGGGAGCCCGATGTGGGACTCGATCCCAGGACTCCGGGACCATGACCTGAGCCGAAGGCAGTCGCTTAACCAACTGAGCCACCCAGGCGCCCTGGATTATTTGTGTTTTGGGTGTTGAGTTTTATAAGTTCTTTATATATTTTGGATACTAACCCTTTATTGGATATGTTATTTACAAATATCTTCTCCCATTCCATAGGTGTCTTTTGGTTTTGTTGATTGTTTCCTTTGCTGTGCAGAAGCTTTTTATTTTGATATAGTCCCAATAGTTTATTTTTACTTTTGTTTCCTTGCCTGAGGAGACATATCTAGAAAGAAGTTGCTATGGTCGACGCCAAAGAAGTTACTGCCTATGTTCTCTTCTAGGATTTTTATGGTTTCAGGTCTCCATTTAGATCTTTAATCCATTTTGAATTTATTTTTGTGTATGGTGTAAGAAAGTGGTCCAGTTTCATTCTTTTGCATGTCGCTGTCCAGTTTTCCCAACACCATTTGTTGAAAAGACTGTCCTTTTCCCATTGGATAGTCTTTCCTGCTTCATTGAAGATTAATTGGCCATATAATTGTGGGTTTATTTCTGGATTTTCTATTGATGCTTTTATTTTCCTTTTAGGTGAGTGTGGATCTGCACAGACTGGGTATGAGGATTTCTGGCATGTGACTCAATCCTCATTTCTCTCAGCTCCCTATTCTGCCCTCTTTGGAATCTGCTGGCCCTGAGTGATCTGTGAAGAGAGGAGGAAATGGCCCCCAGGTTCCTGGCAGCAAGACCCCCAGTGAGTGGGATTTAACCTCTTTTGTGCAGTAATCCCTGTCCCCGGTTAGGTGACATGTTTGTTCACTGCCTTGCGGAGCCCACCAGGACTCTAAGACAAACATGAAACACGGCACAGCTTTAGGATACTCCAGAGGAGAGCCCACTCTCCCTCCTCAATGCACTCCCCCAGCCCCACCACCATATCAGAGCCCTGGCACACCTTAACCTTTGCCCCTACTTCCATTAATTTAGGTCACAAATGGTCCAGTATCTCTTCCACAAGCCCCAGTGTCTACCGTGTACATTGAGAAGTACTGTCCTTTCTTGCGGGCTTTGTAGGCCTTGTTAAAGTGGTTTTTGTTTGGTTTTGTTCTTTACTGCAATGGATTTTAAAATTTAAATGATATCAAATTTACAGAAGAATTGCAATAATAGTACAAAGAACACCAATATTGCCTTTACTCATATTCATCAATTGGCAGCTTTTTGTCACAGTTACTTTATCATTGCATCTCTGTGTATTTATCATTTTCTGAATCATTTGAGGCTAAATTGTGGACATCATCATGTCTTTTACCTCTAATTACTTTGGCACGCATCTTCTATAAGCAAGAACAGTCCCTTAAATGACCATAGTATAATTTAGAAAATTTAACCGTGATACAATACTATTGTCTGATCTCTAACCCATAATTAAAATTTGCCAATTGTCTTAATTACTTTCTTTATTGCCTTTTTCCCTTTGTTTCCTCTCTTTAGTCTTCTTTAATCTGCAACACTTTCTTTTTATTTTTTTAAAGATTTTATTTATTTATTTGACAGAGAGCGACACAGCGAGAGAGGGAATACAAGCAGTGGGAGTGGGAGAGGGAGAGGCAGGCTTCCCACCAAGCAGGGAGCCCAATGAGGGGCTCGATCCCAGGACTCCGGGATCATGACCTGAGCTGAAGACAGACGCTTAACGGCTGAGCCACCCAGGCGCCCCTCTCTGTCTTTCTTGATCATGATTTTTGATGAGTGCAGGTACAGCTGTTTTGTAGAATGTTCCTCAGTTAAGATTTATTTGATAGTTCTTCATGATTAGATTTAGGTTTTACACT
Source organism: Halichoerus grypus (assembly GCF_964656455.1). Classification (NCBI taxonomy): domain Eukaryota; kingdom Metazoa; phylum Chordata; class Mammalia; order Carnivora; family Phocidae; genus Halichoerus; species Halichoerus grypus. The sequence continues at coordinate 46,531,809 of NC_135726.1, read as the reverse complement.
TTTGGCAGGAATGATGCAGAAGGGACTTGTCCTCAGTGTGTCATATCAGATAGCACATAATATTGATTTGTTTCATTACTAGTGATATTAACTTTGGTGACTTAAATTAATGTAGGGTTGGGGTGCTTGGGTGGCAGTCAGTTAAGTTTTCAACTCTTGATTTTGGCTCATGTCATGGTCTCAGGGTCCTGGGATCGAGCCTGTGTCAGGCTCCATGCTTGGTGCAGAGTCTCCTTGGGATTCTCTCTCTCCCTCTCTCTCTGCCCCTCTTCCGGCTTGCACTCCCTCCCTCTCTCCCTCTATAAATAAAATAAAATAAAATCTTTTAAAAAATTAATGAAGGGGGCGCCTGGGTGGCTCAGTCGTTAAGCGTCTGCCTTCGGCTCAGGTCATGATCCCAGGGTCCTGGGATCGAGTCCCGCATCGGGCTCCGGGCTCAGCGGGAAGCCTGCTTCTCCCTCCTACACTTCCCCTGCTTGTGTTCCTGCTCTCACTCTCTCTCTGTCAAATAAATAAATAAAATCTTAAAAAAAAAAAAATTAATGTAGGGTCTCCCAGTTTTTTCCACTGTAAAGTTTCTATTTGGGGGTTGGAGAGGAAGAGGCAGACCTCTTAAGCCAGCTTGTCACTGTCATGTGGAAGGTACATCAAAGCCTATAAGGACAGTAAAAAGCTCAGTGGTTACCAGGGTTGACAGGAAGTGGTGAGTAGGAAGAGTGCAGAGGATTTTTAGGGCAGTGAAAATACTCTGTATGATACCATAATAATGGATACATATCATTATACATTTGTCCAAACCCATAGAATGTACAAAATCAAGAGTGAACTCTAATGTAAACTATGGACTTTGAATCTCAAGCTTATTCTCCTGATTCATACAATGTGGTGTGGGCAGCACCTCTGGAATTGTGTAGCTTTGGGTGTACTCTGGTTGAAGTTTGAGTCTTCCCATCAAAGAAACTTTAAGGGTTGGAGAGCTTTAAATGTGTCTCATATGTCTTTTCCATCTTCTACAAAATATAATGTAAGCAGGTGCATGGATGTTTGCCAAAATCAGGACCCTAGAAACCATCAAGATTCACTGTACTTGTCAACTGCATTACTCTGTGTGAATGGGTATGTCTGTGTGTGACTATGTCTGTCATTTTAACAGCTGGTGACATTCAAGGATGTGGCTGTGGACTTTGCCCAAGAGGAGTGGGAACATCTGGACCCTTCTCAGAGTCACCTGTACAGAGAAGTGATGTTGGAGAACTGTGAGAATCTCATCTCCTTGGGTGAGCACAGCATCTTCCCGAACCCATCTGCTCTCACAGTGGGTTCAACCAAATGGATTAAATCCCGAGGGGATTAGCATTTGGGCACCCACATATTCCAGATCCCTTATGGCAGAGGGTATCAGATTTGAGAGTGCAGAAAAATACCTGATCATTAGAAATGCCAGTTCCTGTCCAACTTAAAGAAGATTAAAGACACATTACAACTAAATGCAATGCTAAAAAATGTCCAGGAAGAGTGCCAAAAGGGACATATTGGCATCTTTTGCAAATTAACTGGATTACGTAAAATACTGTGTCAATGTTAAGTCCCCTGATTTTGATGACTGTCCTGCTGTTATGGGAGAGAATGTCCTTGTTCTTAGGAAATACCTACTAAGAATTGGGGCCTAGAGAGCCATGGGGCCTATAACTTTCTCTCACATGGTTTTGTTGTGAGAGAATTGTGTGTGTGGAGAGAGAGAGAAAGTAATAAAGTAAACGGGCCAAACAATAACAACTGGTGAATATGGGTCAGGGTTCTATGGGTGTTCTTGGTGTTACTCTTGCTACTTTTCTATAAAATACGAGGTTATCCAAAAAACCTACAACCCTGGCTTCTATCACCAGCGCTACTGATTCAGTGGATTTGGGATGGAGTCTGCATTTTTGACAAGTTTCTTCAAATCATACTTGGGGCTGCACTTCCTTGGCCTCATCACTGCCTATTCACCCCACTGAGCATTATTACTGTTTTATATTGCAAATGGGTCTCTTCACTGAAGTTCCCAAGAATTCCTGGAACTTTCCTTGTTTAGGGAATATATATACATATTTGTAAGTGTATAAGTAAATGCAAAATGTGATATTAATGTATAATAGATTTATTCACCTTTCTCAGTCTTCAGAGGATCTTCACGGATACCAAGGCCTAGATTTGACTTGTGTGAGGGTCCTTAGTCACATTGCAGGGCCCTAATCCACATGTCTTTCCCCTCAAGCAGGGCATCTGCTGTCCAAACCGGAAATGATTTTCTATTTTGAACAAGAAGATGATGTATGGATGGAGGAAGAAATGCCAAGAAGCTCCTATTCAGGTGAGAACCAGTCAGCCAGGAGTAAATGCCATCAGTAACCCACGAATCCATGAAGGGATGGGTAGCAATTTTAAAAATACATCTTGTTTGACTTTTTATGCTTTTCATTTAATTGAAAATATTTAAATATTTTTTTGATTGGAGACAAATACCTTTTTTTATAAAAGCATTAAATGCTCAGGCTCCATACATGCTTAAGAACCAGCCTTACCATCTTATTGGCTCCTCATTAAAATTTTTGACAGATGTTCACTCCATATTTGGGGTGTGTGTGTGTGTGTGTGTGTGTGTGTGTGTGTGTGTGAAGTAAGCTCTACCCCCAACACATGGCTTGAATTCACAACCCTGAGATCAAGAGTCACCAGCTAGGTGCCCCTGTTCACTTCATATTTGTAAAAGTTATCTTTTTAACTTTTTGATAATTATGCTTTAACAACACTAACACATTTGTAGTTCACAGAGTTTAATCAAGTGTTTTAGTAACACTTCATTTCCTCAGTAAGGAAAGGGTTCTCTGTATGTTCCCTTTACCCCTGAAGCAAAAATGAAAAACCCAAGGTCAAGAGGACAAAGAGCAGCAGCCCAACACTTCTCTACTTTGCGAAGCTTCTCAGCCTGACCGGCGCTCCCTGAGAGTGTGTCCAGAGTGTGCACCATGCAGCCTTGGACAAAACCCCTGCTCGCTTCATCATCTAATTTTTTTGTCCCAGGTGTCAGGGATGAGAATGATGGGATTCTCCCTTGGCAAACATCTCCAAGAGAAAAACCCTACAGCTGTCCCCAGTGTGGCCAAGACTTCAGACAGCTCAGAAACCTTCTACTTCACCAGCAAACCCATACAGGAGAGAAGCCCTCTCCATACGATGGGCGTGGAAGAGCCTTCAGGGTAAGGACAGCAGACCTTAACTCTCCCAGGCTCCTTCCCAGAGAAAAGGCCTACCAATGCATGGAGAGTTCCAGAGTCTCCAACTCAGGATCCACTCTGAGAAGGCACAGGAAGGACCACATGGGAAAGAAACCTCCCATGTGTGAGGACTGTGGGAAGGACTTCAGCTGCAGCTCCAACCTGTCCATCCACCGGCGCGTCCACACGGGCGAGAGGCCCTTCAGGTGCCAAGACTGCGACAAGGACTTCAGCCGCAGGGCAGCCCTGCAGACCCACCAGAACGTCCACGTAGGAAGGAAGCCCCATGCTTGTGAGGTGTGTGGCCGGGGCTTCACTCTGCGCTCTCCGCTGGCACGACACCGCAGGACCGTGCAGGAGACAAGGGCTATGTGTGTGACACATGTGGCTGGGGTTTCAGCCAGAGAGCCAACCTCTACCTGCACCAGCGCGTCCATACTGGGGAGAGACCATTCGGCGTGAGGCCTGAGGGAAGCAGTTCGGCCGGAGCAAGGACCTGGGCATCCACCAGAGGGTCCACACGGGAGAGCAGCCCTACAGGTGTGGGCCTTGTGAGAGGAACTTCAGGCACTGTTCAGCCCTCAGGAGACACGAGAGGGTGCACACAGGGCAGAAGCCCTATCCCTGTGCCGTGTGTGGGAAGGGGTTCAGTCAGAGAGTCCACTGCAGACGCACCAGAAGGTGCACTGTAGGGAGAGGCTTTTGGGACTGGGCGTCGCCCAGGCAGGTGCCTTCCAGAGCCCGGGGGAATGCCAGGGCATGGGTGCTGAGATACACGGCATGGATCAGGCTTAACGGTATAGGGCATTTATTCCTGTTTAGATGGGAAAGATCTCATAGTATGCAGGTTGGTAGATTTTCACAAAGTGAACACACCCGTGTCCAGCACTTGACTGGAGAAACGGAACATTTCCAGCTCTTCCTAGAGACGTCTGCCTGCTCCCTTCTGCTTGGCCCCCTACAAAGGAAATCACTCTCCGGACTTCTAAAACCGTATATTTTGCAAGTTCTAGAATATCATGTAAGTGGAATTTTACAGCACGTAGTCTTTTATGTAGGACTTCATTCACTCAGTGTTTGCAGGAATCACCCATGTTGTTGCAGGTACTCTTAAGTTCATCTATTTTATTACTAAATAGTATTCCATACAACACAAGTGCAGTTTGTCCGTTCGCTTGTTGATGGACATTTACATTTGGACATTTGGGTTGTTTCCAGTTTTTGGCTTTATAAATAAAGCTGCTGTGAACATCTGGGTACACATATACTCTGTGTGGACATATACTTTAATTTCTTTTGGGTATTTATAGGAGTAGAATTGACGAGTATTCTAAAACTTTTTAAAAAACTGAATTTATTGAAGTCTTAAAACACATGATTAACTTAATTACTATATGTCAATAGACAGGAAATAATTATGCAATTTAACAATGTTATCTTGCACATTGGATTTTTACATGTACCTGGAAATTTTCAAACAAATATAGGAAAAGAACAGTGTAACAAACTCATGTCCCCATCATCTAGGTACTCATGATGAATTGTCTCCCTTATTCCATCCTCCTCCCTCACACACACAATCCTGGAGTATTTTAAAGCAAATCCTAGACTATGATATTGTTTCATCTTTAAATAGTTTTGTATATATCTTCAAAAAATAAATATTTATTTAAAATTTTTTTTCCAAAGAATTATCCTTTGCTTTAAAATTTTTTTATTGAGGTAAAATTCAGGTAACATAAAATTTACTATTTTAACGTTTCAGAGAGCACAGCTGAGTAGTTTTAGTACATTTACAAAGTTGTCTAACCATCACCACTGTCTACTTCCAGGGCATTTTCATCAGGCCAAAAAGAAAACCCGTTACCGTTAAGCAGTCACTCCCCATCCTTCCCTCCCACCTACCTCTGGCAACCATTAAGTTACTTTCTGTCCCTATAGATTTGCCTATTCTGGGCATTCGGTATAAATGGAATCACAAACTATGTGGCCTTTTATGGCTGCTTTCACTTCGCATAATATTTTCACGGTTCATCCATGTTGTAGCAAGTGTCAGTACTACATTCCTTCTTATGGCTGAACAATATTCTTTTGTATGGATATAGCACATATTTTATCCATTCTTCAGTTGATGGACATTTGAGTTGTTTCCAGTTTGGAGCTATTATGAAAAATGTTATGATGAACATTCATGTACAAGGTTTTCATTGAGTATAGGCATTTAATTCTCTTGGATATATGTGGAAGAGTGGAATTCATGGATCATATGATCATTCTATCTTTCGCTTTTTGAGGAGCTGCCAAATTGTTTCCTATAGTGGTTACACCATCTTACTTTGCCACTAGCATTGTATGAGGATTCCGGTTCCTACACATTTTCACCAACAATTGTCATTCCCCGTCCTCCCCCCTCCCTTTTTTTAAATCCTAATCCCATTGGTAGCTGTGAAGTGGTATCTTACTGTGGTTTTGATTTACATTTCTGTAATTACTAATGATGTTGAGTTTCTTCCATGTGTTTATTGGCCATTTATATATCTTCTTTAGGGAAATGTCTATTCAAGTCCTTTGCCCATTTTAAAACTGGATTATCTTTTTGTTGTTGAACTGTAAAAATTATTTATATGTTACTATCATTTGCAAATATGGTCTCCCATTCTGTGGGTTGTATTTTCACTTTCTTGGTGGTTTCCTTTGATGCACAAGTTTTTAATTTTGATGAAGTCTAATTTATTTGCTTTTTTCTTGATATTTGTGCTTTTGATGTTCTATTTAGGAAATGGTTACCTAGGGACGTCTGGGTGGCTCAGTCGGTTAAGCATCTGCCTTCGGCTCAGGTCATGATCCCACAGTTCTGGGATCAAGTCCCGCATCAGGCTTCTTGCTCATCGAGGAGCCTGCTTCTCCCTCTGCCTGCCGCTCTCCCTGCTTGTGCTTTCTCTCTCTCTCTGATGAACAAATAAATAAAATCTTAAAAAAAAAAGAAAAGAAATGGTTACCTAATACAAAATCACAAAATTTTATACCTATATTTCCTTTTAAGAGTTTCATAGTTTTAGCTCTTACATTTATGTCCTTGATCCATTTATAGTTTTATATGGTATAAGGTAGGGGTCCAAGTTCCTCCTTTTACATGTTGATACCCAATTGTCCCAGCACCATTTGTTGAAAAGACTATTCTTTCCCCACTGAATAGTCTTGCACACTTGTTGAAAATCAATTGACCTTAGATATATGGGTTTATCTCTAGCTTCCCAATTCAGTTTCATTGATATATGTCTAGCCCTTGCTAGTACCATACTGGTTTGATTCTGTAACATTGTAGTAAGTTTTGAAAACAGGAAATGTGAGTCTTCCAATTTTCTTATTTTTCAAGATAATTTTGGCCATTCTGAGTCCTTTGCAACACCATATAAATTTTAGGATCAGCTTGTCCATTTCTGCAAGAGAAGGCCATTGGGATTTTGATAGGGATTGCATTGGATCTGCAGTAACTTTGGGGAATATTGCTATCTTAACAACATTAAGGCTTACAATCCATGAACACAGGATGTCTTTCCACTTATTTAAGTCTTTAATTTCTTTCAACAGTGTTTTATATTTTTCGGTATACAAATCTTTCACCTTGTTAGGTAAAGTTAAGAATCTTGTTTTAAATTTCATTTTGGGATTGTTCATTACCAGTATATAGAAATACAACTGATTTTTGAACATTGATTTTTGTATCCTGCAACTTTGCTGAACTCATTTATTAGTTCTAATAATTTTTAGTAGATTCTTTAGAGTTTTCTATATACAAGATCATATTATCTGTGAACAGAGATAGTTTTTGCTTTTTTCCTCTCTAATTTGGATGACTTTTACTTCTTTTTCTTGCCCAGTTGCCTTGGCTAGAACTTCCAGTATGATAAAGTTAAGAGAAGTGGCAAGAGCAGACATCCTTGTCTTGTTCCTTGTCTTAGAGGAGAAAGCTTTCACTATTAATTTTCATAGATGCCCTTTTCTCTTTGTTCTATTAATATGATATATTTCATTCATGGATTTTCCTATGTTGAACCAGCCTTACATTCCTGGGATACATCCCACTTGGTCATGGTGCATAGTTTTTTTATTTTTTTATTTATTTATTTATTTATTTTTAAAATTTCATTTATTTATTTGAGAGAGAGAATGAGATAGAGAGAGAACATGAGAGGGGGAGGGTCAGAGGGAGAAGCAGACTCCCTGCTGAGCAGGGAGCCCGATGTGGGACTCGATCCTGGGACTCCAGGATCATGACCTGAGCCGAAGACAGTCGCCCAACCAACGGAGTCACCCAGGCACCCCTGCATAGTTTTTTTATATGCAGCTTAATTCAATTTGCTAGTATTTTATTGAGGATTCTTACATTTCTGTTCATAAGGAATATTGGTCTGTAGTTTTCTGTGATGTATTTATCTGACTTTGATATTAGGGTAATACTGGTCTCATAGAATGAATTTGGAAGCATTCTCTTCTATTTTTTTGGAAGAGTTTCAGAAGTATTGGTGCTAATTCTTTAAATGTTCGGTAGAATTCACCAGTAAAACCACAGTAGACCACGTCTATTTGTTAGACGTTTTCTTAGTCATTTTGGGGTGCTATAATAAAATAACCATAGATGATGTAGCCTAAACAACAAACATTTATTTCTCACAGTTCTGGAAGCTGGGGAGTCCAAGGTCAAGGTCCCACCAGATTCAGCATCTGGTAAGGACCTTCTTTCTGATTTGCAGACAGCTGCCTGCTTGCTGTATCCTCATATGGCAGAAGGAGAGAGAGAGAGCACACTCTCTGGTTTCTTCTTATAAGGGTACTAGTCCCGTCGTGGCAACCCTGCCCTCATGACTTCCTCTAAGCCTAATTATCTCTCAAAGGCTCCACCTTGAAATATCTTCATGTGGAAGGTTAGGATTTCTTTTTTTTTTTTTTTTAAAGATTTTATTTATTCATTTGACAGAGAGAGAGAGAGACAGTGAGAGAGGGAATACAAGCAGGGGGAGTGGGAGAGGGAGAAACAGGCCTCCTGCTGAGCAGGGAGCCCGATGTGGGGCTTGATCCCAGGACCCTGGGATCATGACCTGAGCCGAAGGCAGACGCTTAACGACTGAGCCACCCAGGCGCCCCTGGAAGGTTAGGATTTCAACATATGAATTTTGAGAGGGACACAAACATTCATTTCATTAACAGTATTTACTTGCTTTCTGATTCAATCTCCTTATTTGTCATAGAAAGACTGTTACATACTCCTCTTGAATAGGTTATGGTAATTTGTGTGTTTCTAGGAACTTGTCCATTTCATCTGAGTCATCTGATTTGTTTATAAAATTGTTCATAATATTCTGTTATAATTTTTTTTATTTCTGTAAGGTCAATAGTAATGTCCCAACTTTCATTCCAGATATGAGTAACTTGAATCTTCTATTTTTCTTAGGCTACCTATTGGTCCATCAATTTTGTCAGTCTTTTCAAGGAACCAATTTTTTATTTTGTTGATTCTCTGTTGTTTTTCTTTCTTTCTTTCTTTCTTTTTTAAGATTTTATTTATTTGACAGAGAGAGACACAGCGAGAGAGGGAACACAAGCAGGGGGAGTGAGAGAGGGAGAAGCAGGCTTCCTGCGGAGCAGGGAGCCTGATGCGGGGCTCGATCCCAGGACCCTGGGATCATGACCTGATCCAAAGGCAGACACTTAATGACTGAGCCACCCAGGCACCCCGATTCTCTGTTGTTTTTCTATTTACTATTTTATTTATATCCTTTTTAATCTTTACCATTTCCTTCCTTCTGCTTACTTTGTGTTTATTTGCTCTTCTTTTTCCACTTCCTTAAGGTGGAAAGTCAGGTTATTGATTTGAGATTTTTTTTGTTTTTAATGTAGCCATTTATAGCTATGAATTTCCCTCTGAGTACTGTGTTAGCTGCAGCCTTGAAGTTTTGATATGTTTGTTTTCATTCATCTCAACGTATTGTCTAAATTCTGTTGTGGTTTTTTTCATTGATCCACTGTTTGTTTCACTGTGTTTAATTTTCATGTAGTTGTGAATAGTCGATTTCCTTCTCTATTGATTTCTAATTTCATTCCATTTGGTCAGGGAAGATATATTGTATGGTTTCAATGTTTATAAATTTACTGAGTTGTGGTGTGTGTGTGTGTGTGTGTGTGTCTTAATGTATGGTCTGTCCTAAAGAGTGTTCCATGTACACTTGAGAATAATGTTTATTCTGATGTTAGGTGAAGTGTTTTATATATGTCTGTTAGTTCTAGTTGGTTTACAGTGTTGTTCAAGTCCTCTATTTCCTTGTTGATCTATCTAGTTGTGTGTCTATTAATGAATATGGGGTCTTGAAGTCTTCAGCTATTATTGTTGAATTGTCTATTTCTTCATTCAATCCTATCAGGTTTTGCTTTATATATTATAGGGCTCTATTGTTAGCTGCATATATGTTTATGATTGTTATATCTTCTGAAGACTGACACTTTAATTAATATAAAATTCATTGTCTCTTGTAACCTTTTCTCATTTATTTTTTTTAAAGATTTTTATTTATTTATTGAGAGAGAGAGAGAATGATAGAGAGAGAGCATGAGAGGGAGGAGGGTCAGAGGGAGAAGCAGACTCCCTGCTGAGCAGGGAGCCCGATGTGGGACTTGATCCTGGGACTCCAGGATCATGACCTGAGCCGAAGGCAGTCGCTTAACCAACTGAGCCACCCAGGCACCCACCTTTTCTCATTTAAAGTCTACTTTTTTATGCTATTATAGCCATCTCAGATCTCTTTGAGTTACCAATTGCCTAAATGTAATTTTCCATTATTTCACTTTGAAACTATATGTGTCTTTGGGTCTAAAGTGAGTCTTGGTGCTTGGGTGGCTCAGATGGTTAAGCATCTGCCTTCAGCTCAGGTCATGATTTCTGGGTCCTGGGATCAAGCCCCATATTGGGCTCCCTGCTCAGCGGGGAGTCTGCTTCTCCCTCTCCCTCTGCCTCTCCCAAACTCGTACTTGCTTGCTCTTTCTCTCTCTCAAGTGAATAAATAAAATATAAAAAATAAATAAAGTGAGTCTCTTGTAGACAGCAAATAGTCAGATCCTTTTAAAAATCCATCCTGCCAATATCTGCCTTTTCATTGGAAAGTTTAAGGCACTTACATTTAAATAATTACTGGGATGCCTGGGTGGCTCTGTCAGTTGAGTGACCAACTCTTGATCTTGGCTCAGTTCAAGATTTCATAGTCATGGGTGCCTGGGTGGCTCAGATGGTTAAGCATCTGCCTTCAGCTCAGGTCATGATCCCAGGGTCCTGGAATCGAGTCCCGCATCGGGCTCCCTGCTCAGTGCAGAGCCTGCTTCTCCCTCTCCCTCTGCTATTCCCTCTGCTTGTGCTCTTCTGTCTATCTCTCTGTCAAATAAATAAAATCTTAAAAAAAAAAAAGATTTCACAGTGATGAGTTCAGCCTTGCTTTGGGCTCTGCACTGGGCATGGAGCCTACTTAAAAAATAAATAGGGGTAGGGGTGCCTGGGTGACTCAGTCATTAAGTGTCTGCCTTCGGCTCAGGTCATGATCCCAGGGTCCTGGGATTGAGCCCCGCATCGGGCTTCCTGCTCTGCGGGACGCCTGCTTCTCCATCTCCCACACCCCCTGCTTGTGTTCCCTCTCTCGCTGTGTCTCTCTCTATCAAATAAATTTTTAAAAATCTTAAAAAAAAAACCTTTAAAAAAAAATAAATAGGGGCCCTTGGGTGACTCAGTCGGTTAAGCATTTGCCTTCGCGCAGATCATGATCCCAGGGTCCTGGGATGGATCCAAATGTCAGACTTCCCACTCAGCAGGGAGCCTGCTTCTCCTTCTGCCCTTCCCCCTGCTCATGCTCACTCTCTCATGCTCTCTGTCTCTGTCTCTCAAATAAATAAATTAAAAATCTTTCAAAAATTAATGAACTAATTACTGGGGCACCTGGGTGGTGCAGTGGGTTAAGCATCTGACTCTTGGTGTTAGCTCAGGTCATGATCTCAGGGTCCTAGGATCAAGCCCTGCTTTGGGCTCTGTGCTCAGCATGGAGTCTGCTCAAGATTCTTTCTCCTTCTCCCTCTGCCCCTCCCACTCATGCTCTCTCTCTCAAATAAATAAATCTTTAAAAAAATAAAAATGAATAAAAATAAATACTGATAAGCGATTTCTGCCGTTTTGGTATTTATTTTTTATGTTATACATATTTTGTTCTCAAATTTCCTTATTACTGCCTTTTATTTTTTTTTTGTAGTGTACCATTCTGATTCCCTCTTTATTTCTTTTTCTATGTATCTTTAACTTATTTTCTTATTTGTTATAATGGGGACTACAATTGACATCTTTTTTTAAGTTTTTTTTTTTTAATTCCAGTTAGTTAACATACAGTGTTATATTAGTTTCATATGTATAATATAGTGATTAAACACTTCCATACATCACCTAGTGCTCATCACAACAATTGTACTCCTTAATCCCCATCACCTATTTGACCCCTATCCCTACCCCTCTCCCCTCTGGTAACCTACAGTTTGTTCTCTATAATTAAGAGTCTGTTCCTTGATTCTCTCTCTCTCTTTTCTCCCTCTCTCTCTCTCTGTCTTTTCCCTTTGTTCAAGTCCTCTCTTTCCTTGTTGATCTATCTAGTTGTGTGTCTATTAATGAATATGGGGTCTTGAAGTCTTCAGCTATTATTGTTAAATTGTCTATTTCTTCATTCAATCCTATCAGGTTTTGCTTTATATATTATAAGGCTCTGTTTATGATTGTTATATCTCCTGAAGACTGACGCTGTAATTAATATATAATTCATTGTCTCTTGTAAACTTTTCTCATTTAAAGTCTACTTTTTTATGCTATTATAGCCATCTCAGGTCTCTTTGAGTTACCAGTTGCCTAAATGTAATTTTCTATTACTTCACTTTGAAACTATATGTGTCTTTGGGTCTAAAATGAGTCTTTATTATTTATTATTTATTTAATTAATTTATTTGCCACCCAGGCGCCCTTATTTATTTTTTTTAAAGTGAGTCTTTAAAGTGAGTCTTCTTAAATTCCACATATGAATGGAATCATATGGTATTTTTTTTTCTTTGACTGACTTATTTCCCTTAGCATTATACTCTGCAGCTCCATCCATGTTGTTGCATATGGCAAGATTTCATTCTTTTTTATGGCTGAATAATATTCTATTGTATATATACATCACAACTTCTTTATCCATTCATCAGTCAATGGACACTTGGGCTGCTTCCATATCTTGGCTATTGTAAATAATGCTGCTATAAACAAAGGGATGCATGTATCCCTTTGAATTAGTGTTTTTGTATTCTTCAGGAAAATACCCAATAGTGTGTTTGCTGGATCATAGGGTAGTTCTATTTTTTTTAAAAGATTTTATTCATTTGAGAGAGAGAGAGAGCGTGCACATGGGTAGGGGGGAGGGGCATAGGGAGAAGGAGACTCCCTGCCAAGCAGGGAGCCCTGATGAGGGGCTCAATCCCAGGACCCCAGGATCATGACCTGAGCCAAAGGCAGCTGCTTAACTTACTGAACCACCCAGGCGCCCAGGTAGTTCTATTTTTAATTTTTTGAGGAACCTCCATACTGTTTTCCACAGTGGCTTCACCAGTTTCCATTCCCAGCAATGGTGCAAGAGGGTTCCTTTTTCTCCACATCCTTGCCAACACTGTTTCTTATGTTGTTGATTTTAGCCATTCCGACAGGCATGAGGTGATCTCTCACTGTAGTTTTGATTGCATTTTCCTGATGATGAGTGATGATGAGCATCTTTTCCTGTGTCTTTTGGTGATCTGTATGTCTTCTTTGGAGACATATCTGTGTCTTCTGCCCATTTTTTAATTGGATTATTTGTGTTTTGGCTGTTGAGTTGTAGAAGTTCTTTATATATTTTGGATATTAACCTTTTATTGGATATGTCATTTACAAATATCTTCTCCTGGGTGCCTGGGTGGCTCAGTTGGTTGGGTGACTGCCTTCAGCTCAGATCATGATCCCAGGGCCCTGGGATCAAGTCCTGCCTTGGGCTTCCCCTGCTCTGTGGGGAGTCTGCATCTCCCTTTGCCTCTGCCTGCCATTCCCCCTACTTGTGTGCTCTGTCTGTCTCTCTCTCTCTGTGTCAAATAAATAAATAAAATCTTAAAAAATATATCTTCTCCCATTCAGTAGGTTGCCTTTTAGTTTTGTGGATTGTTTCCTTCACTACACAGAAACTTTTTATTTTGATGGGTCTCAATAGTTTATTTTTGCTTTTTGTTTCCCTTCCCGCAGGGGACCTATCTAGAAAAAAGTTGCTACAGCCAATGTCAGAGAAATTACTGCTTGTGCTCTCTTCCAGGATTTTAATGGTTTCAGGTCTCACATTTAGGTCTTTAACCCACTATGAATTTATTTTTGTGTATGGTGTAAGAAAGTGGTCCAGTTTCATTCTTGTACATGTTGCTGTACAGTTTTTCCAGCACCATTTGTTGAAGAGACTGTCTTTTTCCCATTAGATAGTCTTTCCTGCTTTATCAAAGATTAGTTGACCATATAATTATGGTATGTTCCCCTCTAAACTTACCTTGTTCAGGGTTTTTATCATGAATGGATGTAGTACTTTGTCAAATGCTTTTTCTGCATCTATTGAAATGATTATATGGTTCTTACCCTTTCTTTTATTAATATGATGTATCATGTTGATTGATTTGTGAATATTGAAACACTCTTCCAGGAATAAATCCCACTTGATTGTGGTGAATGATTTTTTTAATGTATTGTTGACTTGGTTTGCTAGTATTTTGTTGAGGATTTTTGCATCTATGTTCATCAGGGATATTGGCCTGTAGTTCTTTTTTTTTGTGGTGTCCTTACCTGTTTTTAATATTAGGGTAATGCTCTCTTCATAAGATTAATTTGGAAGTTTTCCTTCCTTATCTATTGTTTGGAATAGGTTGAGAAGTATAGGTATTAACTCTTCTTTAAATGTTTGTTAAAATTCACCTGTAAAGCCATCTGGTCTTGAACTTTTGTTTGTTGGGATTTTTTTGATTACTGATTCCGTTTCTTTGCTGGTTATTGGTCAGTTGAAATGTTTTATTTCTCCCTGCTTCAATTTTGGTAATTTATATGTTTCTAGGAATTTATCCACTTCTTCTAGGTTGTCCAATTTGTTGGCATATATTTTTTCATAATATTCTCTTATGATTGTGTGTATTTCTGTGGTGTTGGTTATTTCTCCTCTGTCATTTATGATTTTATTTATTTGGGTCCATTCTCTTTTTTTCTTTATCTATCTTTTTTTTTTTTTAAAGATTTTATTTATTCATTCAAGACACAGAGAGAGAGAGAGAGAGAGCACGAGCAGGGGGAGAGGCAGAGGGAGAAGCAGGCTCCCCGCTGAGCCAGGAGCTGGACATGGGGCTCGATCCCAGGACCCTGGGATCATGACCCGAGCCGAAGGCAGATGCTTAACCATCTGAGCCACCCAGGCACCCCTCTATCTATCTATCTATCTATCTATCTATCTATCTATCTATCTATCTATCTATCTATCTATAGAGAGGGAGATATTTTTACAGATTTTTTCTTGGGGTTGACTTCTAGTTTATAGTGTTGTGGTCAGAAAAGATGCATGGTATGACTTTGATATTCTTGAATTTGTTGAGGCTTGTTTTGTGGCCTAAGATGTAATTTATTCTGGAGAATGTTCTGTGTGTACTAGAAAACAATGTGTATTCTACTGTTTTAAGATGGAATGTTCTGAATATATCTGTTAAATCCATCTGGTCCAGTGTGTCATTCAAAGCCATTGTTTTCTTGTTGATTTTCTGTTACAATTGACATCTTAAACTTATAATTATCTAGCTTGAATTAATACTAACTTTGCCTCAGTAGTATACAAAAACTCTCTTCCTTTACAGCTCTGCCCCCCCTTTTTGTTGTTATTGTCACAAATTACGTCTTTATGCCTGTGTGCCATCAACACAGATTTATAATTATTGCTTCATACAGTTGTCTTTTATTTTTTTAATTAATTTATTTTTAAAGATTTTATTTATTTCTTTAATTGACAGAGAGAGAAAGACAGCGTGAGAGGGAACACAAGCAGGGAGAGTGGGAGAGGGAGAAGCAGGCTTCCAGCCAAGCAGGGAGCCCGATACGGGGCTCGATCCCAGGACCCTGGGATCATGACCTGAGCCAAAGGCAGTCACTTAACCAACTGAGCCACCCAGGGGCCCTCATACAGTTGTCTTTTAATTCATATAGGAATTAAGACAATTATAGACCAAAAATATATGAACACTGACTTGTATATTTACTTATATAATTATCTTAACTGGTGTTCTTTATTTCTTCATGTGGATTGAGTTATTGTCTAGTGACATTTCATTTCAGTCTGAAGGACTCTCTTCCTATAATTTTTTTTTGAAAACCAGTACTCCTGAATATTATAATGTGGCAACTCTGGAGATCATATTTGCCCCCTTCCCCAGGGTTTACTTTGGCTGCTTGTTATAGTTGTTGATATTCATTTATTCAGTGGCTTTTGTGAACGAATTTTGCAAAGTCTAAATCCTTTGTCATATGTGGCCATGGAAATCTCTGTTCTATTGGTTTGTGGGGAACTAGTGATCAATAGAAATTTTCTTTAGCTGGAACCAAAAACAATCCCCTAGTCTTTGCAGATGGTGTGTGTGTGTGTGTGTGTGTGTGTGTGTGTGTGTGTGTGTGTGTGTGTATGTGTCACACTTTCAATCCTTTAGGCATTTTGCAACTATGCCTTAACTTTCATTTCCTGGTTGGACAGAGCCTGAAGGTAAATCAGAGGTGAATCTTACGGCCTTCCCTAGTAACAACTCATGAAGATACAAATAAAAGTAATTTATTGAAGCTTTAGTTTTGGTGATAAAAGTATTTCAACATCTTAAATTATTATTATCCTATTATATCCTATCATATAATGGAAGATACCTAACTCTTACAAGGAATGAGTTTGCTGTTTATCTACAGTTCTGAAGTGATATCTATCACTTCAAAAAGTAAAATGTAAAAAAGTAAAAATGAAAAAAGTAAAATGGTTTATAATAAAATAATGAAAACATGAAACTTTATATATACTTTCATATGTTTGCAAATACTTATATGAATGCTGGAGAACATTAAGGAAAGATGTTCATCATCTTGTTAACACTGGGACTGGGTCAGAGGATGAAGTGGAGGGAGAACATTGACTTTTTCCTATATAATTAAATAGATGAAGTAAACCAATTAAAAATGCCTGAAGGGAAGGGGAAAATAAAGCAAAATTAAAAAAAAAAAAAAAAAAGTCCAAAAGTGGCAGTGTATCGTTGTGACTTAGCTTGCAGACTCAGAAGCTATCTTTGTGGTACAAATCCATGCTTTCCATTTGCTGTGTTACATTGGACAAATCCTTCTAATGCCTTTTCTGGTCTTATTTTCTACATTTAAAAACTATGAATAGGGGCACCTGGGTGGCTCAGTCGTTAAGCGTCTGCCTTCAGCTCAGGTCATGATCCCAGGATCCTGGGATCGAGCCCCGCATCGGGCTCCCTGCTCAGCGGGAAGTCTGCTTCTCCCTCTCCCACTCCCCCTGCTTGTATTCGCTCTCTCGCTGTGTCTCTCTCTTCAAATAAATAAATAAAATCTTTTTAAAAAAGCTATGAATAATTGTACCTCTCTCTATATATTTAAAGTTTGTTTGTTTGTTTACATTATCTCTATACCCAACATGGCGCTTGAACTCATGACCCTGAGATCAAGAGTCCCACGTTCTTCCCACTGAGCCAGCCAGGTGCTCCAAAATGTCACTTCTTTCTAAAATAATCTATAAGTTCTAGGCAATCTCAATCAGAATACCAGCATCAGTTTTTAATAATAGAATTGACTAGCTCATTGTAATTCTCAGGTGGAAGACAAAATGGGCCAGAAGAGCCAGAAACGTTTGGAAGATAATTACATAATGGAAGGACTTGCCTTATCAAGAGCCAAATATTCCATAAAGCTTCAGTATGGTATTGGGACAGTAACACAAACAGAAGAGAGATGGAAAGAATGATTGTTCTGTAAATGGTGTGTGGACAGTTGTTTATCCATGGGGGGAGGGATGGTTACATATCTACCTCACACCTTGCTCCCTTCAGCAGCACATATACTAAAATTGGAATGATACAGAGAAGATTAGCATGGCTGCTGCACAAGGATGACATGCAAATTCATCTCTACCTCACACCGTACCCCCAAAATCAACTCCAAAGGAAATGTAAAAATCAGAAACTATTACAGAATTAGAAGAAAATAAAGGAGTGGTTTTTTTTAATTGCAGGATAAGAATACTTTTGCATGTAAGAAACAAAATTCAGTATACATAAAGGAAGAGAGTGATAAATATAACTTAGCGAAAATTGAATATTTTAAAAGTCCAATGACGCCATCCCTTCCAGCCAAGATATGTACACTGAAACTGAAAGCTCTGGGACTGGGGCGCCTGGGTGGCTCAGTCGTTAAGCGTTTGCCTTCGGCTCAGGTCATGATCCCAGAGTCCTGGGATGGAGCCCCTCATGGAGCCCCGCATTGGGCTCCCTGCTTAGCGGGAAGCCTGCTTCTCCCTCTCCCACTCCCCCTGCTTGTGTTCCTTCTCTTGCTTTGTCTCTCTCTGTCAAATAAATAGATAAAATCTTTAAAAAAAAAAAAATAATAAAGGGACTAATTCCAATTCAGGCCAAGGGAGCAGAGACTGGGGACTAACATCCCCTCAACCCCCACCCCCACCCCCGCCCCAGGGGAAAGGGGCGCCTGGTAGAGACAGAGAAACGTGATTAGGCAAAGGTATGGTGTAAAATAAAGATAAAAATACCGGAATAAAGTAATAAAGATACCGCCTTAGTTGATGCATCTCCCACCTTTCCCATCTCCCCCTTCCCCCAGCTTCTATCATGCTGCAATTCTGCCCTCGTCCCAAGTGTCTCAATTTAAAACCTCGCGGAAAAGATAAGGATTCTCCTGTCACAGCCTTGGGGAACCTGAGTGGGCAAAGGTGTGGAGGAGCCCGTCCCCCCACCCTCCCACCCCGCCACGGGTACCCTGCACCTGCCCCCTCTTCCAAAATCCCAACTGCCCTCTCAGTAGCCGGCGAGAGAGCCGGTCTAGCAGGGACAAGAGCCAGCACGCGACAAATGTTTGGGGTAATCAGGAGCAGAGGAGTGAGATTAGCGCAGTGATTTAGGAAACAGCCCCGACACTAGAAAAAACTCTGCCGTGGGAGACGGCACACTGAGGCCTCATAGGGATATAAGAGCCAGTTAGAGAAAGAAAAATTGTGGGAGAAAGGAGCTAATCAAGACCTGGACGACCCTAAGTTCCCATAGCAACGCCTCAGCGTCCCTTGGTGTGCAGGATTCCTTCCTAGGGGCCTTTTGTTGTTAGGAGGGCTGGCCCCCGCGGGTCACTCACAGCCGGATTGGCCCAGCCTCGCAGGCCTCCCACTAGCTCCTTTGTTGTTGGAAGGACTCGCCCCCGCCAGTCATTTTCAGCCGTGCTGTACCTCCCACTAGGCCTCCATTTGGCCCCTGGGGACGTTAGGGAGACTCTTCTTCCAGCTGTGACCAATCCAGGCTTAGGAACGCACGTCTGTCAGTCACGGTCTGTTTCCTGCTCTCCCTTCACTCAAAACCACGGTCCACACGCACAGCACTGTCTGGACACCAACGCGACCGCCTAGATCAGAACCAGAGAGCCAGTCTGCAAAATACTGTTTCCTCTATTTGGAAGACAATCGCGGAGTAGAAGAATGGGGCTCTGAATTCCGTGGGTGGAGACTGGAGTCGAGGGGCCCGCGGATCCCAGGGGATGCCAAGAAAGACACACACACACACACACAAACACACACACACGAGGGCCATGGATCCCTTCGAATTAGAAATTTTTAAATGTTACCCCAAAGACAGTTCCAGATACCCACACAAAGAGGAGTTTGCTGTACTCTGATTGCTGGTTAGAAACGTATTGGATTTGGTTTTGCCCCTGGATTTGGTTTTGCAAAGAAGGGGCCCGGCACCGCAAGTGTCTGTTTGATTTCATTCATTAATGTCTTCACTGTCCATTTCCTTTATTTTATTATTTATTAGCCCATTGATAATGAGACCTGCTGTGTGCAAAGTCAGGTCTCGGAGTTCAGGGGTCGTAACACCTGGACGAGGACAGGGGGTCTCCGTCGCCGA
This sequence comes from Halichoerus grypus, assembly GCF_964656455.1. Taxonomy (NCBI): domain Eukaryota; kingdom Metazoa; phylum Chordata; class Mammalia; order Carnivora; family Phocidae; genus Halichoerus; species Halichoerus grypus. The sequence goes on along the minus strand of NC_135726.1, from coordinate 46,512,286 downwards.
GTGCAAATCTCCTAGACGATTCAGCCAACAGCGCGAAAGATGATTGCAAAGTGGGGGTGAGGCGCCCAGAGCAAGCGTTCTTGCCTGGACTCCCGCAAGAAACCTTCGTTACTCTTTGTAGGCGGGTCGGCCGTAAACACTTTTTATTGGTCAATGAGAGGCGAGCCCTTCCTTTTTTGCACATCCATTGGCTAAGGCCTCTGTCTATATTTGAGATACCTGCATTCTTCCTTTCTTCCTCGGTGTTGCTTTGAAACCGAGTCCAGTGTATTTAATCGTGTTTCCCATTGGCCACTGTTTCCGGAAGCCCGCCCCCCACGCGAAGGCACAGGCAAGCGCGAGGCCGGAAGAAGCTGTGCAGGCAGATGGGGCTGAACGTGGTTTCAGAGCCTTACGTTGGGCTGGGAAGAGACCGCCGGACGTGGGACGTTCGGGTCCGCGCGGCGTGAAGTCCTCCGGGTCCGTCCTGCGTGCCTGGGAATTCGGCTGTCGCGACGGCGAGAGTCGGGACTCGGGCTGGAAACCCGAGCGGTTAAACCTCCAGCTCTTTCTGGTTTCCAGCCGGACTAGGTGGGCGCCCGCGCGGAGGCTGATCAGACCTCTGACTGGCAGGGTCTTGGTATTAAAGGTAAAAGCAGGCATTTTCCAGCCCACCCGGGTAAAACGCCCTTTCATTTTTTGGTAGGTTTTTTTTTTTAAGATTTTACGTATTTATTTAACAGCCCGCACAAGGAGGGGGAGCGGCAGGCACAGGGAGAAAGAGAAGCAGCCTCCCCTCTGAGCGGAGAGCCGGTTGTGGGGCTCAATCCCAGGACCCTGGGACCATGACCTGAGCCGAAGGCAGACGCTAACCGACTGAGCCACCCAGGCGCCCCTTGGCAGGTGTTTTTTGCAGCACCTTCCGCGGGAAGGGTTGGCCAATGGATTCAGGTTTATTAAATGAGTGAATACCTGGTTAGGAGTGTATTTATACTATAGGGCCCCAACCTTTTAAAAATCCCATTCTTGTTAGCTGTATTATTTAGTGGAATGTCTGTGATAAGGACAGCCAGTTACAGTGGCTTTGGGGATTTTATGTTGTTAATAAAACCAACTTTTAGTTTTGATTGTCCTAGGCTTCATAAAAATTTATTTTGAGAAATTGCTGTGAAAGGCATAGCAAGTTATTTTGGATTTTTTTAAAAAAGATTTTATTTATTTATTTGACAGAGACACCGCGAGAGAGGGAACACAAGCAGGGGGAGTGGGAGAGGGAGAAGCAGGCTTCCCGCTGAGCAGGGAGCCCCTTGTGGGGCTCGATCCCAGGACCCTGGGATCATGACCTGAGCCTAAGGCAGACGCTTAACGACTGAGCCACCCAGGCGCCCCATTATCCATAAACTTTTTTTTTTTTTTTAAAGATTTTATTTATTTATCTGACAGAGAGAGACACAGCGAGAGAGGGAACACAAGCGGGGGGAGTGGGAGAGGGAGAAGCAGGCTTCCCGCTGAGCAGGGAGCCCCTTGTGGGGCTCGATCCCAGGACCCTGGGATCATGACCTGAGCCTAAGGCAGACGCTTAACGACTGAGCCACCCAGGCGCCCCTGGATTTTTTTTTTTTTTTAAAGATTTTATTTATTTATGTATTAGAGAGCGAGAGAGAGAGAGAAACAGCATGAGAGGGGAGAAGGTCAGAGGGAGAAGCAGGCTCGCCGCTGAGCTGGGAGCCCGATGTGGGACTCGATCCCAGGACTCCAGGATCATGACCTGAGCCAAAGGCAGTCGCTTAACCAACTGAGCCACCCAGGCGCCCGGATTTTTTTTCTTTTAAGGGAAAATATGTTCCTGACTTTGGTACCTTACTATTAGTAATAATTCCCCAATTTCTTTTTTTTTTTTTTTAAGATTTTATTTATTTATTTGACAGAGAGAGAGACACAGCGAGAGAGGGAACACAAGCAGGGGGAGTGGGAGAGGGAGAAGCAGGCTTCCCGCCGAGCAGGGAGCCCGATGCGGGGCTCGATCCCAGGACCCTGGGATCATGACCTGAGCCGAAGGCAGACGCTTAACGACTGAGCCACCCAGGCGCCCCCCCAATTTCTTTAATATCTTATTTTTTTGACAGATATACATAGTTCTTGTAAAAGGAACAGCCAGTTAAGGAGGTTTAGGGATTTTTGTTTTGTTTAAAAACTATAACCCTGGTTTGACTCTTTTAGTAATAGATAATAGGACTACCTTCCCAAACCCTTTAAAATGTTACTCAGTGAGTGGATCTCTTATTTTTGTAGGATTTATTTCATAGCTTTGGATGAGAGACCTCATACAGGCTTAGGTCCCTATGCCAAATGCAATTTTATCGTTGGGTATGTTGCATTTTCTTCTTTGACCATGCATCAGTTTAGAAGTGTGTTTACTTTCCTGAGTTTTCATTTTCTCCCTTTTCTTCTGCCTTGTCTAGCTCACAGAACAAATACTAACAGAAAAGAATAACTTGAGGGATTTGGAGAGATACTTTGTACTTTAAAAAAAAAAGTTTTTATTTATTTATATGACAGAGCGAGAGAGGAGCACAAGCAGGGGGAGTGGCAGAGGGAGAAGCAGGCTTCCTGCAGAGCAGGGAGCCTGATGCAGGACTCAATCCCAGGACCCTGGGGTCATGACCTGAACCAAAGGCAGCCGCTTAACGACTGAACCACCCAGGCGCCCCACTTGTACTTACCACTAAGATTTTTAGTCATTGAGCATCAGGAACAGGCCTGGGAGGCCAACCGCCTCATTCAGATCCCAGATGCAACCTTTATTAGCTCTCTGACCTTGAACCCACCAATGAGCCTCATTAGCTCTCTGACCTTGAACCCACCAATGAGCCTCACTGTGGCTTTGATTCGTCATGGGGAAAATGGTAGCATCCAGAGTGGCTTGCTGCCAGGTTCACATTGATGATCCAGGGGAAGTGCCTGGCCTCCATCTCTCCTTGCTGCTCCAACCTTTGCCTTGTTAATTGAAGAAATACTACTATAAACACATTCTGGAGGTGTGTCTGGCATTTACCCTCCTAATGATTTATGGAGAAACCTTCACATTTTCAATTGTTTCCTTTGCTTTCTGTCATTCCTAACCTACCTGATTCTATCTGATGTGATCTTGTGTGTGTTTGCATAGATAGAATTTTGGCTTACCTTTCTCTTCAGAGTCTGATTGCCCGCACCCTACCTCTACCAGGATGTAGAGTTTCTCGGGACTCACTTCCAGCCCATCTCTAGAGTCCTGTACTATTTCCCGTCCCTCCCCGTCACTGCAGCTTTATTGCTTAAACATTTCATGATGGGCATCCCTCCCTGACTTTGTATTATGTTAAATTATATTGAGTTATTGTTCTCTGTGTGTCCGTGCTGTATTACAGTTCATGGAGGCAGGTGGGCCTAGGTTAAGAATTTGCCTTCTGCTCCTGAAGGAGAGGTCACAAGGAGTTGTTGAGCAGAGATGGGGAGACACTGGGCTGATGTTTCCTTAAGGGTTCCCCTAAGAAGGGGGAGGCTGAACCTTCTCAAGCAAACTTGTTTTTATTCTTTTAGGTCTGAATTTTGGGCAAATCTTGTAGAGATTAAAGAGGTAAGACTAAACTTTCAACATTTGCACTGAGAAAGGCCGAGGAGATGAGTTGGGCTACAGCTTGGGGTGGCAAAATGGTAGACAGGTGGACAGCAAGAAAATATAACCCAGAGGGAGAAGAGAAAATACCCCTCAGAAATCAGGGCAAAATCCCAAAGTGTCTCTTTCCCCATGGTATCACCAGGATGTGGATTCCCCTCCCAGGTCCACCCCTGCAGTGCCAGTGAAGGACAGCGGAGCTGTGGGGATGAGAGTTTGATCACTCCGTTCAGGTGCACACCCAGATACATGTGTGGCACCTCCTGGCATGCTGCCCCCTGGATAAGTTCAGTGCTTCTCCATGCACAGCATATATCTATTTCAGATGAGACATCCAGTCTATATGGCATGTGCTGATTTTGTTTTGATCTCATGTCATGGTGATAATCAAGACAGTGACCCTTAACAGTTTAAAATTCTTCAGCTTGCCGGTCTGTGATTGGGATAGTTTTTTTTTTTTAAGATTTTATTTATTTATTTGACAGAGAGAGACACAGCGAGAGAGGGAACACAAGCAGGGGGAGTGGGAGAGGGAGAAGCAGGCTCCCCGCTGAGCAAGGAGCCCGATGCGGGGCTCGATCCCAGGACCCTGGGATCACGACCTGAGCGGAAGGCAGATGCTTAACCGACTGAGCCACCAGGTGCCCCTGGAGTGTATTTTATATCTGTACCGTTTCTCAATTCAAACTAGCCATGTTTCTAGTGCTCAGTAGCCACATGTGATGAGTGGCTGCGTCATTGGACAGCACAGCTCTAGGGAATGATTTTATGTACACACTCCACCTCTCTTCCTGCCTCCTTCATTCTCGTGGACCTCCACACCCCTGGAGTCGGTGACTTTTGCCTCCTTCTTTCCTCTCTTGCCGTTTGTTGTGTTCCTTTTCCGATAACGGAGACTCATTTCCAATTCCTTAATATTCTGGCCTGATTTCTTCTGTCTTATTTTCCTTTGAGGGTCACAGTTTTTTCCTCTATCCCCCTTTCAGCCTTTCCCCATAAGAGGTGCCATGCTTTTTTGTCTTGGTTGGGTATTTATTTGCAGTTACTTACTAATGATTATTTTCTTTGTCCCATCAGTTGAGTTAGACACTTTCCCATTTTTTTCATGATAGATCTCCAGATTAATTTTAGAGTTAAACTGGAATGCATAAATTTAGAGGTGTGTAGCACCCCTTTTGTTTCTGCCTTGATTTTTAAAATAGCATATATAGCTATATATGTATTTTAGGATATAAGATCTCTTAAGTATTGCTTTGCCTCGTTGACTATTTTTATAATTATTTTTATATCTTTTCTATGTATTTTAGGGTTTCCATTAAACTGATGCTCACTGCCTGGACTTTGTGCAGGCGTCTGGATCCTCTCGGAATCCCTCTCCTGGACTTAATAATCCCTCCTACTTGAAGTCTGTCTTCCACAGCCTCTGTACTTCCTGGCTTTTGTTTCTAGTGAGTTCTGTGATATGTACTTCCATGTCTGTGACACTGTGAGAGAAGTGGCCGAGGCTGGAATTGCCACCTACTGCTGAAGGCAGTGGCGGTGTTTAGAAGGGAGGCGAGGAGCTGTGTTTGTGTGTGTCTCACAAGACAGACTGATACTCGGGGCGCCTGGGTGGCTCAGGCGTTGGGCGTCTGCCTTCAGCTCAGGTCATGATCCCAGGATCCTGGGATCGAGCCCCGCATCGGGCTCCCTGCTCAGCGGGAAGCCTGCTTCTCCCTCTCCCACTCCCCCTGCTTGTGTTCCCTCTCCTGCTGTGTCTCTCTGTCAATAAATAAAATCTTTAAAAAAAAAAAGACTGATACTCGATAACTGCTTTGTTTTTACTTCATCTCCTGTTGACTTCACAATGTGAGTGCAGTCTGTGTAAACCTCTCTACTGAATGATGCACAAATACAAGTATTTACGTGAACATATGAAGTCTGCATATGTGGATAAACTCCCTTACATATCATTTATTTATCCGTCATTACATCTCTGTGGTGTCTTATCTGATTCCTTGACCTTATTTTCTGTCACTGTACCCATCTCTACTTGAATGTATATGAAATATTTTATTATAAAAATAAACAGGGGCGCCTGGGTGGCTCAGTCGGTTGAGTGGCTGCCTTCGGCTCAGGTCATGATCCCAGGGCCTGGGATCGAGCCCCGCATCGGGCTCCCTGCTCGGCGGAGAGCCTGCTTCTCCCTCTCCCTCTGTCTGCCGCTCTGCCTGCTTGTGCTCTCTCTCTCTCTGTTAAATACATAAATAAAAATAATTTAAAAAAATGTTTAAAAATAACAGATACTATGTTTACTTTGTGTTTTTTCTCTCACTGTGGAACCTCCTCCCTTCTGGAGCTTCGGTGTGGGACCTGCTCTGACTTCTGTGGCCAACTCTTTTGGAGCAAGAAGGTGTTGCCCACCACCCTGCGGCTGCAGGTGACATAGCAGAGGTGTGGGCAGCCATCTCTTACCCTTGAACCTGAGTTTCTGCATGAGATTTAACTGCTGTGTGTCTTTCTGAGGACAGGATTGTGCTCATTTTCCTCATCTCCCTCTTGAGGGGCTGTTTGCTGTCCTTATTTACTCCCCATTTGTCTACTCCCCATTTGCCCATCACCTGCTGATGTTATCCATGCTCTCCTCCCATCTGTGCACAAGATGGGAAAGACTCTACACTTGACTTTCTCTTGTTTTTTATTGTGTCAACCCCTGAATATACCTTTCAGGGGCATCTGTCATCTTCCAATCTAGCCACGATCCTTGTGCACACACCTCCCCAAAGACTGTCTCTCTCTAATGATTTTATGCACAAACTGCACTTCTTCCTGCCTCCTGCATCCCAAGTGCCCCACCCCCCACCCTCATCTGATTATTTCTTCCCTATCTCATATCCTACTTTTATGTTAGTTTTCTGACCTGAAATGTGATTACTAGGTCCTTTGTTTTCTGCCTTAATTTCTAAGTCATAGATTACTTTCAGGCTCAATTGTCACAGAATTTAGAGAAATATTTTACTTACCAGATTACCATTTTATTATAGAAGGATAATATAGGAACAGCCACATGGAAGAGATGCATAGGGCAAGGTATGGGGAAGGGTCACAGAGCTTTCATGCTGAGTGCACCACTCTCCCCGAGTCTTCAATCTGGAAGCTCTCCAAACTCCCATCTTTTTGTTTTTTTATGGAGGCTTCGTTACACAGGCATGAACTAGTGATTGATTCAACCTCCAGCCCCTTTTCCTTCCCTGAAGGAAAGAAAGGGGAGTAAGTTCGCAGAGTCACATCATCACCTGACCTGCTGTTATATTATGTTTGACTTATTATAGGTAACCTATCAGCTTGGGTCTCTCTTCACTGACTGTGTAAACATGTCTACACATAGGGATCTGGATTATCTCAGGATCCCACCTCCCACCCCCTGCACCCCAATCCCTTCTCTAAAGCTTTCAGTCCTTCCATTTCATGTGTGCTCTTCATAGCCCCATGCCTGATTTTGGTTCTTAACTGAGTTCTGTTAACAAGCATTCCACATTAATGGATATGAAACCCTTTGTGAGCTGTGCCAGCAGGACAGGAATAGGGCGCTAGGTTGATCCTTCCTGAACACCATCCAATGGGGTAGGCTGATACTAACACACAAACTTTGTTTTTTTACTTCTCCAGGTAAAGGGATATTGGAAGAGATTCTGGAGTGGGATGTGAAGATTCAAGAGTAGTCTCTGAATATTTGCATCATGATAGGTCTTGGAGGTGCCTGGTGGGTGGGGCTTTGGAAGGTTCAGTTATCAGGGAATTGTGGATATTAAGGAAGTCAGGAAAGAAAAGATAACTCACAATTCAGCAATTCAGGGTAAGCTCCCAAAGTCCTCTTTCTGGCTACTTAATGCCCAGAAGCCAAGCCCTCACTTCCTGTCAAGACTACAGGCCAATAGGTGCCAATGAAGTTCATATAGTGTAAGATCCATTCATGCCTTTCCCTACAGCTGGGACTCCGGGGGCAAAATATAAGGGGGCACCATAAAAACTCAGTAATCAAGATAAGTATTTTAAGGTGGTATCTCTGAAAATCAAAATTAATGCAAAAAAATTCATTATGAACAAAACTGTCAAGTTCTGCTTCCTCTTCACACCCCATCCCCCCACTTCCCAACCACAACTCCGGTAAATTTCCCCTAAGTGGCACCTAGCTTCCAATAAAAAACCCAGGGATTTCTGGATCAAGCCACGGTTCCTCACCACACTACTACTTCTACCACCAGGGGGCCTTTTGCTCTTGGTCTCAAGTCCCGCCTCCCCACCCACCAATGTCCCAGGGACACAGGACTAGAGCCATCCACCAATATCCCGGGAGTTAGCCCAAGCCGATCCCGCTCTCCTAGAAAATAGCCTTGGCGTTCCCTGCGCGGACTGGCGCACCAAGGCCGGTGTCGCTCCTATCCCGGAGTCCCAACAGAGCGTCACTCCACTGCTTCGTTCCCCAAGATCTTTGCCCTGAGCTGCGCCCACTCGCCCCAATCCGGACCCTGGTTTCTGCTCCTGGAAGGGCACACAGGGCGGAGCCTTGGCGTGGGTTACCCCAGTTCACCCGTGCCGCTGAAGGTCAGTGCGCACAGTCTGTCCACCCGCCTCAGTAACACCGGCGGGGCGCCAGGACCACATTTTCTAGAATCTTCGGGCATTTCTGCGATTCTCTCGTGGTCTGCAAGATCTCATTGGCCCTCGGAGAAGAAACATGTGCACCTTGCGGTCTGGGCATCTTAACGTGAGCTCCTAAGCTTCGTTGCATGAGAGGTGCAGATGTCAGAGTCACCCTGCCGTTGGCGAAGCCTGCTCGCCCACGACCTCTCCATCCCAAAGACTACACTCTCCAGCGGCCCGCGCGGCCACTTCCGCTGTCCCTGGCGCTCTCCTTGCTGCGGAGTTTACGTAGCCGGAGCACTTCCGGCTGGTGGGTCCCGCCCACTCGCTGGTTGGCGGCGGGGTAGGCCTCCGTATTCGGTCGTTCCCACACTTCTGCACTTGGTTCCCGAGCCTCAGCCTCAGGATCGGCAACGTGCACCCTGCGTCACGTGAGTGCCCTGTAGTCATTGCCTCGTCCAGTCAGCACGTCCCTCTGCTTGTCCCTGTTTTACTCGTGGGGACACAGGCTGCCTCTGAACTCGGGCGTTCTTCCATAGGCATTCCAGGCCATTATCTTTTTCATTCCAGCCCAGAGAGTTAGAGAGAGACACTTACTCCTTTGCAGGGGGACATGGGCTCCACTCCGTGGCTAGAGCTTAGGGCTGAATTTGAGGGTCCTCGGTCACTTTGAACCCTTTTCCCAGGGCTCTGGATGGGAATTGGGTTGTGCTGGTGATTTCTGTGACACTGAACCCCCCAGGTGTGGGGCTCCGGAGCCGACCCCGCCTTGACTGCTGGAGAGGGGCTTTTCCATCTAGACACGCTCTCGTTTCTTTTCACATCCCCAGGTCTATCTCTGAGACTTTGCCCTTCTCCAAGGACAGCATTCAGGAGACCAGGAAAATGGCCACGGGGCTCCTGAAAGCCAAAAAAGAGGTGAGAATTTTCATCAAATTCCATATTGGCTGCCAACAGGATGGATCTGTTCCTTTTTCTTGCGCTGCAGGCTGCCTTGTTGGTATTGGGCAAAGTTCACGCCTGTTCCCGGAGGAGTGGTGGCTCATCTTACATGGAGTCCCCTCCTTCAGCGTTCCTTTCTGCTCCATCCATACCTGTCACCCGCGAAGTGGTCAGTTGTAAACAACACACATGGAACAGTTTAAGTAAAAATACAGGAACATCCAAGCTTGACTGTCCAGTGGTAAGGATGCAGGACAGGGACGGCAGAGATGCTTATGACCTGAAGTGGTTAGGGAGGGCTTCCAGAAGAAGTAGGGCTGTCTGAAATGCCCCTGAGGGTTTGGTAAGTTGGAGAGTTGGCAGAGCAGGGAAGAGAGCAGGAAGCATGGTTAGCCTGAGGCTGGGCACACTGCCCTTGCCACAGTGTGGGAAGATTGTAGTGGCCAATGGAATTATTTAAGATTGATTTTTAACTATGTGCTGGTGAAGATACAGACATGTGGGGAGCTTGATGGTCTGACCTGAATTTTATACTGAGAGCATTTTCAGCATCAGGCAGTTGGGGAGATTTCACCAAAAATTCTGGATTGCCTGCCTCTCTGAAAATAAATTGCACTGTGGTGTCAGGGAATTCACACTGAACATTGTCCTGCAGAGTTTATTTGCTGCACTGTCCACAGTATCTTCCAAACTCAGGTTGAAACCATTGACTAGCTAACATTTTGCCTACCTCTCTCATTTATATTACCTACCTGGTCCCTGAAGGATTTTCATTTTCTACCTCTTAGTCTGGGTGGCTAGGTTAAGTGCCAGACTGAGGAGTGTAGATTTTGTCTTTGAATAAGCTAGGTTTTGAAGGATTTTGGGAAGGAATTTGATATAAGGAAATCAATGACATGGATGTATAGGGACTTAAAGGGGAAACTTTCTAACCCCTATGAATGGTGGCTATGATGACCTTGACTTAATTGAATGTGATTAACAGTTATTGAGTGCCAACAAAGTTGCCAGGCTGGTTTACTATCATTTTTGATATGCATTAACTTGGCTATTTCAGATCTGCCTTGACTATCCTTATTAAAAAAAAAAAAATGAGAGGAAAATTTAAGCAGAAAATGAGACCTCAATTTATTCTTTCTTTCTCTCTCTTTTTTTTTTTTTTTTTTAAGATTTTATTTATTTATTTGACAGAGAGAGACACAGTGAGAGAGGGAACACAAGCAAGGGGGAGTGGGAGAGGGAGAAGCAGGCTTCCCGCGGAGCAGAGAGCCCGATATGGGACTCGATCCCAGGACCCTGGGACCATGACCTGAGCCGAAGGCAGTCGCTCAACAACTGAGCCACCCAGGCGCCCTCTTTCTCTCTTTTTTTTTTCTTGAGACCTTGATTTATTCTTAATCCTGGCCCTCTATGGTAGAGATTTATAGTTTCCTGGATGTTATCAGAACAACTTTGAGAGTTCTGTGTTTCTAATTTATATTTCATTCATTTGAAAGTGTTAGTACCAAGAATGCATAATAAATCTAATTCAGAACATTTCCTAAGGTAACATTGAATATTTTGTGTGTATTTTCTTCACTACTCATAATGTTAATAGGAAAGCATTCTGATTTTCTGGGAAAAGCCAGACATTTGTGTGAGCTGATTTTTCCCTGCCCCTAATACTTAAAAAAAAAAGTATTGGAAGAACTGATCAAAGGGTACAAGCATTTGAATGGAGAAGTCGTTTAAGATGAAACCTCTGTGCCTAGGGGAGTACCTGACACATAGGAAATGTTGAGTGCATAGAGGAACCACAGCCTTAAATAAATTAATTTGAAAGAACTAAGTAACAAAGGAGTTTCTGTTGTTTGTGTTGGTATGTTATTTGGGGCATATAATTAGCCACATATTTCAGGGGGTTTGGGTAGACTAGCCAGGTACTCTGATATGCATGACATGTGAATTATACAAACCAGTTTAAACAAATATACAGTTCTATATTAGGTCACTGGCAGGGACCTTTGCCTGAGAGAATAAAGTAAAATTTGTAACAAACGGGATGGGCTGGCAGGCGCATGATGTTACTAATCCTTAGCATTTTTTTCACTGACTCCATTGAACAAATTTGCTGACTGACTGCTGTGTGCAGAATACTTGATGGATGACAGTCAGTAATGTGTAAAGGCACAGCCTGCACCTTATGGGTCTTCCATCTTATTTTGGGATTCTGTTACCATTGGGATTTTGTTTCATTTTACACACACACACACACACACAAACTCACACACATTTTCACAGAACTTAATGATAAGATCAGTATATTAAAGATAGTGCCAGTGTATCTACCCAGACCCATATTTTATAGATGGAGAAAAGCCAACACTTAACCCACTGGAAGTGATTTCTATAATAGTGCATCAAATGGATGAACCCATCCACTACTTTCCACTTTGGGGGGATCATTTTTATTATTTTTTTAATTGCAGTATAGTTAACATACAGTGTTGTATTAATTTCAGGTGTGCAATATAGAGATTCAACACTTCCATACATCACCCAGGGCTCATCACAAGTGCACTCCTTAATCTCTTCAATCCCCATCACCTATTTCACCCATTCCCTGCCCCCACACCTCCCCTCTGGTAATCATCAGTTTGTTCTCTATAGTTAAGAGTCTCTCTCTTGGTTTGTCTCTCTCTCTTTTCTCTTTTGCTCATTTGTTTTGTTTCTTAATTTCCAAGTATGAGTGAAATCATATAGTATTTATCTTTCTCTGATTGACTTACTTTGCTTAGCATTATACTCCCTAGCTTTATTCATGTTGTTGCAAATGGCAGCATTTCATTCTTTTTTATGGCTGAATAATATTTCATTATATATATATCACATCTTCTTTATCCATTCATCTATTGATGGACACTTGGGCTGCTTCCATAATTTGGCTATTGTAAATAATGCTGCTATAAACATAGGGGTGTATGTATCCCTTTGAATTGGTGTTTTTGTATTGTTGGCTAAATACCCAGTAGTGTGATTACTGGATCATAGGGTAGTTCTATTTTTAACTTTTTTTTTTTTTTTTTTTAATTTGAGAGAGAGCAGGAGTGGGGGTAGAGGCAGAGGGAGAAGCAGACTCCCCACCGAGCAGGGAGCCCAGTGTGGGGCTCAATCCCAGGACCCTGGGATCATGACCTGAGCTGAAGGCAGACTCTTAACTGACTGAGCCGCCCAGGCGCCCCTATTTTTAACTTTTTGAGGAACCTCCATACTGTCTTCCACAGTGGTTGCACCAGCTTGCATTCCCACCAACAGTACAAGAGGGTCCCTTCCAATTTGGGGGAGCATTTAACTTAGTCCCAATATTTTAATTATTGTAAATTTTGCTTCTGTGATCAATTTTGTGCATGAAATTTTTTTTTTTTTTTAAAGATTTTATTTATTTATTTGACAGAGAGAGAGGTAGCGAGAGCAGGAACACAAGCAGGGGGAGTGGGAGAGGGAGAAGCAGGCTTCCCGCCGAGCAGGGAGCCCGATGTGGGACTCGATCCCAGGACCCTGGGATCATGACCTGAGCTGAAGGCAGACGCTTAATGACTGAGCCACCCAGGCGCCCTGTGCATGAAATTTTTATAGGTTTATATTTATTCTCACAACAAAAATATGATAAGGTGAGTTAAAATGACCATTTCAAAGCAGTGGGGACTCACACCAGTTGGAGCTTTGGAACTCTGCCTGTTCTAAAACATTTGATTGTTTTGATTATTTCTTCTGCTTTTGAGGCCCCCTTCTTCCATCATGATGTCTGCTTTATGTTTTGCAGTTTTCTTGTTTTGTTTTTATTGTTATACTGTACAGTTTTACATCCCCAGGGTAGACCTGCCAGTGCAGATCTTTTTCTTTTCTCACGTGAATGTTTACAATAGTGTCCTGGTTGGTTTCTACATGTTGATATGGTCCTTTGCTACGCAGCATGTTTCTGTCATCCTCATTTTCCCCAAACATTACAGTAATATCACTTTTCTGTTCAGAAGTCCTCCTCCAACAGATTGCTGGGCTCCGCATGCTGATTCAGTGGTTCTGGGCTAGGGCCTGAGAATTTGTATTTCTAACAAGTTCCTAAGGGATGCTGTTGCTGTAGGTTCAGGGCCCACACTTAAGACCAGTGCACTGAACTCCGCTGCCTCTGTTGGGTCAGCCTCACAACAGTGTCTTAGGTATTCAGAACACTCTTCATTTCAGATTTATTTATTAGAGAGAGAGAGAGAGAGAGAGCGAAGGGGGAGGAGCAGAGGGAGAGAATCTTCAGGCAGACTCCCTGCTGAGTGTGGAGCTGAACTAGGGGCTCCCATCTCACGACCCTGAGATCATGACCTGAGCCGAAACCAAGAGTTGGACGCTTAACCGACTGAGCCACCCAGGCACCCCAGGACACTCCTCATTTCAAATGTGTTGTCCTGTTTCTGACATGTTCTGATTATTAATTCTGAAAGTGTGTTTATTACGAACACAGTGGAGTCATCTCATATACACATTTAACTTAGATTAATTCATTTTTTAGGAGGTTGGCTGGAGGAAGGAAGAAAAATAACTGTTTGAGTCATTCAGAGGAATCTATCCTCTTTTCCATGTAATGATTTCAGGCTCAGGAGTGAGAGAAAGATGGGAGGACTGACTCTAATGCTTGCCAAATCTAAGGAGTTTCTTTTTTTTTTTTTAATTTTATTTATTTGTCAGAGAGAGAGAGCGTGAGCACAAGCAGGGGGAGCGGCAGGCAGAGCAGGCAGAGGGAGAAGCAGGCTCCCTGCTGAGCAAGGAGCCCGGGTGTGGGACTCTACCTGCGATCATGACCTGAGCCGAAGGCAGCCGCTTAACCAACTGAGCCCACCCAGGTGCCTCCAGACCTAAGGAGTTTCTGTCAGCATGAGCATCATATCAAGTCAAGGATGATATTAGTTGTAAAGTATTTTTCATCTAACATGACATTCCTTTATCAGTATATCAGTTAGCCCTTGCTGTATAACAAACCATCCCAAAGCTTATTGACTTAAAACAAAGTAATTTATTAGCACACGGTTTGAGGTCAACATTTTGAGCCAGGCATAGATGGGCGTTTGGGAGGTTTCACCTGGGCTTGCTCATGTCGCTGCAGTCTGCTGGCAGTTTGACTGGGGCGGGATGACCATTCATGCATGACAGTAACAAGCTAGTTGGTTAAGGTTTTTTTTTCCCCCATGTGTCTCTACTTCCCCTAAATGATGCTTACAAACTGCTTAGTTGCTTCTTTAGCTCTTCTCTTTTTTAAAAAAAATATTTTATTTATTTATTTGGGAGAGAGTGAGAGAGAGAGAGATCACGAGCAGGGGGGAAGGGTAGAGGGAGCCCCATGCGGGACTCCATCCCAGGACTCTGGGATCATGACCTGAGCCGAGGGCAGACACACTCAACCAACTGAGCCACCCAGGCGCCTTAGCTTTTCTCTTTCTATAAGTTCTCGTATGTGGCCAGAGGCATCCAGCTGAAGCCTTTAGCAGGGTTCCTGGAGATCTCATTAGCCAGATCTGAAATCATTTGGTATTTTTTTCTGTTTTCCAAGTTGAGTACAGGGGACAGTGTTGCCAGCACGTAAAAGGCAGGGCCTTTCTCAGGCTGCCCTAGTGGTTTCCCTAACCACTTTTCTAGCCCCCACTAACAGTTTGTCTACTACTTTCCCCACTGGTACTGATAACCTCCGCCGTTCCTGTTCCCACAGCTAATGCCACGTGTTTTGGGTAATTGTGATGGCACTTCATTTCTATCTACCAGTTCGGCTTAAAACACAATCATTTATTTGTTCACAGTTCTGTGGGTCAGCAGGTAGGCTTGGCACAGCAGAGTGGTTCTTCTCTCGATTTACCGGGGCTTACTCATGTGGCTGTAGTCCGCTGGCTGCTCAGCTGGAGCTGGATGGCCTTACATAGCTGGCGGTTGACAGGCTGGTTGGCTGAGGTACCTCAGTTCTTGGTTCTCTGTGTGGCCTCGTCAGCAGGCAAGCTCCATTTATTTACATGGCAGCCTCAAGGTTGCACAGAAAGAAACAAGGCCAGCCCCAAACCCAAATGCCTTCCAAACCTTTGCTTGCGTCATGTTTGCCGATGTCCCTTTGGCTAAAGCATGTCCCATGGCCAAGCCTAGCGTTAGTATAGGAGGCAAATGCATAAAGGGTAGAAAAAGAGAAGCATGATTCATGGCGGAGGGGACGGGGGATTGTTACAAGATAGGATATTATACCTTTTGACTGCAAGGAACAGGAAACCCCACTTGGGCTGTTGTAAACAATAACTGAGCCCACATGAAAGAAAGTCCAGAGCCAGGACACACTTTGGGGTTGGTCCTCTCCCTTCATAAGCTTATCAAGGACTGGGGTTGTTTGATTCCTCCACCTGACGCTGTTGACAGTGTCAGCCTCATCGGGCTAGTTCCCCTCACAGCCGTAGGATGTTGATTCTTAGCAACTTTGAGTCTCACAACAACCCTAAAATGTAAGTCATATTATAATACCCATTTTTAGAAAATTGAGACACAGAAATGTCAAGTTACTGATGCCAAGTTGTGGGAGAAGGAGGGCTCTCATTTGAACACACTCTGTCTCCAGAGTGTCCTTTTAGCCCCTGAGCATTTCTCAGACTCTTCTGTCAATCAGAATCACTGAGAAGCCTTGTTAAAACAGATTGCTGGGCTCCGCATGCTGATTCAGTGGTTCTGGGCTAGGGCCTGAGAATTTGTATTTCTAACAAGTTCCTAAGGGATGCTGTTGCTGTAGGTTCAGGGCCCACACTTAAGACCAGTGCACTGAACTCCGCTGCCTCTGTTGGGTCATTTGTGCCCGTGTTTATGAGCTTTAGGCAAAGTATTGGCTCCGCATTACTCCATCTTAAAAATGTAGAAGTCTTCTGCTAGGATCCAGCAGCACGCTCCTGTGTCTTGTCAGTTCTCATCAGCCACCAATCCATTCTTCAGCTGACAAAGGGATAGGTTACTTTTTTGCCAGTCACGCCTCCCCTTGAGTTGGATTTAGTGCCACCAGCTGCTAGCTGAGTTGCTCCTCAGTGAGAGAGGTTTGGAATAGGTCACGGAGAGTCATCCATTTAGTGTTTCCATACCCCCCTACATGTGTGGCTCTCAGACAAAGAAACCATGAATTTTTCCAGGGCTGTAGGAATACCAGTTGTGTTAAACTTGTTGAAAGAACGTAGGTTGGTCTGCAGTGTAGCTTCTTTGTCAGAGATTTTCTAGGTATTTGTGTGCACGCGTGTGTGTGTATGTGTGTGTGTGTTTGTGTGTGTGTTCCTTCTAAGAAGGGGTTTTAAAAACCAAATCACCACAGGGGCTAAGCAGATATCTGAATGAATGAATAGTCTTTTCAATATTTAATTATGAAAAGTTTCAAATCTACAGAAAAAAATATACCTTAACATTGACTCACATACCCACCACCTAGATTCAACAATGAATATTTTGCTACACGTGTGTTACCACCTATCTATCCACATGTACACTCATCTACTCATCGTGTACACTCATGTGTACTCATCAAGGGTATTACTCATATATTACCTTCAATGCACAGTAGAGGATAGGATTTTATATTCCTTTGGCCTTTCGAACCCTCTGTAGTCTGCTATGACCTGCCTGCTCTCTTTTCCAGCTAGCCACTTTTCATTCCTTATTTCCTCCCATCCCAGATGTCTTATCTGGAGGGCCCACCCCTGTTATTTCTCCTCAGTCCTTCAAAATCCTGCCTGCCCTTTATGACCAAGATCATACCTTCCTCTCATAAAACCTGCTGTGATCTCTCTATCCTACAGTGACCTCTCCCTCTTGAGATTCCTCTGACCTACTGATTTTAAACCATGACTATACTTAGGAGCCTTTGAAAGTATAAAAGCCCTATCCCCAGAGAGTCTGATTTCATCCATTTGTGGAGAGACCCAGGAGTCCATAATTTAAAACACCACAGTTAGTTCTAAAGTACAGCTAGAGATGAGGGGTAAGAACCATAGTTCTCACTCATCCTGGCTGTGCTTTATTTATAATTAATTACTTTGATGGAGGGCTGGCTTCTGGGATTGCTATTACCAAAGGTGGGGGGGGGCAGGGGGTTCCTGTTTTAAGGCCATTCCACAGCCAGTGCAGAACAGTTGTGCTGATAGGGAACAGGAAATTTAGGGGAGCGTCCCCTGAGAGGGCACAGTGTAGAATTAGTTTGGGAGGCACAGTGTCATCCCTTAAGGGGGATGGTATTCTGAGAAGGGATGCAAAATCAAATCACCAAAGGGACCAGGCAGGGAGCTAAATGAAACAAGTAAGGTAGGAGTTGCGGCAATCTGCCAATAATATGGGTGGGCTAATGGACCCCTAGTGTGGGTCACCTTCAGCCATCTGTGGCCCTGCAGCCATGCGAAGCCCAGAGTGGTCAGATTTATGGATTTTTTCAACAGGACTCATAAGTTGATATTTTCATGTGAAATCATCCAACATATAAGGGATATAAAGAAAATGTAGTGTATGGCTCAAACTAACCCTATCTATGGACTGCAGAGTGTGTCCTCTTTTAAAATCTTAAAAAAAAAAAAAAAAGATTATTTATTTTAGAGAGAGGGAGGAGGGGCAGAGGGAGAGAGAGAGAATCCCAAGTAGACTCCCCACCAAGCACAGAGCCTGATGTTGGGCTTGATGTGGGGCCTGATCTCACAACCCTGAGATCATGACCTGAGCCAAAACCAAGAGCTGGACACTCAACTGATTGAGCCACCCAGGCGTCCCAGATTATGTTCTCTTTTAAAAGACAAAAAAAACTGATGGGCTAGGAAAAATCCCTGAACTGGATCCCTAGGCTCCTTGGGGCTTGGTTTCTGCACCACCTCCACACCAAGACACCTCACCAAAACCTTCATCCAATGACCATTTATATTCCCACCCTCCAAAGTATAGCGTTCTAGGTAGCAGAAGGGCATTTGAAACTTTGTTAGGGGAATAATAATAGTAAGTGCACATTCAGTCACCTAAAAATATTTGACTGCTTAGTGTTTGCAGGCTCTGCTTTGGGCACCAGGGCAATAGCAGTGAACAATGCATATAGAACTTTCAGTCTAGTAGGCAGTCAGAAAATAAAAATGAGTAATGCATTATCTAGAGTTAAGGGGGTACATTAAAGCAGCAGAGGGGAATAAGAACCTGAGTGAAAAGAAAGAATTCTAGAACGGCTAGGGAAGTCCTCCCTGAGCACTTACAGTGTGCAACAGTCCTTTGTCTTGAATCCTTACATTTACCAACTTCTCTGATCCTCAGCACAGTCCTATGAGATAAACACTGTGTTTTCTTGGTTCACAGTAGAAACAGAAATGCTGAGAGGTTAGCTAATTGCTGAAGGGTACTCTAGTTGGGGACAGTGTGATTTGAGTCCGTAGTCTTTCCAACCACACACTTGCACTCTTCAGGCAGGATCAGGGCAGCTGGAGTGTGAGCAAGGGGGAGGAATGGGTCCTGCTACAAAGTATACATATTGGTGGGTACTCACCCCCCAGAGACTCAGCGGCTTCAAGTAGGTAGAGCATAAATGCTTAGACCAAGTAGTCTCTGATACTCTTCAAGCTCAGTAAGATGATTTTTTTTTACCGTTTAACTTCGTGTGTGTGATGTCTTCCTCTTCTCCCTGCCTAGATTTAAAGCTCCCAATGTGAAGGGACTTGTGTTTTGCTTTCATCCCCGGTAGCAGCTAGCCTAGAATGTTGACAGTAATGGGTGCATAAATGATGCTGGCTGGATAGAGAAAGGAGAATAATGGTCTTTGAACCCTTGGGACTAAGGTCATATAGGAGAAGAAAAAAAAATTGATTTTTCCTCTACATATTTTGGGTTCATTGGCTGGGGCCTTATAAATTAGACCAACAAAAGACGGAGAAAAGCAAACAGAAGTTTATTAACAGATACACATGGGAGCACTCAGTGATGAGTAACTCAAAGGGGTGGTTAGAACTTGGGCTCATACAGCATCTTAACAAAAGAACAATAACTTTTTAGAGAAGCGACAAGACAAAGGAAAAGCATTTTGAGTTTTGAGGATAGCAAATTGTGGTGGAAGATAAGGGGTAGTTAGTAACGTTTGTTGTGTGGATTCCTTTGGTGCCATCTCCTGGCTGATAAAGGTCTAGAGTTGTTTCCAGAGATTGACTTCCTATTCTTCCCGGTAGAGCCGGGAGGGGAGATACTTTCACAAATTTATGTTCTGCTCTTAGGCAGATAGGGGGAGAGCAGAGAACTTTTCTTGTGTCTGCTTCTTCTCAATGCCTTCAGCCCAAAATAATCCTTATGCCAAAATGGCATAAATTGGAGTGGCATATTCTGCTACCCTTCATTCACAATCCAAAGTAGGGTTTAGAAATATCTACCTCCCACAGGGAAGCCTTTTGATTGCTTATCCTGAGCTGCGAGCAAGGCGCACTCCGGATGAACAGTGCTGTGTTTTGTGTTAAAGGCATTCGTGGCATTCAGGGATGTGGCTGTGGACTTCACCCAGGAGGAGTGGAGGTTGCTGAGCCCAGCTCAGAGGACCCTGCACAGGGAAGTGATGCTGGAGACCTACAATCACCTAGTCTCACTAGGTAAGAATGGTTTCCCTTAGCACTTAAAATCTGCCCCACAGAGTATTTTCTACATATCATGAGGAAAGGCTACCTAGGAAGCAGCTTTGTCCTAGGGTTGGGCTTAGAAACAATAATCCCCTCCCCTCAGGGGAAATCTGGATTTAGTGGAATTGAAAACATGTAGATTTACTCATGTTGCCTTTAACACTGCATTTCCACGCCTCTTTCTCAAGGCTGGGGCTCTCTTTTTGCTTTATCTTGTTTGAAACCTAGGTGATTTTCCTTCACTAAGTGTTAATATGCTGTTTTCCTGACCAGAGTCACCTTTACTTACTCAGCTCTTCTGAGGAGAGTTCACAGTTATAGGTCCTTTGTATCACCCTTTGGGTTTCCCTACGCATTTTGGCTCTGAGTTAAGAAATGGCCCCTTGAGCCCATAACCAAGAATCTCCTTGTTGTTGTTGTTGTTGTTGTTTTTCCCCATGAGCAGAAATTCCATTTTCCAAACCAAAACTCATTTCTCAGCTGGAGCAAGGGGAAGAGCCCTGGATAAAGGAGAGACAACATCCGCTGGGCCTCTGTCCAGGTAAGTGTGACGCAGGGTAGATGGGACCATCCACAGCTTGGAAGATAGGGAAGGAGGAGGCATCTCTCAGGTACGGGGAAGAAGCTCTTCTCAGGCCTCTTAGATCATTGGTAAGTCTGCCTGGCATGACCTCCCTTCCAGAATATCATTTTCAGTTGGAGTGGGGGAGCTTTCTTGGTTTCCTTGTTTCTTTCCTCCACCAGGAAGCCTCCCTTCCTTTTACTTGGCTTGCCTTCTTCATCATGTTCAGTCTTTCCTCATTCATGGGCTTCTTTCTCTTCTCTTGATCTTAAAAACTACATCTATCCTATGGACATTAAGTCTGCCACCCTTTAGATACTTTCCAGTTTCCCGTAGGTGAAATGTAATTGATTATTTCTACCTTTCCAATTCCCATAATTTAAAAAATGTGTTACTCAGTAATTAAGATTACAGCAAACTATGAATAATAAAAAAATATGCTCTCATGAGCCAACATCCAAGCTTAAGAAATAAGGCATTACCTAAACAATTGAAGTTCCTATTTCCCCTACCTCCCCATACCATGCCCAAAGGGAACTGTTTTTTCAAAATTAGGGATTTATAAATCTTATGCATGGCCTTTTGCTTTACTTCATATATGTGAATCCCTCAACCATCTACAGTGTTGTTTGACATTTTTAAACTTTCATTAATGTCATCATATTATGTATATCCTCCCGTAGTTTGCTCTCTCCACTGACACTGAGTTTGTAAGATTAACCCATGTTGATATATGTTGTTCTGGTTCATTCATTTTCACTACTATATAGTATTTATTGTATTATATGCATAATTACAATTCATTTATCCATTTTATTTTGTTGGACGTCTATGTTTTTACCAATTCTGGCTATTAAAGAATGCACTGTAGGGGTGCCTGGGTGGCTTGGTCGGTTAACGTCTGCCTTTGGCTCAGGTCATGATCCCAGGGTCCTGGGAACGAGCCCCGTGTCAGGCTCCCTGCTCAGCAGGGAGTCTGCTTCTCCCTCTCCCTCTGCCCCTTCCCCTGCTCGTGTGCACTCTCTCTCTCTGAAATAAATGAAATCTTAAAAAAATTGTAACTATAAACATTCTAATACATGTGTCCTTGGGCATATAAGCCCTTGTTTCTCTAAGATAGATGCGTAGGAGTAGAGTAGCTGAGTCAAAGAGCGTGCACTTGTTCATCCTGCCTCGGTAATGCCAAATTGCTCTCAACAGTTATTTCATTAGTTTGCAAGGCTGCCATAACAAAGAGTTATGTTTCTGACCATCCTTTGGGTATGAAATGGCTTCTCACACCAGTTTTAATTTAATTAGCATTGAGTTTGAGCATCTTTTCCTATGTTCCTAGGTTGATTAGCATTGATGTTTCCTCTTCTGCGAATTTCCTGTTCAGATCTCTAGCCTGCTTTTCTTTTACTTGTTCATTTGTAGAAGTATTTAAATAAATCCTGGAAATGATTCCTTTGTCCATTAAATGTATTATGTCCATCTTCTTCCAATCTGTGGACTGCCTACCTGCTTTATAAAAAGCTGTTTAGGGGTGCCTGGGTGGCTCAGGTGGCTAAGTGTCTGCCTTTGGTTTAGGTCATGATCTCAGGGTACTGAGATCGAGCCCCATGTTGGGCTCCCTGCTCAGCGGGGAGCCTGCTTCTCCCCCTCCTCCCCACTCTGCTCTCTCTCGATATCTCTGTCACTATCTCTCAAATAAATCTTTTAAAAAATAAATAAAAAGTTGTTTAATTTTGAAATAATTTAAGTCTCAGTTTGTAAAAATAATACAGCAAGTTCCCATCTATTCTTTACCCAGCTTTCTCCAATTTCAAAACCAGGAAGTTGACATTGGTACAATACTATTAAATCCACTACAGACCTTAATCAGATACAGATTTCATCAGTTTTTACATGTACTCTTTTGTTGTTGTTGCATAGTACTGTGAAATTTTGTCACTTACATAGATTGATGTAAGTGCCACCACAGTAAGGATACAGAATGTTCCACCACTAGAAACTCCTTCATGCTACCCTCCCTCCACCCTTAACCTCTGGCAACCTCTGATCTGTTTCCCATTACTTTCATTTCAAGAGTGTTATGAAATTTACCCAATGTTTTAATGGCCTTTAATAATAATTTCATAAATTTTAATGTGTTTGGATTTGTCAAATTTTTTTGTGTTGTCTGTATGTGTGTCTGTCTGATTTAAGAATTCCTTCCCTCTGTCAAGATCATAAAGACATTATTTAGATTTTCTTCTTTCAATTAAAAAATATTTTTGCTTTTTACAACTTAGGTCTTTAATCTGTCTGGAATTGATTTTGTGTGTGTTGAGAGATATGGGTCTATTTTTATAGATTTCTAAATACGTCACCATCAGACTGGGCCCCATTCATTGAATAATTCATTTTCCCCAATTTTTAATGCCACCTCTCGTATTTTGAATTTCAGTATATGCCTGGATCAATGTCTGAACTCTCTTTTATTCCATTGCTGTATCTGCTTATGCCTACACCAATATCACACTGTTTTAATTTCCTATAGCTTTGTAATAAGTCTTAGTGTCTGGTAGGGTAAGTCTTCCTGTCTTATTCTTGTCTCTGTAGCTTCAGCCCAGTGGGCTTTTATTATCAGCTTGTCAGATATCATAAAGTCTCCTGTCAGGATTTTGTTGTAGTTGCATTGAATTTATATATTCAATAATATACATATATTAATATATTCATTAATTTAGAGAGAATTGACATCTTTTAGAATATTAAGTCTTTCTCTTAGTGTGGTGTCTTCTTTCACTTATTTATTAATACATCCTTATCACTACCTCTTGCAAGGTTTTATAATTTATAATGTAAATATACATCTTTCTTTAAATTTATACATAGGCTTATTTTTTTTGTTGTTTTGAGAGTTACTTTTTTTTTGAGAGTTATGTTTTTAAAAACTAAATTTTTATAATTTTTTGTTAAAATGCAGAACTAAAATTCATTTGATCATAATGAGCATATACCAGCAGCCTTGCTGAATGGTTTAATTAATTCCATAATTTGTCCTGTGTGTGTTCTTTGGAGTTTCATATAGAGACAACTGTTTCATCTGTTTATTTTGCCTTTTTTTTTTTTTTTTGCTTTGTTCATCATGTCTATTATATTTATTATGTTTGAACTTCTATTTAGTATTTCCTTTCTATTCTTACTTTGGGCTTATTTTACTATTTCTTTCCCAAGTTTTTAAGATGGATGCTTAACATTGTTACTTTTCAGGCTTCCTTCTTTTCTAATATAAGGATTTGAGACTGTACATTTCCTTCTATTCTCTTTTTTTTAAGATTTTATTTTTAAGTAATCTCCACATCCAACATGGGGCTCGAACTTACAACCCCAGGACTAAGAGTCATGTGCTCCACCGATTGAGCCAGCCAGGCGCCCCATTTCCGTCTATTCTTAACACATATTTGGAGCTTCTGTTCCATCTCTGAATCCTAACCCGTGGCACCTTGAGCCCATAAGGCTGTGGTATTTCTCCACTGCTGTAGTTGTGTGTGTTGGGAGTGCTTTGTAGCAAGAAAATTCTTACCCCTCCCTTTTTATTGCAGTTTTTTTAGTGTGAACTCTTTACTCCAGCCAGCTTCTAGTCACTTCTGGGTGTTTTCCAGTGGCTTGAAGTAATTATTTATTGTATTTTATCCAGTTTTATCATTGTTTTCTGCAGGGGATTCTTGTGACTAATTCAGTCTGCTGCCATTTTCAGAAGTAAGCTTCATCCTGTATGTTTTTGACTTGACATTTGGAAATTACTTCAAAATTACAGAAAATTTGCAAAAATAAAAATAGTACAAAGGACACCTTTATATCCTCTACATACACACATATGTGGAAAAATATATGGCATATATGTTATTATAAAATGGCATCAGGGGCACCTGGTTGGCTCAGTCGGTAGAGCATGCAACTCTTTTTTTTTTTTTTTTTAAGATTTTTTTAAAAAATTTATTTATTGACAGAGAGAGAGAGACAGCTAGAGAGGGAACACAAGCAGGGGGAGTGGGAGAGGGAGAAGCAGGCTTCCCGCTGAGCAGGGAGCCCGATGCGGGGGCTCGATCCCAGGACCCTGGGATCATGACCTGAGCCAAAGGCAGATGCTTAACGACTGAGCCACCCAGGTGCCCCAAAGCATGCAACTCTTGATCTTGGGGTTGTGAGTTTGAGCCCCATGTTGGATGTACTGATTACATAAAAATAAAATCTTTAGGGGTCCTGGGATCAAGCCCTGCATCAGGCTCTTTGCTCAGTGGGGAGCCTGCTTCTCCCTCTCCCTCTGCCTACTGCTCTGCCTACTTGTACTCTCTCTCTCTGTCAAATAAATAAATAAAATCTTAAAAAAAAACACAAAAATCATTTAAAAAAGTAAAATGGCATAATAGCATCACCTATTAATATTTTATATTTGTGTGCTATCTTATATGCATGTTCTCCCTTCTCCTTCCCCCCTCAATATATATGTATATATATTTATGTATATGTATATATGTGTGTGCATATGTTCATATGTGTATGTTTGTTAAAAGGTTTTCTAAGAAGGATAGTAATCTCATATAACCAGAATAGTTATCAACCTCAGTAAATTTAACTTTGATACAGTAATTTTATCTAATATCTACTTACATTATAATTTTGTCAGTAGACGCAATAATATCTTTTTTTTACTCTCCAGAAAACAATCCAGTCCAGGTTTCAGTAGTGCATTTACATGTCATGTCTATTTAATTTCCCTTAATATAGATCATTTCAGTAACCGTTCTTTGTCTTTTATGACACTGATATTTTAGAAATATAGTCTTACAGTTTTGTTTTTTTTTTTAAGATTTTATTTATTTATTTGACAGAGAGAGAGACAGCGAGAGAGGGAACACAAGCAGGGGGAGTGGGAGAGGGAGAAGCAGGCTTCCCACAGAGCTGGGAGCCCAATGTGGGGCTCGATCCCAGGACCCTGGGATCATGACCTGAGCCGAAGGCAGACGCTTAATGACTGAGCCACCCAGGCGCCCCTAGTCTTACAGTTTTTTAACAACTTCATTGAGATAAAATTTATATACCATAAAATCTAGTTATTGTAAGTGTACAGTTACATTATTTTTGGTAAACGTTTATTGTATGATCGTTACTTCCATTTAACTTTAGAATATTCTGTCATTCCAAAAAGCTCCCTTATGCCCATTTGCATCTGTCCTTCCTCCCATCTGAGCTCTGGGGAACCACTGATAACACTGTCTCTATAGATTTGCTGTTTCTGGACATATTCTATAAATGGTATCGTAAAATATATAGCCTTTTGTATCTGGCGTAATATTTTTGAGGTTCATCCAGGTCATGGCATGTATCAGTAATCCATTTCTTTATTTTCTTTTTTCCTTTTTAAAAATTTTTTTTATTTTTTAATTTTTTTAATTAATTTATTTTTTATGTTATGTTAATCACCATACATTACATCATTAGTTTTTGATGTAGTGTTCCATGATTCATTGTTTGCATGTAACACCCAGTGCTCCATGCAGAACGTGCCCTCTTTAATACCCATCACCAGGCTAACCCATCCCCCCATCCCCCTCCCCTCTAGAACCCTCAGTTTGTTTTTCAGAGTCCATAGTCTCTCATGGTTCGTCTCCCCCTCCGAATCCCCCCACTTCATTTTTCCCTTCCTACTATCTTTTTTTTTTTTTTTTTAACATATAACGTATTATTTGTTTCAGAGGTACAGGTCTGTGATTCATCAGTCTTAACACAATTCACAGTGCTCACCATAGCACATACCCTCCCCAATGTCTATCACCCAGCCACCCCATCCCTCCCACCCCCACCACTCCAGCAACACTCAGTTTGTTTCCTGAGATTAAGAATTCCTCATATCAGTGAGATCATATGATACATGTCTTTGACTTATTTCGCTTAGCATAATACCCTCTAGTTCCATCCACATTGTTGCAATGGCAAGATTTTGGGTTTTTTTGATGGCTGCATAATACTCCATTGTGTATATACACCACATCTTCTTTATCCATTCATCTATCGATGGACATCTTGGCTCTTTCCATAGTTTGGCTATTGTGGACATTGCTGCTATAAACATTGGGGTGCATGTACCCCTTCAGATCACTACATTTTTATCTTTGGGGTAAATACCCAGTAGTGCAATTGCTGGGTCGTATGGTAGCTCTATTTTCAACTTTTTGAGGAACCTCCATACTGTTTTCCAGAGTGGCTGCACCAGCTTGCATTCCCACCAACAGTGTAGGAGGGTTCCCCTTTCTCTGCATCCTCGCCAACATCTGTCGTTTCCTGACTTGTTAATTTTAGCCGTTGTGACTGGTGTGAGGTGGTATCTCATTGAGGTTTTGATTTGGATTTCCCTGATGCCAAGCAATGTTGAGCACTTTTTCATGTGTCTTTTGGCCATTTGGATGTCTTTGGAAAAATGTCTGTGCATGTCTTCTGCCCATTTCTTGATTGGATTATTTTTTGAGTGTGCACATGTGTTGGGGGGGAGGGAGAGGGAGAGAGAGAATCCCAGGCAGGCTCTGTGCTCAGCACAGAGCCAGAGGCAGGGCCAATCCCATGACCTTGAGATCATGAACTGAGCTGAAATCAAGAGTGGGAAGCTTAACCGACGGAGCCACCTAGGTGGCCTAGTAATCCATTCCTTTTTATTGCCATATAATATTCCATTGTATGGACATAGCACATTTTGTTTACCCATTCAGAGACTGATGGATATATGGGTTGTATCTACTTTTTGGCTATTGTGAATAGTGCTGCTAAGAACAATCATGTACCAGTCTTACTGTGGGCATACATTTTCATTTGGGGGTCGATAAGTAGGTGTAAAATTTCTGGATTGTATGACATGTTTACATTTAACTTTTTAAGAAACTGCAAAATTATTTTCCAAAGTGGCTGTACATTTCTATTAGTATTTCTATTTTACTTTTCTGTTTTCTATTTCTACATTTTCTATTAGCAGTGTGTTTCTCTACATCCTTGTTAGCACTTAGAATTGTCTCTAATTTTGATTACAGACATTCTAGTGGGGTGTGTAGTGGTATTTCATTGTGGTTTTAATTTGCATTTCCCTAGTGACTGATAATATTGATCTTTTTCTTTTTTAAAGATTTTATTTATTTATTAGAGAGAGCATGAGCGGGGGGCGGGGCAGAGGGAGAAGCAGACTCCCTGCTGAGCAGGGAGCCCTATGCGGGACTCAATCCCAGGACCCCAAGATCATGACCTGAGCTGAAGGCAGACACTTAACCAACTGAGCCACCAGGTGCCCTATGTTGATCTTTTTATGTGCTTAGTAACCCTTTGCATATCTTCTTTAAAGAAATAGCTATTCAGTTCTTTTGTCCATTTTTAAATTGGATTGTTTTGTCTTCTTTTTGAGTTATAAGAGTTTTTCATATACTCTAGATACAGTCCTATATCAGATACATGGTTTTCACATACTTTCAACTCTATAAAGTCAAGTTTCAGAAAAAAGACAAGTCTGCGGCTTGTCTTTTCATTCTCTTCATGGTGTCTTTTCAAGTTTTAAACTTTGGTGATGTCCAACTTAACAAAATTTTAAATGGATTGTGCTTTTGGTGGTGTAACTAAGAACTTTTTGTCTTTTGTTTAGAATGTTTGGTTTGCTCATATTTAATATAATTATTGATATGGTTTAAGTCTGCCATTTTGCTACTTATTTTTTATGTGCTTCATGTTTTTTTATTCCCCTACCTTTTGGGTGTGTGTGTGTATATAATAATAATAATTATTATTATTTATTATATATATAATTTTTGTAGTTATTTTCTTAATTCAGCTCTAGGCATTAAAAATGCATCTAATTTAACATAATCTACATAATTTACAGTTATCATGTTTTATAATAATCTTATGCATTTCAGAGAAATTAAGAGAAGAATGGAGAAAAATATACATATGTAGTCTTTTATATTTACCCACATACTTACCAGTTTTGGTGGTCCTCATTTGTTCCTGTGGATTTGAGTTAATGTCTGGTGTCATTTCTTTTCAGCCTGACAGACTTATTTAGTATTTCCTATAAGGCGTGTTTGCTAGCAACAGATACTCTCTGAGTACTTGTTAATCTGTGAATATCTGTATCAATTTCATTTCTGAAGGATAGTTTCGTGAGAATAGAATTCTTCCTTAGTAGCCTTTTCACCTTTATTTCAGCACCTTGGATAAATCATTCCATACTCCATTGTCTCTGATGAGAAGTTAGCACTAATCATATTGTTTCCTCCTGTGCATGTTGAATCATTTTCCTTTTGCTGCTTTCAAGATGTTCTCTTTTGTCTTTTTTTCTGATAGTGAGCAGTTTGGCTCTGATGTGTCTCTCTGGGGCTCTCTTTATGTTTTTCTTTCTTTTTTTTTTTTTTTAAGATTTTATTTGAGAGAGAGAAAACACAAGAGTGGGGAGGGGCAAAAAGAGAGGGAGAAGCAGACTCCCCGCTAGGCAGGAAGCCTGATGTGGGGCTCCATTCCAGGACGCCTGGATCATGACCCGAGCTGAAGGCAGACGCTCAACTAACTGAGCCACCCAGGCACCCCTGGAGTATTTTTTTAAAGATTTAAAAAAAAATTTTTTTTAAGATTTTATTTGAGAGAGAGAGTGCACTGCGCACAAGCACAAGTGGTGAGAGAGGCAGAGGGAGAGGGAGAAGCAGACTCCCCGCTGAGCAGGGAGCCCGATGTGGGACTCGATCCCAAGACACTGAGTTCATGACCTGAGCTGGAGGCAGATGCTTAACCAACTGAGCCACCCAGGCACCTTCTTTATGTTTTATGTTTTCTTGCAGTTTGTTGAGCTTCTTGGATTTATAGACTAATGTTTTTCAACAAATTTCAGACTTTTTAGTTATTATTTCTTCAGACATTTTTTTTCTGCTCTTTTCTCTGTCTTCTCTTTCATGCGTTCCCATTACACATAGATTGATTTATCTGATGGTGTCCCACAGGTTTCTGGGGCTCTTTGCTTTACTTCGATCTTTCTTTCACCTGGTTTTTCAGTTTAGGTAATTTCTATTGATTTATCTTCAACTTCATTGTTTCTATTGCAAGCCCAAATATGCTGTTGTATCTTCCTAGTAATTTTGTCATTTCAGTTAATTTACTTTTTAATTCCAGAGTTTCCTTTTTTTCTTTTTAATAATTTTTATTCTTTATTGAGATTTTTCTATTTCTCAAGTTACCATACTTTAAGTTTTTACATGTTGTTTCCTTTAGTTCTTTAAATATATTCATAATATCAGCTTTGAACTTTTTCTTTCCCCCTGTAAATCAACATCTGGGCCACCCAGCAACAGTTTCTATTGTCTGCATTTTTTCCTCAGTATGGGTCACTCTTTTCCTGTTTCTTTGGAAACTGGATATTTTAGTATGTTTTAGCCCCTCTGAGAGCTGATGATGTTTCCTGCCTAGATATTGTTGTTGCCAGTTTTAGTAACTTTTCTAGACTAAATATGTGGAAAAAGTTTTCTCTGTGAAGGTGATGTTTCCGCTTGATTTGTTATTGTATTCTTGTGTTTATTTTTAATCCTGGCTTCCTGATTTCAGCCTTGTGTCTGCAGGGCTTAGTGATCTGCAACAATTGGCAATAGGTTGTGTTCAAAGACTTTGAACCAGTAAGGCTCCCTACCTCTGCCAGTGGATAAATGGGTGGGTTGGGGAGCTCATTCAAATTCAGATAGTTTCCAAGTCTTGTCTGGCTTTTTACTTTCCACTGATCCCTCTAATTTTTCCTCTGTACCTGGTTATAGTCTCTGTGTCAGGCAGGGTTATGTGCATAGCTTGGGCCCCAGCCATCTCCCCTGCTTTTGCAAACAGCCTTCCAGTCAGCCAGGGCTGTGTGGAGAGTTTATCAAGCCCCTCCCTGGCTCTCTCACTTTCAGGTTTTCCCCTGCTGCATTTCTGGATGGTCTACCAGTCTTTTTTTTTCTTCTTCTTGTTCTTCTTTTGGTCCCAACCAAGAAAGACTGCAACCTCAGATAGCAGTCACTTGGTGGCCTTCCCTGTTCGCTTACCACCTAGATCACATTTATTGACAGTTCCACCCAGCATTGGTTTTTCAGCTTCCACTCAAATCAGGTGACTGTCCCCGTAGCAGCAACAGAACTGATGGTTTTATGACCTGACCTAGTATAACTGCCATAACACCCAAGCTGGGAGATTGGAAGGGTGAGAGCAACTCCAGGCAATCATGCTCCAGATTCCCACTTTCCTTATCCAGAGTTCAGTGTTTTTCATGAATAAATACTTCTCAATGTATTGTATGTGTTGATTGATTTCTGGAAGTAAACTATTTACTCTGTCAAGTATTGTGAAAGTAAGTTTTTGGTATGAGTTTTCTACATTTTTTTTTTTTTTAAGATTTTATTTATTTATTTGACAGAGAGAGACACAGCGAGAGAGGGAACACAAGCAGGGGGAGTGGGAGATGGAGAAGCAGGCTCCCCGTGGAGCTGGGAACCCGATGTGGGACTCGATCCCAGGACCCTGGGATCATGACCTGAGCCGAAGGCAGACAGTTAACGACTGAGCCACCCAGGCGCTCCAGAGTTTTCTACATTGCAGTAGGACAAGGGGCCAAAACCTTTTTCTGTAAGGGGCCACCCAGTAAATATTTTAAGCTTCCCAGGTCACATGCAGTCTATTGCCTCATTGGTTTATTTGTTTGTTTGCTTATTTATTTATTTCTCTTTCTTTCTTTGAATCCTTAGAAAGGTAAAATCCATTTTTAGCTGGTGGGCCATACAAAAACAAGTTGCAGGCTGAATTCGGCCTACCTGACAAGTTTGCTAACTCCTGTGATTAAAAATGTAGTGTATAAAGTAAAGTGAAAAATAGCTCTTCTTATAGATGCAAGGATGTCTGAGTGGGAGACAGGTTGTGATATAAACATATTATAAACGACCGATGGGCAAAGCAAAATGGCCCCGGCCACCCTACTTGTGGCTACTCTGACTCAAAATATTCTTTCTTCAGCAGGATCAAAGCTAAACATTCAACCTTGTCCCCACTGCCCACTGGCATTCGCTAGTCAGCAAGGCCTCAGCCAGCATGTGTGGTTCAGTCACCTTCCTCAGCTCTTCTCAAGTTTATGTGCAGGAAACCATCTCCCCCCGGGGAAGCACTATCCAGAAGATCAAAACCAGCAGCAGAAGCAACTCTTTGGTCAAACCTGCTGGAGTGACAAAGCAGAAATTCAAGAGACAGAAGAAGACTCCAAGCCCTTGTTGGGAAGAGTAAGCAAAAGAGGCACTTCAGAGGCGTTGTCCAGCCCACGGCAAGAACAGCCAGTAAGGTCCAAGCAAGACAACACAGCGGTGGACACAGGGCCCAGCCGAGACCAGAGGACAGACCTTGGGGGAACAGACAAAGTGTTGCATGGTGTAGAAGTCTCAGGATTTGGAGCAATCAAATATGGGGAGTTTGGGCTAGGCTTTATGAGGGAGTCAAACCTGCTCAGCCTCCAGAAGATGCACACAGGGGAGACACCTTACATGTACTCCGAGTGGGGACGGAGCTTTAGCAATATGTCAGCCCTCATCAAAAACCAGAGGACACCCTCTGGGGACAAGCCTTATGTGTGCAAGGAATGTGGACGAGGCTTTACCTGGAAGTCAAACCTCATCACACACCAGAGGACACACTCAGGGGAGAAACCTTATGTGTGCAAGGAGTGTGGACGAGGCTTTACTTGGAAGTCAAACCTCTTCACACACCAGAGGACACATTCAGGGGTCAGGCCGTATGTGTGCAAGGAATGTGGGCAGAGCTTCAGCCTGAAGTCCAACCTTATCACACACCAGAGGGCACACTCGGGGGAGAAGCCTTATGTTTGCAGGGAGTGTGGGCATGGCTTTCGCCAGCATTCACATCTCATCAGACATAAGAGGACACATTCGGGAGAGAAGCCCTATGTGTGCAGGGAGTGTGAGCAAAGCTTTAGCCAGAAGTCACACCTTATTAGGCACTTAAGGACACACACAGGAGAGAAGCCCTATGTATGCACAGAATGTGGGCGCCATTTTAGCTGGAAGTCAAACCTCAAGACACACCAGAGGACACACTCAGGGGTTAAACCTTATGTGTGCCTGGAGTGTGGGCAGTGCTTTAGCCTGAAGTCAAACCTCAGCAAACACCAGAGGTCACACACGGGGGAGAAGCCGTTTGTGTGCAGGGAATGTGGGAGGGGCTTTACCAGGAAATCAACCCTTATCACACACCAGAGGACACACTCAGGGGAAAAGCCATTTGTATGCAGGGAGTGTGGGCGAGGCTTCAATGATAAGTCAACCCTCACTTCACACCAGAGAACACATTCAGGGGAAAAGCCTTTCATATGCAGGGAATGTGGCAGAAGGTTTAGCCAGAAGCCAAACCTATTTAGGCACAGGAGGGCACACTCAGGTAGCATACCCTTTGTGTGCAGGGAGTGTGGGCAAGGCTTTTGTGATAAGTTAACTCTCGTCACACACCAGAAGGCACACTCAGGGGGGAAGCCTCACGTGTGCAGGGAGTGTGGGCAAGGCTTCAGCCGGCAGTCACACCTTATTAGACATCAGAGGATACATTCGGGAGAGAAGCCTTATATTTGTAGGAAGTGTGGGCGAGGCTTTAGTCGGAAATCAAACCTCATCAGACATCAGAGGACACACTCGGGATAGAAACCTTGTATGTACGAGTGTAGTGAAATCTTTAACCAAGACTCGTACCTCGTGAGACGCCAGAAGTCACACCTAGGGCTGTGGCTTTAGTAGTAAGTCAGCCATTGCCAGGCACCAAAGTGGAGACATCTTACGTGTGACAGGCGTGTTCACGAGCCTCAGGGTAAGAGTCCACATCTCCAGTCCACACGAAGGAGAACTGCTGGCTCATTTTCAGGAGCTTGGCATTCCCTGATGGGGTTGGTGGGTTGTGGAAGATCTGTCAGGTAACGTGATGGAAGGGGTACTTTTAAGTAGGTTGAAATTAGGGAATGGAGGCTCTTCTAATGTCATTTCCCAAGAATACTTGGACACTCCTTACACAGTAGCCTGGATGTTAGAGAAACAGCAACACTAGAGCTCATCTCTTAATGTCTGCCTTACCTTCTGAGAACAAGAGACTTGACAGAAACCACGGCCGACTTAATCTTGGTTTCCCAGAGCATGACCCAGCAGAGTCAGCTTCAGGGAGAGTTTGGGAAAGGGTGAATTCATGGGATCAGAGATGGTGCATGGGTAGAAGAAGGTTTTATTATGCAAAGAGCTGACTGGTGAGAAAGACTGTGACTATCCTAGCTCTAGGTTTTGGGAAGAAGTATCCATTTTTGCTTGTTTCCTGGGACCGTCTCTGGTTTCCAAGTTGAATCCATACTGAAGATATTTTTATTTACTGGTGTATTTAGACTAGAAATGTATCCTATGCTTTCATGAAGAAAACACACATATACAGAAATAGAAAATGAAATTACTTTCTGTTCTTCTTTGAATTACCATACTACATCACACAGGTAATTCTTTGGTTTAAATCTTTCCAACCATTGTAAAATATATGATTTTTCTGGTTGGGAATACTCTCTTTTTGAGAATGGTGGTGTCCCACAGATTCATGTATAATTCTGAGCCAAGGCCCAATTTTTTTTCACAGAAGTTGACTAAATGATTCTGAGTTTTATTTGGAAAATAGAATTTGAGGAATGGCGGGATATTAAGGACTGTATAATAACATGTCTTTTTATCTGTGGACAGATACCTAGAATAGAACCATATAAAAATAGAAAAACTCACTTGTATATGAGTATTTAGAAAGTGAGGAAGCAGGATTTCAAGTTATTATGAAAATAGCAAGTACAAGATTCAGTGTTTGGGTCATTGGCTCTCAATTGAGGGAAAAAATAAACATAGGTTCCAAAGTCTCAATATCCAAAGTTAGAGTTAGGAAATCACTAGCTCAGATAATATGAGGTACAGAGGTCTTTTTAATTGAATTGAATTTTTTATTTTAAGTAGGCTCCATGCCCAACATGGGGCTTGAACTCACAACCCTGAGATTGAGTCACATGCGCTAGTGACCGAGCCAGCCAGGCACCCCAATGTGTAGGAGTCTTAGTTTTCGTTCAAAATCTAAGTTTCAGTGGAGTGAGAAGAACCTGGTGAAGAATTACGGAATATTATCCTAGATGGAGCTGCTGGTGTGGCTTGCCCTTCTCATTCCTTCCCATGGTAAATCCTGGCCTGCTGCTATTCCTCCTTCTCAATAGAAAAATACTTTGAGAGTTTTAATCTCTTTGCATCTTAGAATTGAATTACTCTTTTCCATAAAATGATGTCACAAAAATAAGGATTCCAAAAGTAAACATGTATCTTTTTTACTGTTTTTTTTTAACTTTAAGAAGAAATATTTCAGTTTTCAATGTAATCAGTCCGTAAATCCAAAAGATCTTGCCTTAAATTATTTAAAATTCTCAACAACAAAAAATAAAGCATTGCTGATATCTGAAGATTCAAACAGATTCCAAGAGACTCAAACCCGGGGAGGCATTTATATAGAACAGCAACCAAACAGAGACCGGAAATGGTAGAAAGATGCCCTACACTTTGGCCCTACCCAGTCCCCACCTGTACTGATTCTTTTTTTTTTTTTTTAAAGATTTTATTTATTTGACAGAGAGAGACACAGCGAGAGAGGGAACACAAGCAGGGGGAGTGGGAGAGGGAGAAGCAGGCTTCCTGCCGAGCAGGGAGCCCGATGCGGGGCTCGATCCCAGGACCCCGGGATCATGACCTGAGCTGAAGGCAGACACTTAACGACTGAGCCACCCAGGGGCCCCCTGTACTGATTCTTAAATCTGCATTAGATCCTCTGCTTAGAACCTCTCAGAAGACAGAATTGGAACAGGCCACCTGAGTTCTCCACTTGGGCCTAGCATTAAAACCTGTGTGCAAGTCTGGAAGCTGATTAGGAGGCAAGCACCAGATGGTGTTCATATATGTGAATCTTCAAAATCTTATGGTTTTATTTTTCTTTTTCCAGTCTGTCTGGACTAGCTATCTACCAGTGCCCCATATTTCATATCCTGAGATAGGTAACAGCTCTAGATGTTTAAAACAAACAAAAAGTGCCCGAGCTCAACCACGGCCCATCCTACCACTCCTATGGTTAAGTAATAGACTATACTGCATGAAGAAAAATTTGGAGAAAAGATGATGAACAGTATGAAATAATATCACTTCAAATCCATAAGCCTGTTATGGTCACCATTGAAATCTGTTTCAAAAGGGGGTGGCAGGGGCACCTGACCGGCTTAGTCAGGTAGAGCATGGGACTCTTGATCTTGGGATTGTGAGTTTGAGCCCCATGTTGGATGTAGAGATTACTTAAAAAAAAAAAAAGTAAAAGAAAAGGGGTGACAGTAACTATTCTGTTTTAACTTATTATGGATTAGTGGTTCTCTAAGTGTGGTCAGAGGATGTTTGGGGGCCCTATTCGGGTGATCTACGTGGTCAAAACAAATTTCATTATAACACTAAGACCTGATTTGCTTTTTTCTCTTGTGCTGAAATTTGCACTAATTGTGCAAAAAGCAATGGTGGGGAAACTGCTGGGCCTTTAGCTTGAATCAGGACAGTGTTACCAAACTGTACTCTAGTTCTTGTGTTCTTTACCACCACACACTCGTGGTAAAAACATGCTAGTTCCACTTAAGAATGTTCTTCATAAAACAGTTAAAATTAGTTTTGTTGAACTTGACCCTGAGTACAAAAATTTTAAATTATACTTTTTATTTTGAGATAGTTTTAGATTTACATGCATTTGTAAGAAATTATGTAGAGAGATCCCATGAGCTCTTTGCCCAGTTTACCCCAATGGTAATGTCTTGCAAAACTATAATGTTACAACCAGGATATTAAAATTTCTATATATATTCATCTTCTAAGTATTTTATGTGATGAAGAGAGAAAGACACATAAAGTTTTTCTTCATGCTGAAATATCAAGTTGTTTCCAGGAAATGCACTTTTATGATTGTTTGAGTTGTGAGCTGAACTAGCCACCTTTTTATGGGCACCAATTTTACTTGAAAGAGTAACTGACAAATTTTGAATAAGAAGATGAAGACCGGTATATCTGCTAAACATTTTGTCAAAAATGAAGTGATTTATAAAACCTGACAGTAAAGAAAACTGGTAGTAATTTTTGTTAATTTGACTTTCAAACAAAAAAATTAGCCACTGTTAAGCGGCTGCCTTCGGCTCGGGTCATGATCCCAGGGTCCTGGGATCGAGCCCTGCATCAGGCTCCCTGCTCAGTGGGGAGTCTGCTTCTCCCTCTCCATCTGCCTGCCACTCTGCCTGCTTGGGCTCGCTCTCTCTCTGTCAAATAAATAAATTAAATATTTATAAAAAAATAGTGTCTGTCACCATGAACTTGACAGCTTTCTAATACTTAGTCTTTTGTGATGAGATTACTAATGATATTAATGAATGTGATTTTGTAATACCATATAATGAAATATGTCAACATTTGGAAGGTCTGCCTAACTCATTGAACCAGTATTTTCTAAATGATCACTGTGTGATGCTACAAGATCATCTGTGGTGATATTAAAGTATAAGATAGACAAATGGATTTTAATTTAAGAGAAGCTAGGGGTGCCTGGCTTGCTCAGTTGGTGGAGCATGCGGCTCTTGATCTCGGAGTTGTGAGTTTGAGCCCAACCTTGGGGATAGAGTTTACTTAAAAAAAAAAAAACTGCAAAAAAATATTAAAATTAATACCAATCTTAGATAAAGGTCAGATTCCACATTACAGTAACATTTAAGAAGTTACCACTTGTTGATTTTTGGTGTAGTGTCAATAATATTGACAAATATCTGAAAAGGCCATTAGAATACTTCTTCATTTTTAAATTCTGCATGTGTGAGTCCAGATTTTCTTTATCTCGGCAGATTAAATGCAAGAGCACACTGGGATGCCAGGGTGGCTCAGTAGGTTGAGTGTCCAACTCTTGATTTCGGCTCAGGTCATAATCTCAGGGTTCTGAGATCAAGCCCCATGTCAGGCTCCATGCTGGGTGTGGAGCATGCTTGTGATTCTCTCCTTCTGCCCGTCTCGCCACCCCCGTCTTAATAAATAAATAAATAAATAAATAAATAAATAAATAAATAAATGCAAGAACACATATAAAATACCAGCTGTATTCTGTTACACTTAGGATTAAAGAGATTTTCAAAAATATAAAATAATGCCACTCTTCTCACTGATTTATTTGGTTATTTTTTTTTTTTTTAAGATTTTATTTATTTATTTGAGAGAGAGAATGAGACAGAGAGAGAGAACATGAGAGGGGGGAGGATCAGAGGGAGAAGCAGACTCCCTGCTGAGCAGGGAGTCCGATGTGGGACTTGATCCCGAGACTCCAGGATCATGACCTGAGCCGAAGGCAGTCGCTTAACCAACTGAGCCACCCAGGCGCCCCTGGTTATTTTTTTTTAAGATTGTATTTATTTATTTGACAGAGAGAGACACAGCGAGAGAGGGAACACAAGCAGGGGGAGTGGGAGAGGGAGAAACAGGCTCCCTGCGGAGCTGGGAGCCCGACGCGGGGCTCGATCCCAGGACCCTGGGATCATGACCTGAGCTGAAGGCAGACGCTTAACAACTGAGCCACCCAGGTGCCCCTATTTGGTTATTTTTTGGTGGAAAATATTCAAACTCAAGTGGAAGTAAAACACTTTACTTTTCATTTTAAGTGCATTGTTTCTAGATGTTTATGGTCTTGGGGTGCCTGGCTGGCTCAGTATGCAACTCTTGGGTTGTGAGTTTGAGCCCCACCTTGGATGTAGAGATTACTTTTAAAAATAAAAATCTTTAAGGGTGCCTGGGTGGCTCATTCGGTTAAGCGTCCGACTCTTGGTTTTGGCTCAGGTCATGATTTCAGGGTCATAGGATTGAGCCCCAAGTCAAGCCCCACATCGCATTCCATGCACTCAGCACAGAGTCTGCTTGGGATTCTCTCTCCCTTTACCTCTGTGCCTCCCCCTGCTATAACTAACTAAATAACTAACTAACTAAATAAATAAAATCTTTTTAAAAAATAAAAATCCTTAAAAAAAAGGTTAGGGGTGCCTGCATGGCTCAGTCCGTAGAGCATGTGACTCTTGATCTCAGGGTCATGAGTTTAAGCCCCATGTTGGATATGGAACCTATTTACAAAAAAATAAATAAAAAATGTTTAGATGTTTATGGTCTATATCTCACAGCAAACAATACTTCACATAAATGCCAGGAAAAAAAGTTACACGTTGTAATACTTAACATACTATTAACATCTATGCCTTATATAATTTAAACAAGACACGGGGCATCTGACTGGCTTAGTCAGTGGAGCATGTGACTCTTGATCTCAGGGTCATGAGTTCGGGCCCATGTTGGGTGTAGAGATTACAAAAATAAATAAATAAATAAATAAATAAACTTAAAAAAAATTTAAGCATAGAAGAAAATTACCAAATAAGCAAAACAAATGCAAAGAAAATGCTTGTTAACACCCACTGACAGATGTAAACCTACAATCTGAAGTATGCTGTTCCATCTGGACACAACACAGACATCTTGGGGAATCTCTATTGCTAGAACTAAATTGTATAATTACTTAATCTCCTCCGTGCCCGTAGCTATGTCTCTTTCTGAATATTCTTGCCAATTATATTTCTATTTTTTTTATAAAAAAAGCTTTATTCTTTTAATCACATTTTCAATGTGTCTTTTTATTTTATGTTTTATTATTTTCTGTTAATTACTAACCTCTTGAAGCTAATTTTTATTTATTGCTTTTTGAAGCTTATTTAATCATACTTAAGGCTTTTTTAACCCTTTTCCTTTTTTCTTCTGAAAGTCAAGTCAGTTATAATTTTTATTTTTATTTTATTTTCTCCTTTAGCCAAGAATTACTATTTCTACAAATGGCTAGATGGATGAGTTCATTTTTAGAATCTCCTAGTGTTTAGTTTTTTTATTTTATAGCTTTATAGTCAATATATTTTGTGATTTCTTCCATTTTAATTCATAAAGTTTAGTTTTAAATCTAATCAAGTTCTGTGAATTTTCATGTTATCTTAAAAAGCAAGTGTTTAACATGTGTATATGTATATTTTAACAATATTATACCAAAATTAACACAAAAGTTTGCAAACTTTGATGTTTTTCTATATAGTTACCTCATCATTCTCTTGTTTTGTATTGATTATGTCTTTTATTTATTAATTTATATTATGTGCTTAACACATGTAAAATTAGATTTGTAATGTAAATGTAGATATAAGTAATATTAATAGAACAAACACCATTGTATTCACCCCAGCAGAAGAAATTAGCCTTAATTATCTTTAAAAACTTAGCACTTCCATTTCTGTAAGTGGTTATAATAAATAAATTTATGATCATGTTAAGAAACTTTTCTCCAGGGCGCCTGGGTGGCTCAGTTGGTTAAGCGACTGCCTTCAGCTCAGGTCATGATCCTGGAGTCCCGGGATCGAGTCCCACATCGGGCCCCCTGCTCAGCGGGGGATCTGCTTCTCCCTCTGATCCTCTTCCCTCTCGTGCTCTCTGTCTCTCATTCTCTCTCTCTCAAATAAATAAATAAAAATAAAAAATAAAATCTTGAAAAAAAAAAAAAACTTTTCTCCAGGTGTTTCCTTCAAAGTTTGCTTAATACATTTCAAAGCTATTTTATTTAGATCTATAGAAATTAATGACATTTCTTTTTTTAAAATTTTATTTTATTATGTTATGTTAATCCCCATACATTACATCATTAGTTTTTGATGTAGTGTTCCATGATTCATTGTTTGTGCATAACACTCAGTGCTCCATGCAGAACATGCCCTCTTTAATACCCGTCACCAGGCTAACCCATGCCCCCACCCCCCTCCCGTCTAGAACCCTCAGTTTGTTTCTCAGAGTCCATAGTCTCTCATGGTTCGTCTCCCCCTCCGATTCCCCCCTTCATTTTCCCCTTCCTACTATCTTCTTTTTTTTTTTAACATATAATGTATTATTTGTTTCAGAGGTACAGGTCTGTGATTCAACAGTCCTACACGATTCACAGCACTCACCATAGCACATACCCTCCCCAATGTCTATCACCCAGCCACCCCATCCCTCCCACCCCCACCACTCCAGCAACACTCAGTTTATTTCCTGAGATTAAGAATTCCTCATATCAGCGCTGAGCGAAATAAGTCAATCAGAGAAAGACATGTATCATATGATCTCACTGATATGAGGAATTAATAATATTTCTTCTTGATGGATTTTCTCTTTTAAAACCATGGAGCAACCTCAAGTCCCATTCAGTGCTTTTAATTAGTCTGTTCTCAATACTGTTTGCATTTGCCTTTTTTGGTAGTATTTGCTTTACTCACTTTTTCATTTTCATCTTGATATTCTTGTTTTGTGAATAGAGTGTCCTATTCAAGTACTGGGAGCCACAGTCAGAACAAGTAAGTAAGAAAGAAATAAAAGACATCTACATTGGAAAGGAGTAAGTAAAACCATCTCTATTTGCAGACATTGGTCTATATATAGAAAATCAAAGTGAACCCACAAAGAAACTACTAATAAACAAATTGAGCAAAGTTATAGAATACAAGATCAACAAACGAAAATCAGTTGTATTTTCATACACCAGCAACGAACCATCTGAAAAGGAGAGTCGGGAAACCATTTCATTAACATCAAAGAGAATAAAATACCAAAGAATAAATTTAATGAAGGAGGTAAAAGACTTGTACACTGAAAACTGCAAAATATTAAGAAAAACCTTTAAGACCACAAAATTTAAGAAGACCTTAGGGCACTTGTGAAGAGCACTGGGTGTTCTATGAAGTGATGAATCACTAAATTCTACTCCTGAAACTAATATTAATTTAGATTTCTAGACTTTAAATATAAGAACAAAAGTTAAAAAGTTATTAGCAAAAAACAGGAATATATGCATGACCTATTTGGCAATAGATTCTTAGATTTGACACCAAAAGTATGAGCAATACAAAATTTAGATACATTGAACTTCATAAAAATTAAAAACAATGTGCAACAAAGGATATTATCAAGAAAGTGAAATGACAATATATAGAGTGGTACAAAATATTGGCAAATCATATATCTGATAAGGGTTTAGTATACTGAATATATAAAGGATTACTACAACTTAGAACAAAATAATGATACAATTTAAAAATGGGCAGGGGTGCCTAGCTGGCTCAGTAGGTTAGGTCATGTGACTCTTAATCTCTGGGTCCTGAGTTCAAGCCCCATGTTGGGCATAGAGCCTACTAAAAAAAAGGTGGGGGGGCAAAGATTGAGGTTGAATCAGTCACCAGTGGCCAATGATTTCATCAACTGGTCCTATTAATGAAGCCTCCATGAAAACCCAAACAGATGGAGTTCAGAGAGCTTCTGGGTTGGTGAATCCATGGAGATTTGGGAAGACTGGTGCTCAGAGAGAGCATGGAAGCTCCAGGCCCTTTCCTCATACCCTGCTCTATGCATCCCTTCCTTCTGACTGTTCCTGAGTTATATCCTTTCATAATAAATCAGTAGTCTAAGCCAAGATGGAGCTGTACCTGCCTGGGGTGCCATATCAGCAAACTAAAACTTAGATAACTTTTGTGTCCCTGTAAATACTCTATTTGACCAGAAATGCAATCCAGTCAGCTAATCCTCAAATGCCAAGCCAACTCTGGGCCTTCTCACTCCCAACAAGGTTGACTATGTGGCCCCAGCCAATCAGATATTTTCTATTTGTCTCTTCCCTCTTCTTTATTCTTTATCTTATAAAAACTTCTTGCCTTCCAACTCATTTTGTAGTTCCCTGAGACTGCCCATGAAGTGTTAAATAAACTTTGTTCCTATCACCAAATAAATAAATAAATAAATAAATAAATAAGTAAGTATGGGCCAAGTTCTTGAGTAGACATTTCTCCAAAGAATGGCTAAGAAACACATAAAAAAATGTTCATCATCATTGGTTATTAAGGAAATGCAAATCAAAACCCCAATAAGATACAACTTCACACCCATTAGGATACCTATAATAAACAAATAAAAAAGGAAAGTAACAAGTGTTGGCAAGGACATGGAAAATTGGGAATCTTCATACATTGCTGGTAGCAATGTAACATGGTGCAGTTACTATGGAAAATAATTTGGCAGTTCCTATAAAATGAAACATGCAGTTACCGTATTATCCAGCAAATCCACTTCTGGGTATATACCCAGAAGAAACAGGTACTCAGAACAAAATCTTTCTATTTTATCATTTTATTTTATTTTATTTTCATCATGATAAAAGTACTTTTTAATCCCCATCACCTATTTCTCCCTTCCCCCCACCCACCTCCCCTCTGGTAACCATCAGTTTGTTTCCTATAGTTATGAGTCTGTTTCTTGGTTTGTCTCTCTCTCTTAATTTTCCTTTCCTTATTTGTTTTGTTTCTTAAATTCCACAAATGAGTGAAATCATATGGAATTTGTCT
This sequence comes from Halichoerus grypus, assembly GCF_964656455.1. Lineage (NCBI taxonomy): Eukaryota > Metazoa > Chordata > Mammalia > Carnivora > Phocidae > Halichoerus > Halichoerus grypus. Next base: position 46,469,315 of record NC_135726.1, on the reverse strand, counting down.
TTCTCTGACTTATTTTGGTTAGCATTATACTCTCCAGCACCATCCATGTCATTGCAAATGGCAATATTTGCATTGCATTGCATTCCCACCAGCAGTACAAGGGGGTTCCTATTTCTCCACATCCTCACCAACACCTGTTGTTTCTTGTGTTGTTGATTTTAGCCATTCTGACAAGTGTGAGCCTGTATCTCATTATAGTTTTGATTTGCATTTCCCTGGATGATGAGTGATGTTGAGCATCTTTTCATGTGTCTTCTGGCTGTCTGCATGTCTTCTTTGGAAAAATGTCTATTCATGACTTCTGCTCATTTGTTAATTGGATTATTTGTTTTTTGGCTGTTGAGTCATAGAAGTTCTTTATATATTTTGGATCCTAACCCTTTATCAGATATGTCATTTGCAAATATCTTCTCCCATTCAGTTGGTTACCTTTTAGTTTTGTTGATCATTTCCTTTGCTATACAGAAACTTTGTATTCTGATGTAGTCCCAATAGTTTATTTTTGCTTTTATTTCCCTTCCCTCAGGAGACATATCTAGAAAAATGTTGCTATGGCCAATGTCAGAGAGATTACTGCCTATGCTCTCTTCAAGGATTTTTATGTTTTAGGTCTCACATTTAGGTCTTTAATTCATTTTTAGTTTATTTTTGTTTATGGTGGAAGAAGGTGATCCAGTTTCATTCTTTTGCATGTGGCTGTCCAGGTTTCCCAGCACCATTTATTGAAGAGACTGTCTTTTTCCTGCTTGCTTTGTCAAAGATCAATTGACCATATTATTGTGGGTTTATTTCTGGGTTTTCTATTCTGTTTCATTGATCTATGTATCTTTTTTTGTGCCAGTACCATACTGTTTTGGTTGCTACAGCTTTGTAATATAACTTGAAGTCTGGAATTTGCAATACCTCCAATTTTGTTTTTCTTTTTCAGGATTCCTTTGGCTATTCAGGTTTTTTCTGATTTCAGACAAATTTTAGGGTTGTTTTTTCAAGTTCTGTGAAAAAATGTTTGATAGGGATTTCATTTATCTGTAGATTGCTTTGGGTAGTATAGACATTTTAACAGTATTAATTCTTTCAATCCATGAGCATAGAATGTCTTTCCATTTCTTTGTGTCATCTTCATTTATTTTTTAAGATTTTATTTATTTAGGGACGCCAGGGTGGCTCAGTCAGTTAAGCGTCTGCCTCAGGTTCTGGGATCGAGTCCTGCTTCAGCCTCCTTGCTCAGCAGGAAGCCTGCTTCTCCCTCTGCCTCCCACTCCCTCTGCTTGTGCTAGCTTGCTCTCTCTCTCTCACAAATAAATTAAGATTTTATTTATTTATTTGTGAGAGAGAGACAGAGAGAGAGAGGGCACACGAGTGGGGGGGAGGGGCAGAGGGAGAAGCAGGCTCCCTGCTCAGTGGGGCTCAATCCCAAGACCCTGAGATCATGACCTGAGCTGAAGGCAGCTACTTAAACGATTGAGCCACCCAGGCACCCCTCATTTTCAAGTTTTTCATCAATGTTTTATAGTTCTCAGAGTGCAAGTGTTTCACCTCTTTGGTTAAGTTTATTCCTAGGTATTTTATTATTTTTGGTGCAACTGTAAATGAGATTGTTTTCCTAATTTCTCTTTCCTCTGCTTCATTATTAATTTATCGAAATGCAACAGATTTCTGTACATTGATTTTGTATCTTGCGACATTACTGAATTCATTTATCAGTTCTAGTAGTTTTCTGGTGGAGTCTTTAGAGTTTTCTACATATAATATCATGTCATCTGCAAATAGTGAAAGTTTTACTTCCTCCTGACCAATTTGGATGCCTTTTATTTATTTTTCTTGTTTGTTGCTGTGGCTAGGACATCCAGTACTATGTTGAATAAAAGTGGTAAGAGGGATTAAGGAGTGTATTTGTGATGAGCACTGGGTGTGGTACGGAAGTATTGAATCACTATATTGTATACCTGAAACTAAGATTACACTGTATGTTAACTAACTGGAATTTAAATAAAAATTTTTGTAGAAGTGGTGAGAGTTGACATCTTTGTCTTGTTCTTGACCCTACAGGAAAAGCTCTCAGTTTTTTCCCATTGAGGATGATGTTGGTGTTTCATATAAGGTCTTTATTATGTCAAGTTATGTTCCCTCTAAACCTACTTTGTTGAGGGTTTTTATCATGAATGGATGTTGTACTTTGTCAAATGATTTTTCTGCATCTATTGAAATAATCATACAGTTTTTATCCTTTCTCTTATTGATGTGATATATCACATCGATTTGCGAATGAATCACCCTGCTTCCTGGGAATAAATCCTTCTTGATTGTGGTGAATAATTTTTTTAAAGTATTGTTAAATTTGATTTGCTAATATTTTATTGAGGGTTTTTGCATTTATGTTCATCTGAGTTATTGGCCTATAATTCTCTTTTTTTGTGGTGTCTTTATCTGGTTTTGGTATTAGGGTAATGCTGGCCTCATAGAATGAATTTGGAAGTTTCCTTTCTCTTCTTTTGTTTTGAATATTTTGAGAATAGGTACTAACTCTTCTTTAAATGTTTGGTAGAATTCTCTTGTGAAGCCGTCTGGTCCTGGACTTTTGTTTATTGGGAGTTTTTTGATTACTGAGTCAATTTCTTTGCTGGTAATTGGTCTGTTCAAACTTTCAATTTCTTCCTGCTTCAGTTTTGGTAGGTTATATGTTTCTAGGAATTTTTCCATTTCTTCTAGTTTGTCCAATTTGTTGCCATATAGTTTTTCATAATATTCTCTTACAGTTGCTTGTATTTCTGTGGTATCGGTTGTTATTTCCCCTCTTTCATTAATTTTGTTTTATTTGAGTCCTTTCTCTTCTTTGATGAGTCTGGCTAGAGGTTTATCAATTTTGTTGATCTTTTCAAATAACCAGCTCCTAGTTTCATTGATCTGTTCTATTGTTTTTTTTTTAGTTTCTGTGTCATTTATTTCTGCTCCAATTTTATAATTTTCTTCCTTCCACTAGTTTTGGGTTTTGTTTGTTCTTCTTTTCTAGCTCCTTTAGGCACAAGGTTAGGTTGTTTATTTGAGATTTTTCTTGCTTCTTGAGGTAGGCCTGTATTGCTATAAACTTCCCCCTCCACACCAGCTTTTGCTGCATCCCAAAGATTTTGGATCATTCGATTTTCATTTTCATTTGTTTCCATGTAATTTTTAAATTCCCTCTTTGATTTCTTGATTTACCCATTTCCTGTTTAGTAGCGTGTTATTTAACCTCCATATAGTTGTGCTTTTTCCAGATTTTTTCTTGTGGCTGATTTCCAGTTTCATAGTGTTGTGGTCAGAAAAATGCATGGTATGACTTCAATCTTTTTGAATTTGTTGAGAGTTGTTTGTGATCTAATATGTGATCTGTTCTGGAGAATGTTTCATGTGCATTTGAAAAGAATGTGTATTCTGCTGTTTTAGGATGGAATGTTCTGGACATACCTATTATATCCATCTGGCCCAGTATGTCATCCAAAGCCACTATTTCCTTATTGATTTTCTGTTTAGATGATCTGTCCGTCAATATAAATAGTGTGATAAAGTTCCTTACTATTATTATATTACTATCAATTACTTCCCTCATGTTTATTATTAATTGTTGTATGTATTTGGGTGCTCCCATGTTGGGTGCATAAATATTTACAATTGTTATATCTCATTATTGCATTGTCCCCTTTATTATTATATAGTGTCCTTCTTTGTTTCTTGTTATAGTCTTTGTTTTAAAGTCTATTTTGTCCAATACAGGTAATGCTACCCCAGCTTTCTTTTGATATCCATTTGCGTAATAAATGTTTCCCCATCCCCTCACTTTCAATCTGCATGCATCTTTCAGTCTGAAATGAGTTTCTTGGAGGCAATATATAGATGGGTCTTGTTTTTTTTTCTTAATTTTTCTTTTTTTAAATTATATTTCATTTTATTTAAATTCAATTAATTAAGATATAGTGTATTATTAGTTTCAGAGGTAGAGTTCAGTGATTCATCAGTTGTATGTAACACCCAGTGCTCACTACATCACATGCCCTCCTTAATGCCCATTGCCCAATTACCCCATCCCACTACCCCCCTCCCCTCCAGCAACCCTGTTTGTTTCCTATGATTAAGAGTCTCATGGTTTATCTCCCTCTCTGATTTTATCTTGTTTTATTTTTCCCTCCCTTCCCCTATGCTTCTCTGTTTTGTTTCTTAAATTCCACATATGAGTGAAATCATATAATTATCTTTCTCTGATTGACTTATTTCACTTAGCATGATACCTTCTAGTTCCATCCACGTCATTGCAAATGATAAGATATCATTTTTGATGGCTACGTAATATCCCATTGTGTGCGCGCACACACACACACACACATATATATACACACACATCACATCTTCTTTGCACTTTTTTATTGGGGTTGTTTGATTTTTTTAATTTTTTTAAAGATTTTATTTATTTTTTTGAGAGAGAGAGAGAGAGCACGAGCAGGGGGCAGAGGGAGAAGCAGGCTCCCCACTGAGCTGGGAGCCTGACGTGGGCTTGATCCTAGGACCCTGGGATCATGACCTGAGCCAAAGGCAGGTGCTTAACCGACTGAGCCACCCAGGTGCCCCTGATTTTTTAGTTATAGGAATTGATTATATATTCTGGTTATAAGTCCTTGCTTGGTAAGAAATGTGTATTTTGAATATTTTCTCCTATCCTGTGGTTTGCTTAATCATTTTCTTAATGGTATCATTGGAAGTTTTTAATCTAATTAAGTCTAATATATCACATTTTTCTTTTTTTGTTATGGCTTTTTTTATCTTTGCCTAACCCCACGTCATAAATATATTCTCCTATATTTTCATCTAGATATGTTAGGTATCTCAAATTAATTTTTGTGAATGGTGTGATGTAGGGGTTGATTATTTTCCTCTCTTTGGACTATCCAGTTTTTTTTGTACAATCTTTAAAATATTATCCTTTATCTATTGCATTGCTTTTTTGCAGCTAATGGGTGAATTTTTCCTACCTACTTCTCCTTGCCTTTCCCACCTTATTGGGATAGGTAGCTGAACAGACAAAAATAGTATAGCATCCCAAGTGAGCTCTCTAATACTTTTTGTATCTTGATTTTACCATAGACTTCACTCATCATGTGACCATATTGGATTACTGCATAGGATTTTATTTTCCTTGATTTAGATAAGGTGAAATGTACAATATAAGTATCAGAAAGTCACATTTGTAGAGTGCTTTGGATAGATAACTAAAAAATCAATGTTAGCTATAACAGAAAGTAACTCTTCCCTTCTTTCTTTCCATTCTTCTTACCTTCCCTTCTTCCTTCCTTCCTTCCTTCATGTATTTTTTTAACCGGGTGGGTGGGTGGGTAGGAATAGTGGATATACTTCAGGGAGGTCCTCTCTATCCTGCTCATATTTTTAAGTTTCTTCTTCTAGAGTACCTCAAATCAGTATCATCAGGATTCGGGACCCCTCCCCCCCGAGGGTAATTGTTAATTCAACAATTAACCCCTTGAGTGTGCCACAAGGATAAGATGGGTGTTTTTCACTATAACCCTGAAGATCAAAATATATTTTGGCAACAGAGGCATAGGCAGCACCAAAGATATTTTGTAGGGTCCTTGTGAGCCTTTTTTTTTTTTTTAATGAACGTGATCTCAGCATGCCACACAAAAATTGTTCTTGTCTGCATGAGTGACCACCCAATATGTAGGGTATCAGTCTTCCCCCGGAGCACTCTATAGAATGGAAACAAATGCCTGGTTGAGACACACAAACAACAATCAGGTGAATTATGGTACAATCATTCAATGGTATAACGTGCAGCCATTAAAAAAGAATGATGTCAACTCTATTTATGCAAATGAAATAGTCATTAAGATAACAGTAAGTGAAGAAATCAAGGGCAGAATAGTATGGTATCATATGCTGCCATTCAGAGAAAAAAGAACATAAGTATATATTTCAGTGAATATTTAAGTGTTTATATATGCCTCTGGGAGGAAACTCAAGACACAGGTAACATTATGTTGTGAGCTGCACTCTCTGTTGACAATTGAATATTCCTGCTACCCCATATTATGCTCTCCAGAGCAGAAGCTGTCAATGACATTTCTCAGAACCATCTTTCCATATGGCTCCTAGTTAGAGTGTCAGAGAGACACTTGCACAAGATTTGGAATGTGGAAAAGAAGGGAGAAATTGAGAATTCTGGTTTCTTGAGGGAATCCTGGCTGATAGGTTGTCTCTGAGTGGTGAATTGGGTGACTATGGGATATGAGTATTATATATCCTTTTTATAACTTTTAATTCAGTTTCCTAGATTTGGCCAGTGGGAGCCCCTTTAAAGCTGGCTCCTGTGTCTTTTTGACATGTCTCCTCCCCCAACTTTTTAAAAAGATTTTATTTATTTATTTATTTGAGAGGGAGAGAGAGCACGAGTACAGGAGAAAGGCAGAGGGAGAGGTACAAGTGAGCTCCCTGCTGAGGATGCGGGGCTCAATCCCAGGGCCCTGGGATCATGACCTGAGCCGAAGGCAGTTGCTTAACCAATTGAGCCCCCAGTGCCCCTACCTATCATTCTTTAAGCATCTCCTTAATTTCTCACAGAGAGAAACTGAAGGCTCATTTTGTACTTTTTCCCAGCCTCAGCCCTGGAATTAGCTATTTCTCCAAGAAACTATGGTTACTTTTAGTGGAGAATGATATTAAGAAACCAAGACCTAGGTAAGAATTGTGCTCATTGTTCTTAAGCCATCTCTGCCGACAGAGCTAGAAGATTTATATGTGTGTGTGTATACACACGTATCTGTCTATTCCCGGAAAAAAAAAAATCTGTTCATGTGGGTACTTCCAATTTTAATTCAACATCACAGTGTTCATTCTTTTTTTTTCTTTTTTAAAAGATTTTATTTATTTATTTGACAGAGACAAAGCGAGAGAAGGAACATAAGCAGGGCGAGTGGGAGAGGGAGAAGCAGGCTTCCTGCGGAGCAGGGAGCCTGATGTGGGGCTCGATCCCGGGACCCTGGGATCATGACCTGAGCCGAAGGCAGACGCTTAACAACTGAGCCACCCAGGTGCCCCCTCACAGTGTTCATTCTAATCGTCCTTTCCACATCTATAATCCCTTTTCTTATAGTGAGAAACCTGGTTCCCATTATCCATATTTGCTTATTTGCTCAGTCTTAGAATACACATTAAGTAGTTTCAGAACTGCTAATGCATACAACTGTGATAAGTAAATCCATTCACTAGAGTTTATTATTTTTGTAGATCTTTTTGTCTTTGGCCTGAGGACAAATTACTGCATTTGAGAGTTACTCAAGTTAGTTCCTTCTCCCCCCGCCCCCCACCTTCAGTGTGGTTATGTTATTCATTTGAAATAGAATTAATTTCTGTTTGTATTTAATTTGGGGATTCCCTCCATCTTTGCTGTTGTGAACACATCTTAGGGTATCTCCTATGATTCTCACTCCTAATACCACACTATTGGGTAATACCCTCCCCTTGAGTGTGAGTGGGAGTGTGAGCAACTTCTAACCAACAGAATATGGCAAAGGTTATGTGATTATCACTCTTGTTTTTATGTTAAATTGTATGGCAAATGTGAAGGGATTTTGCAAATGTAATTAAGGTTCCTTAATCAGTTGACTTTGAGTTAAAGGAAAGGTAAATTATCCTAAGTGGGTCCAACTTAATCTGGTAAATCTTTATAAGAAGGCCTCAGTCTTCCCTAAAGTGAGACTCTCAGAAGCAAAGATTTTCTCTTTATTGCTGGCTGAATTCTGTAGCCACAAAGAAACCATTTCTGCGAACTACCTAAAAGAGCTTGGAGGCTAACCCTTTCTTTGTCAAGCCTACCAATGAGACTGCAGCCCAGCTGACACCTTGATTTCAGCTTTGTAAGACCCTGACAGAGAATCCAGCTAAGCTGTGCCCAGATTCCTGACCCACAGAAATTATGAGATAATAAATGGGTCTGTAGTAATTTGTTACATAACAATAAAAAACTATATTTGTTAATTTTATCTATTTATAATATATGTGAAACGCTAACATTTCTAAGAGTCTAAACTACACTAAATAGTTCACTCAGGGAAGTGTAACTCCCTCAATCACTTCTTTTCTCTCCCCTCCCCATATGCTCTTCCTCTTCTGGATTTGAAGTCAAGGCATCAGAATGATGTCTAGCTGTGGGCTAATGTGCCAAAGCCCCAGTAAATAGATGCTGCAAGAATTAGGTTCTGTCCATCAACATGCAGAAGCAGCAATGAAAATTAGGTCAAAAAAAGCTGGGTGGCGCTTGAGAGAAGAAAGAAAGTCATAAATGAATATGCATTTAAATATTTTAGGATAAAACTTAAATGTTTTTAGTATGTATCATTTTTCATGATTTCCCACTAAAACCAAACTTTTGCAATTAACCAATTGCATTTGATAAAAGTTATCCACTATGAAAATAAATGATATAAAATACTTTTGATGTAATTGTTTAGCTGTTAGCCAACTGAACTTCTTGCCATGTGGAGAAATAAACACCTTTATTGTAAAAGCCACTTCCAGCTGGGCATTATATAACGTCCAGCTAAAAGCATCTTAATTGAAAAATCCCAAATTCTTACTCCACTACCAACCTTTCCACTGAGCTACACACATGGCTAAGTGCCTACTTGATATCACCTCTTTAACATTCAACAAGTATCTCAAACTTAACATGACCCCACCCCCACTCCCACCCTAGACGCCTGCTACATACTCATTGTTTACTATCTTAGTAAAGGAAACTACCATTCATATAAAAGTTCAGGACAAAAATTTAAGCATTATATTTAATTTTGGTCTTTCCTTCATATTCACATCCAAGCATCAGCCACTCTTGTTACTTCTACACTCAAATTATATCATTTTGACCATTTCTTATTGCCTCTAACATTTACTACCCTAATTCAAAGCACCCTATCTTAACAAGGTCAGTGGTTTCCAAATAGATTGTATACAAGCAAACCCGTGACTGACATTTAGAGACCTGGGTCAACAGTACAAGTGGTCCCCAGCCAGCTCCCTTTTCTTAATCAACTCCACTTCTGTCCCACAACAAAAGGGGCCTCATGTTCACGTGTGGACACCCCAGCTTGTATGTCTAAGCTGTCTAGTCTCACCATGTAGCTAACACTTGGCCACCTTGTACACATAGGCAGCATGTTTGCCTTTCAGAGGGCAGATGAAGGGAGAGAGCTTAAGACACAGAAGAAGCATAGGCTCTGGAAGCAGGCTTGAGGCTACTTGAGTGGAAAATTCTCAGATATCTAGAGCATGGTCTAAAGGAGGTTGTGGGCTTTGGACATGTAGGTATCTTTGCATATCGATTTCTCACCAGGAAGAAAAGGGGCTTGGCCAAAGGAGAGCCGAATGGTGACCCTTTGTATGTTTAATAATTATTAAAATGTTAAATATATTTGTTATTTTGATCGACTGGATACCAAAATTATAATAATGACTGAATTTTTAAAAATCTTATTTTATTTAAATTTAATTAATTAACATATAGTCTATTATTAGTTTCAGATGTAGAGTTTAGTGATTCATCAGTTGCATAAAACACCCAGTGCTCATTACATCACGTGCCCTTTTTTTTTTTACAAGTTTTTAAAATGATTTTATTTGAGAGAAAGAGAGCGAGTGAGCACAAGCAGGGGGAGGTGCACAGTTACCCCATACCACCACCCACCTCCCCTCCAGCAACCCTCAGTCTGTTTCCTATGATTAAGAGTCTCTTACGGTTTGTCTCCATCTCTGATTTTTCTTATTTTTCCCTCCCTTCCCTTATGATCCTCTGCTTTTTCTTAAATTCCATGTATGAGTGAAACCATATGATAATTCTTTCTCTGACTTATTTCGCTTAGCATGATACCCTCCAGTTCCATCCACGTGGTTGCAAATGGTAAGATTTCATCCTTTTGATGGCTGAGTAATATTCCATTGTGTATATACATATATATTACATCTTCTTTATATGAATGGATAAATAAATGAATCTTTAAAAAGCTTTTTGACACTTATAGAGTGTTTTGGTCACAGGGAAAAATTAAAATTTCATTTTTGTTGCTGAGAAGTAAAACAAGGTAATTAGTAAAAGACTTTTAAGGATAGGCAATTATTACATTAAGGTAAAATTCAGTGATGAAAGTGGAATGGAAATGATTTCAAGAAAAAGGCCCAGTGCAAGATTTCTAAATTTAAATTTTAAAAAAGCTTGTGTATGTTTAATTAATGATGCTGTAGAAAATATGCTAGAATGGTATCTTTGCATCATTTAAACTTATGAAGAATATCTTGTAGATGTTAATTTAAAAATGTAAAAGGGGAGGGGCGCCTGGGTGGTTTAGTCAGTTAAGCATCTGACTCTATCTCAGCTCAGGTGTTGATCTCAAGTTCATTAGTTCAAGTCCTGCTTTGGGCTCCATGCTGGGCATGGAGCCTACTTTAAAAAAAATGTAAAAGGGGATACATTATTTTTTGAAATTGTTTCAAGGGGAATGTAGCAAAACCTTTCAAAGACCACTGCTCTGATAAAGGAGATCAGGCTTAGTAAATGATGTATCAAAGTGTACCATCACAGACATGTGAGCCTAAGGAGAAGTAAATAAGTTTGACTCCTATCTCATCTGAACTTTTATAAATTGTCACATTTTTGAGTCCCCCAACTGTAAACTGGATAGGAATATTTATTTGTAGTATTGTGAAGAACAAATGAAATAACATATACAAAGGAAATTACACAGTTCTTGGATCTTGTAAGTTACCCATTAAATGTAAATTCTCTTCCCCAGAAGCTAGCCATCGGTTTTTTATTTATCTGGATTTGACATTCATGAATTATGGTGTGAGGAGGGTCTTCACTAGCATTAATAGTACGGTACGGACTCTTTCCAAACGCCTCAGGAAACAGTGCTAAGTAAGCCCTGGTAAAATTGTGCTTTATCCTTCCCTAGGCAGGGTTATAAAAAAATACTCTAGTTTTACATATTCTAGTGTAAAGAATATGGGCGATCAATCAAAATAACTAAGACAAGAAATCATTCTGGGTTTCTTCATTCTCAATTTTATTTATTTTTATTTTATTTTTATTTTTTAAAGATTTTATTTATTTATTTGACAGAGAGATAGAGAGAGAGCACAGGTAGGCAGAGAGGCAGGCAGCGGGAGAGGGAGAAACAGGCTCTCCACTGAGCAGGGAGCCTGACATCAATTTTATTTATTTTTAAAGATTTTATTTATTTTAGAGAGAGCGAGCACACAAGTGGGGGGAGGGGCAGAGGGAAAGGGAGAGAATCAAGCCGACTCTGAACTGAGCACAGAGCCCAAAGTGGGGCTCAATCCCATGACTTTGAGATCATGATCTGAGCCAAAACCAAGAGTTGGACTCAACTGACTGAGCCACCCATGCATCCCCTCAATTTTATTTTATTCTCAATTCATAATGGTTGCCTTCAAATAAGAAGAAACTAAAAAAAAACAAAAACAAAACCACATCAAAGAGGGGCACCTACCTGGCTCAGTCAGTAGAGCATGCGATGCTTGGGGTCATGAGTTCAAGCCCCACATTGGGCTTACTATGAAAAAATTTTTCTTAAAAATTAAAAAGTTAAAAAAAAACCACATCAAAGATACAGAACAGAGGGGCGCCTGGGTGGCTCAGTTGGTTAAGCGACTGCCTTCTGCTCAGGTCATGATCCTGGAGTCCTGGGATCGAGCCCCGCATCGGGCTCCCTGCTCAGCAGGGAGTCTGCTTCTCCCTTTGACCCTCCTCCCTCTCATGCTCTCTGTCTCTCATTCTCTCTCAAATAAATAAATAAAATCTTAAAAAAAAAAAAAAAAAAAAGATACAGAACAGATTGGTGGTTGCCAGAGATGGGGTAGGGGTGAAGGTGAAATGGGTGAAGGGGGTCAAAAGGTACAAACTTCCAATTATAAAATAAATAAATCATGGGGAGGTAATGTACAGCATAGTGCCTATAGTTAATAAAACTATATTGCATATTTGAAAGTTGCTAAGAGTTAAAAGTTCTATCACAAGAAAAAACTTCTATACAAGTTTTGTAACTATGTATAGTGATGGATGATAACTAGACTTATTGTGGTGATCATTTCACAATATATACAAGTATTGAATCATTATGTTGTACACCTGAAAATAGTATACTGTATGTCAGTTACATTTCAATTAAAAAAGAGATGACTAATATAGCTAACAGTTTATTTTAAAAAAATCACATACTGTGATTCTCACACTTGTTAGGATATTGAGAACTGTTTTTTGTTTTGTTTTGTTTTGTTTTTAATTTATTTGAGAGAGACAGAGATAGAGCACAAGCAGGAGGAGGGGCTGAGGGAGAGGGAGAAGCAGACACCCCGCTGAGCAGGGAGCCTGTTGCAGGCCTCAATCCCAGGACCCCAGGATCATGACCTGAGCCAAAGGCAGACGCTTAACCGATTGAGCCACCCAGGCGCCCCAGGATATTGAGAACTGTTAAGTCATGGGTGTGATTAGTGGTTCACCATGAAATATTTATATTAGATAACACAAAGTTAGAAAACATGTAAATCTATATTTTTATCAAAATTACAACAAAATAGGTTAAAACATGAGTTCATCCAAATAACTACATATTAAACTAGACAATAGCTATTTCAGAATTTGAATTGCTTTGTTATTAAGATGCATTGTTACTAAATATGCACCATTTTTTGTCATCTAATAGGATTCCTTTATAAGGAATTAGTAACATTGTTAAGACAAGTTTCTGAGAAGAAAAATAAACTTGGAAAATTATACGAATTAATTTATTTTCCAGCAAACTGAAAAATGATCATATGCTAATCATTTCCCTGTCATCATTTCAGCTTCAAACATGCCTTTCTCTATTCTGTGATACTGGAGCTGGATCTCTGACAAAGACATATCCCAGTCTCCCTTGCTACTGTTATAGTTTGCCAATGGAGGCATTAAAGGGAGATTGGAAGGCAGAAGGGGAGAAGGAACTCACTTCCTATTTTCCGGTTCTTTCAGTATCTCTAGCAGCAGAAGAGGGCTATAGCTTGCCTGCAAATTCTTTTTGCTTTCCCAGCACCAGACTACTAAACCCCATTAACGGCCAGGCTGAGACTCCTCTTCAGAGCTCTTAGGTTCTGGTAAATCCATCCCTTTCCCTTTGTTCCCCAAACTCTATGGTGTTAGCTGTTTCTTAAGTTACAAATCTGTCCCCTTTTTGCTCTTTCAGTCATTCAACATTGCATAATCAATTTCCTGTAATTTAAATATCCTGTTTGAAATTACCAATGTAGTTCTGCTTTTTTGATTATATCTTGATGGACATAGTCCTACCACAATTTGTTTTAGCATTGCAACCACTAACTTGGTTGACATACTTTGAGTACTACTTACCTGCTCTGCTGGAGATGATTAGACTCAAACCAGTGTTGGACTCGGTGATACGAGATAAGAAAAATAAATAAAGGACAAAAAGTCTTCCTATGATCAATTACTGACATATGAAGAGATAGTCACACACATTCAAAGTTTCCCTGAAGGTATACTGTGCCAGTCAAGAAGGGAGTGTAACAGCACTTTAGTATGAAATGTCCCAAGATGATCTCTAACCTGCATTGATAATCAAAACCAGGGAAGAGCTGTTCAATGTACTAGTCAAGTAGCAAACCACAATTATCATCCAAAGAATACTTACCTAGTACATTTCCCCGTTAAAGCAAACCAACTATTAAATGTTTGTAGAGTCTTAAAAAAAAAAAAAAAGTGCTTGCCTTATTCTGTAAGTAACAATGCCCAATTTCACAGAATAAACAGCAAATCACTTCAGCCCTATTAGCCAGACTCCTTTTGTTCAAGACTCTCTGGCTTTAGCTATTAGAGGTCTCTTTGTGTGTGTGTGTGGGGGGGGGGGGGATTGGAGGGATTATTCTCCAAAGATTGGTTCTCATTTCAAGAACTTCCCCCTTGTTTCCACATAGCCCTACTTACCAAACTCTTGACTTCAGTACACCTTCCAGATCTTCCAGGGTCTGGGGATGCGGATGAATGTTGCTTTGTTCAGAATTTTAACTGTCAAATACTTTCTCCTTGATCAAATTTTAGTTAGGCTCCTCTGGACCCTCTTCTCAACTATGAGGCTTCAACCTTTGGGTTTCAGTGTTTCTCTTTGCATTACCCGGTTTTAGTAAGAATTCTGTCAACTCAGTTTAGCCAGAGCCCTTGATATCTGACTACTCTTCCAGTCTAATTAAACTCCTCATCCATCCAGGCGGTATCTGATCACCCTGGACTGCCCTCAGCAAGAATTCTGTTGGTCAGTCTAGCAAGAATTTCCCCCTACCCTTGACGTCTCCCCTTAATTTTCCATCCACTGACTGCCCTGCCCCAACTTGCTCTTTGCACATTTTAAACCCTACTTGTTCTTGCTGTATTGGAACTGAGCCCAGTTCTATGTTGAAGTTTCTTCTCCCCTACTGCAGTTGTTCCTGAATAAAATCTTTAAAACAAAAAAAAACAACAAAAAAAAAAACCTCTTTAACTACCATTCAGCTGTGGCTTTCTTTAACATCACTCAGGAGCTCACATTCTTGTCCTCCTGACTGATAGTCTTCTTGAAGCTGGGCCCTAACTGAAGTTGTAAGGTGAAAAGGTGGAAGCATCACCAAGAGAACCCCCGGGGCTCCGGTTATCACATTACAAAGGGCTCTGGTGCAACGAGCGTCTTCCTAACAAACGGAATCTAATTACCCTTCTGTGATATCACATTAGGTCTAAGTAGAGAAAGGATATAAAAACGGAGGTAACAGTGACCCGGCCCATGGCCGGGGCTGAGGGATGGCACAGGCGTGGGAGAACAGTTAATCTGGAGTCAGTCACACACAAAGGCACACAAAGAAACCTCTCCCACCCGCTCCACACTAAAGGCAGGCCCAGAAACAAATAAAGCCCCACCGCGTGTCACAGGTAAACTCCTTCGATCTCTGGGGTAAGAACACAAAGAAATCGTCGCCCAAAGTCAGCCACAGTCCCTCTCACAAATCCACAAACACTCTCACATTCTAGGCGTCACACAACGACCCACAATCACGGGACGTGATTTTAAATACAGAAGCTCACTGCACTGACAGAAACCTTTGCTCCGTGGTGCGCAGTCATAAAAGTGTGCAGCGACGGTCACACACAGATCGCCACACCTGAGCATTCAATAACAGTCACGGACGCGCGGAGCTTCACGGTTTCCTCACACACAGGCGGCCACCGGCACTTGAGCGCCCGAGATCTACTAGGGCGGCACACGGCTCTCAGACACCCTCAGCCGCGGACGCCTGCGCAGGCGCGGAGTAGAGGCGGGCCTTGGGGGTCCTCTGGGAAATGTAGTTCAGCAAAGAAGGCCGCGGCGCAAAGCGTTCTGGGACTCGTGGTTCGCGGGGTCGTAAAGAGAAACAGCCGCGTCCAGTCCAGCTGGATGTTTCCCCAGCCGAGTTCGAGGTCCCGCGCGCCTCAGTCCCTGCTCAGCCTCACCCCGCGGGGGATTCTGGGAGGGGACGTCGCGGCTCTCGGGTCGCTGGGCGGGTTTCCAGAGCCCGCGGCGCCGGGAGGTGAGTTGGGCCTGGCTGCGCGCGGGAGCCGGAGGTCAGGACTGGGCTTAGGGTGGACCGGCAGGGACAGGGGTGGGACCGGGGTGGGTGCCTCTGGGGTTACTGTCGAACTAACTATGTAGAGGCCGTGCTGTGACAGAATGTGATCTTGTCTGTCACCGCGTGTGTGCTTATGTGCGACTGTATGTTTCAGGTGTAAAACTGTGTGTGTGTCTCTGCAGGTATAACTGTGTGTTACTGTATATGGGTTTGTGAGAGACTGCGGGTGTGACATTGTGTGTGTCGCAGTCTGAGTGTGTGTGATTATGTTTGACCACTTGTCTCTGTGGATATTACAGTGTTTGTGTGTGACAGCATGTGTGATTATGTACCTGTGTCCATCTTCTCTCTGCAGGTGTAAATTTGTATGAGTAATGATGACAGGATGTGTGACCTTGTGTGGTATGTCACTGTGTGTGAGATTGCGTGGGACTGTCTCTCTGAGTAATTGTGTGTCATTTATCTTTGCGTTAATTCCACTACATAGGTATTTGACATTACAGATGAGCTTGTGTAACCATGGATAGTGTGTGTGTGTGACTGGGTGAAAATTTGTATGAGTATGTGAGATGGAAAGCTTGACTGTGTGGGACCTAGTGTGTGGTTGTGGGCACAGAAAGATTAAAATTACTTGCCCAAGTTCAGACAGTTAATTAATGACAGAATGGGGTCTCGAACCTAGGCATTTTGGCTCCAGAGTCCTTGCTTTTATTTATTTATTTATTTTTAAATGTTTTATTTATTTATTCATGAGAGTCAGAGAGAGAGAGAGAGAGAGAGGCAGAGGCAGAGGGAGAACCAGGCTCCCCGCCTAGCAGGGAGCCCGATGCAGGACTCGATCCCAGGACCCTGGGATCATGACCTGAGCCGAAGGCAGATGCTTAACCATCTGAGCCACCCAGGCGCCCTGAGAGTCCTTGCTTTTAATCACTAAACTCTCTTGATCTTTCCCATATTGTGAGAATGAAAAATGGGGGCCCTGAGTTCTAAGGGTTTTGGAGAGGATTGTCCATGATCTTGGACTAGGAACCTCTAGGATATGGGATCTTGATGTGGGTCTCTTCCTTGTGAGTCACAGGACCCAGTCTAAAGACACTGTAGTGAGACCATCCTCAAATTGACTGCCTCTGGGGGAGGAAAGCTCAATCTGAAACCCAGTCTTTCTCTCCTTAGGCCATGGACTTTGAGATTTTAGCTTTGTCTTTGTCAAAACTCTTCCATGTTTGGTGCTCAGAGAGGCTGATCCATGGCTCTTTTTCTTATGTACCAAGTGAGCTAAATTTTGTTTCTGACTTTCTCAGTTAATAAAGAAAAATGTTCTCATTTCCTTTGCAAATGTGTGTATAAAATGTAGGCAGGAACAAGGGTAGCACTTCTCTATGCCAGGAATTGGCTCATGCAGTCTTGACAGTGAGGAAAGAAATGTTCTGAGAGATGGAGTATCTTGCCCAAGGGCATGTAGCCAGTGAGTGAAGGAGTGGAGAGTTAGCATGTGCCTAGGGGTTATATAAAACCCAAGTCTTGAAATCTAGAAACAAAAACAAATAAACAAAAAAGAAAAAAAAAGAAAAAAATAAAAAATAAAACCCAAGTCTTTAAAATCAGCTTCTTTCAGAGACTGATGTTCATCTCAAACTTGGAAAACATTACCCAAGTGATACACAGCTATTTGCAAACAGAAATTTAAAAGACATTTCTTTTATGCAGATGCTACATAGGGTTCCCAGATGCAGAGAATACTTCATTGATTCTTCTCTCAGGTTGCAAAGGCTTTTATGGACAATTTGAAGCTGCATTGCGCTAAGGAAATAAATTTTTTTCTTTTTTTTTTTTTTAACGATTTTATTTATTTATTTGAGAGAGAGAATGAGAGACAGAGAGCATGAGAGGGAGGAGGGTCAGAGGGAGAAGCAGACTCCCCGCTGAGCAGGGAGCCCGATGCGGGACTCGATCCTGGGACTCCAGGATCATGACCTGAGCCGAAGGCAGTCGCTTAACCGACTGAGCCACCCAGGCGCCCGGAAATAAATTTCTTAAACAGTGAGTTGGCTAGTGCAGAGTAGCCCAGAATTAGGGGGTCATATATCCTAAATTCTAGGTCAAACACAACTATGCTCACTTTCAGAATGAAGAAATGTTGGCTCTGAGGGGACTGTGCAATTTGTTACTGGTTTGTATTAAAAATGAGCAATGCCTGCCTCAAGCTGCATTCCCGTGAAGTAATAAAGGTAATATCTGCCAGCTCTGAAGATGCTTCTCTAGTAAATATATAGCATTGATTCCCCAGGTTATGTTACATATTTCATTCAGACATTGTAGGCTCTTGAAAGAGGACCAGTTTTTGAGTCTCATTGCAGTTTTAACTCTTAATGACTGAGTTAGTTGTTTAAGCTTTTTGAACCTCAGTTTTACTTGTTGGTAAGATGGGGATAATAATACTTATCTTTGCAGTTTTGTGAAGATTAAGTAAGATAATGACATATACAATATATGTAACATTGCCATTTATATTACAGGAGGCACAGCAAGATTTATTTATTCATTTAACAAATATTTTTTGAGCCCCTGCAAAGATTCTGGCATTATTCTAACACCAGAGATACACCAATGAACCAAATGAATCCTAGTTCTATCAGATCCTACACTATTGTTTGGGGAGACAACAATAAAGAGAAAAAAAACATGTCCAATGGTGTCAGATGCTAAGAAGAAAAATAAATCAGGATAAGGGAAAAGAGGAGGGAGGTTCTCTTTAGATAGAATTTTCAGGAAAGTTCCTCTGATGTGGTGACAACTGAGCACAAATAGGAATGAAGAGAGGGAGTGAGCCATGTCCAGGAAGAAGGAAAAGCAAAGGCAACAGCCTTGAAGAAGGAGTGTGCAGTGTTTGAGGAACTGTAAGAAAACCCCTGTGCCTGGAGTAGGGTGAGCCAAGGGGGATGAGGGTAGGAAATGAAATCTAAGGGGCAGCCAGGTGGCAGATCATAAACCAGCTTGTTGGCCATTTAGATTTTGTTGAGTTTAGGCTACATGTTTTTTTTTATTTTAAAGATTTTATTTATTTATTTGACAGAGAGAGACACAGTGAGAGAGGGAACACAAGCAGGGGGAGTGGGAGAGGGAGAAGCAGGCTCCCCGCTGAGCAGGGAGCCTGATGCGGGGCTCGATCCCAGGACCCCGGGATCATGACCTGAGCCGAAGGCAGACGCTCAACCGACTGAGCCACTCAGGCGCCCTAGGGTACATGTTCTTAATATCAGTCAGGACTTCAGGGGTTAAATTCAACTCTGGCCTTTTTGTCAGATCTTGGAAGAGGATAGGGCTGGCCCATGTAAGGAGGCTGTGGAGACCTTAAAGGGACAAGAGTTCTATCTTTGTGAATCTCAGGTCAGCAACATAGGGCTGGTCTGCCATTTTTTTTCCCTTTAATTCTCCCTTCTCAGAACCTTGTTCTCCAAAAGAGAAGATTGAAGAAGGAAGGAAGAATGGCTGTTGGACTTTGTAAAGCCACGTCCCAGGTAAGTTGATGTTTTCACTTTGTTTCCAGAAATTCCACCTCATTTTTAGGGACTTTGGGACCTCAGAGAGTCAGAAATAGCCCAGTGAGCACTCTCCCCACTTCTCTCCCTTAACTATTTCATATGATCTCTCTACAAATCATTTACTATCTTTTTTGCTCAGTGCTGTGCTGAAATATGTGATGGAAAAGAACTATCCTCTTTAGATGGATCATGATTTGTTATGCTGGAGATCAGTGCAAATGAAATAAAGGACAGAGGTGTGATTATTGAGTGCCCTATTAAATAGGGAGGTCCAGGATGGCCTCTCTGAGGAAGTGACATTTAAGCTAAGAAAAGCCTCAGTGAAAGTAGGGGGTTATTAAAGCCAAAAAAAGGGGGCACCTGGGTGGCTCAGTCGTTAAGCGTCTGCCTTCGGCTCAGGTCATGATCCCAGGGTCCTGGGATTGAGTGCCACATCGGGCTCCCTGCTCAGCGGGGAGCCTGCTTCTCCCTCTCCATCTCCCTCTGCCTTTCCCCCTGCTTGTGCTCCCGCTGTCAAATAGGTAAATAAATAAAATCTTTAAAAAAAAGGGAGGAGGAATAGCAAATATGAAGTTGCTGTGGTGGGAAGATGTCTGACGTATTCTAGGAATATCACTGAGCCAGGAACCTTAGAGAGAAATGAGCACTATGAGATCAGAGGAGTAGCTGGGGAACAAGTGATGTGGGCCCTTGAAACCATGACCAGAACTTTGAGTTTTGTTCTGAGGGTGAAGGAGAGTCATTGGAGTGTTTGTGATTTAATGTGATTTCTATTTTAAAAGGAAAATAGAAAGGAAGTAAGGATGGAGCAGGGAGATCAGTCGGGAGACTACTACAGTAATCCAGGTGGAAGGTGGTAGCTGCCTGGGCCGTGGTGGTGGCATTGGAGCTGGGGGGATTTGGGGTATGTGTTGAAGATAGAAAATACGGGATTTGGCCAGGGACTGGTTGTGGAGTGTGAGAGAAAGAAAGTCAAGGATAACAACAAAGATTTTTGACCTGGGCAACTGTACAAATGACCTTACCATTTACTGAGATGGAAAGACAGGGCAGAATGATGAGATGGGAAGAAAAATTGAGTTCTTGATCTATTAAGTTTGAGAGACCTGTTGGATATCCAAGTGCAATAGTGATTAGATACCTGGAGTCAGGATTGGAGGTATGCATTTGAGAATCATTAGTGTATTTAAAGCTATAGGACAGGATAGGATTATCTGGAGGGTAGGATTGTGAGTGTAGATAGGAAAGATGCCCAAGGACTGAGTTTTGAGGATTCAATATCTAGAGGCTGAGAAGAAGAGGAGGAACCAGCAAAAGAGACCGAGAAGGACGGATGTAGAAGGAAAACAAGAAGAGTATGGGTCCTAGAAGTCAGGAGTACAAAGTGTTTCATAGAGGGTATGATCAACTGAATTAAATTCTTCTGAGAGAGAGTGAGGAAGATGAAGACTGAGAAGTGACCATTGGATTTGGTAACATGGAAGCTACTGATATTCTTGACAAAAGCTACTTGATAGAATGGTTGGGATGAAAGCATTGCAGTGGGGGCACAAGGGAATAGTGGGCCTAAAAGATAGGAATAGAGATGAGTTTAGACCTGTGCTGTCCAATAATGTACCCAGTAGCCACATAAGACTGCTGTGAATTAAGACACGCTATAAGTATAAAATATATACCAGATTTTAAAGATTCAGTACAAAAAAGAATGTAAAGCATCTCATTAATAATTTTTATATTGAGTACATGTTGAAATAACATTTTAGATATAATGGATTAAATATATTAAATTTGCTTCCTTTTTTTTAAGATTTTATTGATTGATTGATTGATTGATTGCAAGAGCACAAGAGCAGGGAGAGGGAGAAGCAGACCCCTTGCTGAGCAGGGAGCCTGACTTGGGGCCTGATCCCAGGATACTGGGATCATGACCTGAGCCAAAGGCAGACACTTAACTGACTGAGCCACCCAGGCAGGCGCCCCTAAATTTACTTATTTCTGCTTACTTTCTTTTTCTTTTTGCAATATAACCTAGTGATTCAGCATGACATTTGGTCTTAAACATCTGTAAAATGGGTTTCATCCTTTTTTTTTTTTTAACAAGTTTTACAATGAGATTAAGATAATATCAATAAAATGCTCATTAGGGTGTCTGGCATGTAGTAACTGGTCAATAAATATAGCAGTTATTCTTATTTTGTTTTCATCATTAAATCTATTTACTTTTTTAATGTAGCTACTGAAAAATTTTAATATGAGGTTTACATTGTTTTTCTATTGAACATTGCTGATTTAAACAACTCTTTGGAAGAATTTTTTTTTTTTTTTTTTAAAGATTTTGTTTATTTATTTGACAGAGACACAAGAGGGAACACAAGCAGGGGGAGTGGGAGAGGGAGAGGGAGAAGCAGGCTTCCCATGGAGCAGGGAGCCCAATGTGGGGCTTAATCCCAGCACCCTGGGATCTTGACCTGAGCCAAAGGCAGACACTTAACGACTGAGCCACCCAGGTGCCCCTGGAAGAATTTTGTTTTTTAGAGGAGTAGAGAAATAGGACAATAACTACAGTGAGCTTATGGAAGGGAATTTATCTGTCTATTTATAAGATGAAAGGTATTACATCAGTTTGTATACTGATAGAAATAATTTATGAAAGTGAGAAAATACTGATAATATAAGAGAGATATCTGCTATTTCCCTGATAATTACAAGGGAGAGAGGTGACAATGTCTTTGTGTGGACAAGTGGAGGGAATGGCCATAGATAGGAGCCTAGAGTTTCATGAATAGTAACAGAGGGAAGACAGAATATATGAATATAGATACAGTTCAGCAAGGACCTGTGGTGAGCAAGATGAGGAAGTTCAAAGTGGGAACAGGGAAGGAATTGGTGGTATTTTGAGAGAGAGGCAGAATCTATGAAATAGTCATGGGAGAACGGGAAAGTGGATTTATTAGGGAAGTGTAGTGGTGCTTTTGTGGAATCTCTGGTCATATCCTAGAAGTACATTGGATCAACGTGTTTATCAGTTAGGATTCTGGCAAGAAACTCAAAAGGGAACTGTTTCCAAGTTATGAATCAGTATATAGAGAACTGTAAAGGATAGTGCTATACCCTGGGACTTATAATAGTAAAACTTAGACCTGAACCCAGGGATAGAGAGATCTGAGTGGGGAGGGCCTCTGACAGGCATTGTGACCTATGATCGAAGGACAGACACCACACAGGGTAGTGCTGCAAGGAGGGTGCCAGGGGAGTAAATATTGTGCTTCACTTGCCTTCCTCCCATCTCCTGCATGTGGCTGAACCCAACTGAAAATGGGGTCAGGTAAGGGGAGTCTATTAATGCAGTCAATAGAGGTCAGCGTCCCAGGACACAGAGAAGTGTAGAGGGGCACATGGGAGTTATATAACAGTATGTAGTTGTGTGAGGTTTTTTTCTCTAGCCACATTCATCCGTATTTCTGCTATGTAGAATAACCATATTTGTCTTTTTTTTTTTCAATTTGACAAACAGCTATATACTTTTAATTTGAAAGCACAAGCAAAAGAGATTTCCTAGGTAAATATAAAATATAAAAACTAGCTCAAAAAGTAGAAAACGAAATAGACCAATTCTCAAAAAAGAGTTAACATAGCAGGCCTGAAGATACTGTGTTTAGAAGAATCCACTTGCAAGTTGGCTTTTGGCTGGCATCTGAGATTTTGGCACTAGATCTGTTCTCTGCACTGATAGATATTTCATGATTTTTAATAAAAAAATGAGACCATAATCTGCAAAATGGAACTCTGCCATTTTAAGCATTGAGTACTCTTCCTTCCTATGGATATATTACAGGAAAGCTTACCATTTATTCACTGAGTGGCAAATATTTACTGTTTACAATGTGACAGATTTTATATAGACACCAGATATTCTTTTTTTTTTTTTTTTTTTAAAGATTTTATTTATTTATTTGAGACAGAATGAGAGAGAGAGAGCACATGAGAGGGGGGAGGGTCAGAGGGAGAAGCAGGCTCCCTGCTGAGCAGGGAGCCCGATGCGGGACTCGATCCTGGGACTCCAGGATCATGACCTGAGCCGAAGGCAGTTGCCTAACCAACTGAGCCACCCAGGCGCCCCGACACCAGATATTCATGAGCTTGTAAAACAGATATCCTTCCCCTCATACAGCTTATAGTCCAGTGGTGTAGGCTAAACTGTTTTTTATTTTATTTTATTTTATTTATTTATTAAAAATATTTTATGTATTTATTTGACAGAGAGCGAGAGGGAGAGAGCACACAAGCAGGAGCGGCAGGCAGAGGGAGAGGGAAAAGCAGGCTCCCTGCTCAGCAGGGAGTGGGGCTCGATTCCAGGACCCTGGGATCATGAACTGGGCTGAAGGCAGACGATTAACCAACTGAACCACCCAGGCGCCCCTTTATTTTTAAAAAGATTTTATTTTATTTATTTTAGAAAGAGAGCATGAGCAAGGAGAGGGAGAGTAGCAGACACCCCTCTGAGTGTGGAGCCCTATGTGGGGCTCGATCCCATGACCCTGAGATCATGACCTGAGCCGAAATCAAGAGTCAGATGTTCAATCCATTGTACCACCCAGGTGCCCCTAAACTTATTTTTTGACATTAAAGTTTTTTTCCAGATTTTTCATATAATCTTCCAGTGAAAATTCTATCTAAATCACTTCACATATACTTCATTATTTCTTCAGGACACATTTTGGCAAGTTTCTCCTTATATATAAAGTCTAAGTTTCAGACCATACCCTTTTGTTAAAGCCCAATTCAAGGCCTTCCCTCACTACTCTGATGCATCCAATATCTCAGTTTGGGGAGTATAATGGAATCATCCCTATGAGAATTTATTGGTACATAGTATATGTAATATAAAATAGCCTTGCTCACATACTTTCATGTTATGAACTCATGTTTCATGTCATAAGCTAATTTTTTTCCCGTATAGATGTCTTTTTTTATTCACAAAAATGTGAAATTTTCAAGGGGTGAGTCTATTTCTAATATTTCTCTTTCTCTCAAAATATTTGACAAACCTGGGCATGTACTTGCTCCCCAATAGTTATTTTCCTTGGACCACGTAGAGCTTTGAACTCTGGCAGAATTTCATCTTTTCTGCTAGAACCATATGGGAGCACTTGGCAAATGAGATTTTTTTTTTTTTTTTTTTTTTAAATTTCAGGGTCTGGTGACCTTCAGAGATGTGGCTCTAGATTTTTCCCAAGAGGAATGGGAATGGCTGGACCCGTCTCAGAAGGATTTATACAGAGATGTCATGTTGGAGAACTACAGGAATTTGGTATGGCTTGGTAAGGATGTCTTCCCCATAATTCAGAATCTTCCCTCTGGGGTATTTTTGTTTCCTCCATTGGGAATATCTGGGTCATTACTTAAGTGCTTTAGCTGAATTTCTACTTCCTGCTCCCAGGAAATAATTTGAAGTAGTTTCAAAGAGTTAGAAATTAGTAGTTCCCATTGCTGTAGAATGAGGTAGGAATTTGTTAAATTGCAAATTATGGGGTCCCACTCTAGACCTACAGAATCAGAAACTCAGGAAATAGGCCCAGTAGTCTGGGTTTTAATGAGCCCTCCAAATGATTCTGATGCCCATTAAAGTTTGAGAACCACTGTGGTTTCTGATTCAGTAGGTCTGGGTTGAGGCCTAAGACTTTGCATTTCTAATAAGATCCTAGGTGGTGGTGCTTCTGCTCTAGCGCTTTGAGAACCACTGCTATGGAAGAAGCTTCATCTTCATCCTTCATACAAGCATCATTCCATTCTCTGGCCGTTCCTCTAATTTCTTTTCTTGCCTAATGAACCAGAGATTGAGATTGAGTCCTAGAAAGGCTATAGCAAGTTGATTGTCTCCCTGTTTGTCTCTTTCTTGCTCTCATTTTTCTTCTCCTGTAAACAGGACTCTCCATTTCTAAGCCCAACATGATCTCCTTATTGGAGCAAGGGAAGGAACCTTGGATGGTGGAGAAAGAGATGTCAGATGGTCAGTGTGCTGGTGAGTGACAGGGAACTGGGCAAGGAGGGCTGTTGTAGGGTGTCAGGCCAAGGCCAAGAGGTCATGAGAAGGCTGCCCTGCACTTGAGGAGGCTGCCCTGGGCTTGGCGGGGGTGGGTTTCTCCCTATTGTTATCAAATTACACACTTGTGATTCTTCTGCGTATAACCTGAATCTCAGTCCTTCCCAGCTCTTCTTTCCCTTTTAGGGTCAGAAATATATACATTTCCAGATTAAATTTTAGAGTTTTTATTTTTATCAAAGTTGTCAAACTTGTGCATGCACATTGTTTAAAGAATCAGGTAGTTTTACAAGGCTATTCCCTTAAAAAAGGCAGTCTCTTGTCCTCCTCCTCAATTTCCCTCTCCTTAGAAGGATTGACTTTCTTTGCTTTTGCAGACTTTTTTTTTGATGTTTCCTTCATTTCTTTAACAAATATATTTATGTTGCTATTTCTTAATTGTTTTTCCAGGTTTAGTCCTCATCCAATATCTTTTTAAAAAAATAAGAATTTAGTACTTTCTTACCCTGAATAAAATATGTGTGTGTAGGTGTGCACATGTACCTACACACACTTCCCATCTGCCTATCATAATTTTGATTGAATCACTGTTCAGTGTTTACAATATTATGGCTATTAAGTGCTCGTCACAGCCGTGCTGTGTATATACCAAGATTTCTTTTTCTATGTGATTTTTTATTTTTCCTGGGGTTAATAATTTGGGGGGGTTATTTGTTTTTTTTCCTTAGTTTTCTATATACATATTCCTAACTCAATTCCCAACTCCCCATCAATTGTCTAAATCTCTTAAGACCCTCAGACACATTAAGGTAATCTGTTGATTTTATTGTCTTGGAGAAATCTCTCCCAGAGTCTTCAGATATGCTTCACTCTGGATAAATGGCTCATTACATCTGCTTGCACCCTATTTGGGTTTATCTGCTGTTTTGTCATGATTAGATGGAAGTAATGCATTTTTGGAAAGAGTGCCACGGAAATAACGTTATGTTCCTCTCAGTGCAACATGCCAGAGGAGTCATAATATTGATAAGTCTTACTATGGATGATAATTTTGATCACTTGGTAAAGGTGGTGTCTGCCTGATTTCTCCATTGTAAAGTTATTATTTTTCTGTTTGTAATTAATAAATATCTTGGGGGAGATACTTTGAGACTATTCAGTTTCTTCTGAAACTTTTACCTACTAATTTTAGCATCCATTGGCCCAGTGGGTCTTGTCTGCAACAGTTATTAATGTGGTGTTGGCCTAATATTGATTTTTCCATTTCCCTTCTTTCTTTATATATATTAATTAGGATTGTCCTATAGAGAAGAGCTGTTCCTTCTCTATTTATTTATATATTCAATTATCTTTTTATAAATCATGGATTTTAATTTTTCCTGGCTGAGGTAGATCCAATGAATCACTTTTTGCTCAAGTTCTTCTGCTTTGCCCATTGGGATCTCCTTCCAGTTGGTTTCTTTGACCTTTTAACATGCCCCCATCCATTTTTGAGCACTTCTTTCCTTCCTGGTTCCTGGTATTCTGGGTTCATCTTGTTTTCCTTGCCCTAGCCTTGAATCAACTGTTTCTCCTAGGAACTCTGGTTCCTTTTATTGGGAAATGATGTTTAGAAACCAAGGTCTGGGTGCTATGTGTGCACATTGCTACTGGGATGTCATTGTTCCTAGGCCCTCACAGCAGATTGAACTGGAAAATATATGTGTGTATACCAATACACACAGGTATACACATTTCTATATTTGTTTCTGCCTCTATCTTTTTTTTTTTTTAAAGATTTTATTTGACAGAGAGAGCGAGAGAGCACAAGCAGGGGGAGTAGCAGAGGGAGAGAGGGAGCAGGCCCCCTGCCAAGCAGAGAGCCCGATGTGGGGCTCAATCCCAGGATTCTGGGATCATGACCTGAGCCGAAGGCAGACGCTTAACCTGACTGAGCCACCCAGGCGCCCCTGCCTCTGTCTTTTTATATATTAAAATTATCAGTTTATTTTGATATCTTGATTCTAGTCCTACTCCACAGGGTTTATTTTAGCCTTTCTCCTTTACTTATCCATAATTTCTTTTTCTGACAATGAGAAACAATGTATTTACTTATTTGCTCATTAGTATACACATTAAGTAGTTTCAGAATTTCCAAGCTATTCCTCTGTGAGAAACAAATTTACTAACTAGATTACATTATTTGTATATGGTTCTTTTTGTCTTTAGTCTTACAGTATTCAGTCAAAATACTATTTTCCAAAGTTGCCTAGGTTAGCTCTTTTAGGTTCATTTGTTACTATTTGTATTCTATTTTGGGTTCCTTCCACATCTTGGTTGGTTTTAATTATTTATTTATTTCTGTATCTGAAACATTACTATGCTTTTAAGAATCAGAGCTATAGGAAAATATCCTCAGAAATGTGTTAGTGTCTCCTCATCCCCGGTATCCTATTTCTGTTCCCTAATTTATTCCTACCCCTTTCTTACCCACTTCTTATAGATTACCAATCTCTTTATTTTCAGGTTTGTCCTTTTTATGTTTCTTTTGTACAGATGAGCCAACATATATGTAGTTTCTTGTATCTCTTTGTATGCTACATAAAGGATAGCATACCATAAATGCTCTTTGCATTTTGCTTTTTTCACTTAACTATAAATACACTCCATATTAGTCATGGAGATCTTCCTCATTTTTTTAACAGCTGCAAAATACTCCATTATCTGGATGTTATGGTAATTTATTCAACTACTCTTTGACATGTGGACTTTTAGGATGTTTGCACTATTTTACAATTAGGACCAGTGCTTCAGTAAATAACCTTGTATGTATGTTTTTTCATATTGTCGAGGCTGTATTTTCAGGATAGATTCTTGGATGTAGGATTGCTGAGTAAGTGCATATGTAGTTTTGATAGGAATTGCCAAATTCCCTTCCATAAAGGTTGTAGCAGACTGCTTTCTATATTAGATTTTTATTGCTGCTGTAACAAATTACCACAAATTTACTGGCTGAAAATAACATGAATTTATCATCTTATAGCTCTAGAGGTCAACAGTTGAAAAATGGGTCTTATAGGACTAAAATCAAGATGTCAGCAGCCTGCCTTACTTGTGAATGCCCTAGGGGAGAATCTGTTTCTTGCCTTTTTCTGCTTTTTTAAGATCTTTCTTCATCCTTTTATTTTCAATTTTTAAAAATCACTTTTTTTTAAAGATTTTATTTATTTATTTATTTGAGAGAGCGAGAATGAGAGAGAGAGAGAGAGAGCACATGAGAGGGGGGAGGGTCAGAGGGAGAAGCGACTCCCTGCTGAGCGGGGAGCCCGATGCGGGACTCGATCCCGGGACTCCAGGATCATGACCTGAGCCGAAGGCAGTTGCTTAACCAACTGAGCCACCCAGGCGCCCCTTTAAAAATCACTTTGAAGTGTGGCATTTATATGCAGTATAGAATTGAGTTTTGAGGGGCGCCTGGGTGGCTCAGTCGGTTAAGCGTCTGCCTTCGGCTCAGGTCATGATCCCAGAGTCCTGGGATCGAGCCCCGCGTCGGGCTCCCCGCTCAGCGGGGAGTCTGCTTCTCCTCCTCCCTCTGCCTGCCTCTCTGCCTACTTGTGCTATCTATCTGTCAAAATAAATAAATAAAATCTTTAAAAAAAAAAAAAAAAAAGAATTGAGTTTTGCTCTGTGAACCAATCTGAATATCATTTTTCAAGTTAATAGGTGAAAGTCCAATTACATTTTTGATATGTTTGGGCTTAATTCTGTATATTGTTTTATATGACATTTTCTGGTTTTTACAGTTTTTATTATTTTTTTTTTAAAGAGAGATTTTTTTCCATTTTATTTTTATTTTTTTATTATGTTAGTCACCATACAGTTTTTGATATGGTGTTATAAAAATGAATCATGGTTTTTACAGTTTTTAAAAAAGACTTTCACTTATCTATTTCCCTAGCCTTTTATTTTGGTCATTTACTACTATAGTTTTTGTAATAACTAGGAAGGTTTTTCTTTTATTCTAGTATTAGAGTGCTCTGTTTCTGTAGACAATATTTATTCCTTCTATTACTTGATTAGTTGGCTTTAAAAACTAACCTTTGATTTTTTACCTATTACAGATGAGTCAGTAAGTAGGCTTGTTTTACCTCCCACCTTCTCTTCCCAAATTTTGTTAGTTGTACACTTTTCATATTATCAAGGCATATTATACTTACATGCTCTTCTGTCACATTTATCCCAACCTTTCATTTCATCTTCGTTCTATAGTTAAATATATTCAGTGCTTTCCACAAGGTCCTTTTGCTGAAATTTCTCTAGATATCTCTTGGTTGGCTGAAGTTTGTCATTCGCAGTTTCTTCACAAAGAGTTCACGCCAATAATGTCCCCCCAAGTTCTGCCTTGTTCATAATTGGCCGTTCTTTGCTAAAGTTTATTGTAGTATAGTATTAATGTTGAATAGTGTTATGAAGAAGTCTGATACCAATTTGATATTTTCCTTTATGTATAATTAGCTTTATATTTTGTTCTGGTCTCCTAGTAGGTTCTTTCTTTTAATTTTAAAGTTATTTTGTTAGGGCGCCTGGGTGGCTCAGTCGTTAAGCGTCTGCCTTCGGCTCAGGTCATGATCTCAGGGTCCTGGGATCGAGCCCCATATCGGGCTCCCTGCTCTGCGGGAAGCCTGCTTCTCCCTCTCCCACTCCCGCTGCTTGTGTTCCCTCTCTCTCTGTGTCTCTCTCTGTCAAATAAATAAATAAAAAATCTTTAAAAAAAAAAAAAAAAAAGTTATTTTGTTAGAGTACGTCTCAGTCTTGACCATGTTGGATCACTTTTTCCTGGCACGTGTATTATCTTTCAGGATGGAGAATCAAGTTTTTATTTCAGGAAATATTTTTGTTCCTTATTGTTGACAAAGTTAAGAATATAGGAAAGTAAAGGGAATGATACAACAAATGCCTACCACCCAGAATTGATCATTATTAATATTTTGACATACTTTCATTTTTTTGATGAAAGAGATATACTATCTTAAGCACAAATTCTGTTTCTCATTCTGAGTTCACTTTCCCTCATCTACCTCTTGCTCTGAGAAGCAACAACAGTCATCAGTCATAAATCATATGTCCTTCCAATTCATTTTTAAGCATATTTTGTAAACATTTATGCATCTGTTTAAAAAAGGGTTTTTATTTTTTCAGAGGTAGTATTCTTTACATTTTGTTCTGCAACTTGCCTGTATTACTCAACATTTTTCTGAGATTTGTCCTTCGTAAATCTGTTATGTAATATAGTTCCATTTTTTAAACTGCTATCTAGTGTTTCATGTTTTGAATTTGCCACATTTTATTTAACTCTTTCCCTACGACTGATGGCCATTTAGATTGTTTCTATTCTTTGCTGTCTCATTAGTAGCCAGGTATGTTTCTATGTACATGCACATAAGAGTTCGTTAAGGATTTGTAATAAAATTGCTGGAGCATAGGAGTGCACGCTTCATTTTACTAGATACTCAAATTGTTCTTGAAAGTGATAGTATCAGTTCATACCTCTAGTAACAATGTCTGCGATTTTCTGTTTCCTTATTCTCTTGATATTCTCCAATTTAAGTTTGTGATACTGCCCTTGATAATTTTTTGCCAGTATGATGGAAGAGAAATGCTCTTGAAATTGTTTTAATTTGCCTAGTAAGACTGAGCATTTCTCCGGAAATGAATTAACCGTTCAGTTTTTCTCTTGTATGAATTACCTGCTCATATTTTTAACCCATTCTTTGAGCTAAGGTTATTTGTCTTTTTCCTATCAACTTGTAGAACTTCTTTATATATTGAGCATTAATCATTTTTCTATAATGTGTGTTTTTGTTATCTTTTCCCAGACTGTCCCTTGCCTTTTACCTTTGTAGTGCCTTCTCTCACCCAGAAGTTTTTCATGATAGTGTCAAATTCACCCATCTTTTCCATTACTGTTTGTTCTTTACTGTAGTCTTGTTTACTAAATCTTCCCCTAACAGAGGTCATAAAGATACTCTCCTGTATTATTTTTAAATAGTTTTAAGGTTCAGTTTTTCAGTCTTCTCCTATAATCCATCTGGACTTTAATTTTAAAATATGATGTATTAGACTTTTTTTTTTCCACATGGAGTTTTCCCAGTACTGTATATTAATCCATTTCTTCTCTATTGATTGTAATGCCACCTCTGTAATATGCCAAGTCCTTATGTTTGCAAGAATCTTATTTCTGTCCTCTGTTTTTTTGTTCCACTGACCATTTACTTATTCTTAAGCCAGTGCTATGCTGTTTTCCTTACTATATATCTTTATTTCCTTTTCGATGTTTGGTTGTTGTTGGTATATAGAAAAAGTATTTATTTGCATATATTCATCATCTGTCTGGGCAGTTTATTGTACTCTCTTACTCAATTGTCTGAGTGTATTAGTCAACATAAAGCTAATTACTTTAACAAAGCCTCAGTGAATAAGAACAATAAAGATTGTTCCTTGTACATGTCACAATCCTGTGTGAGCTTATCTGGGGCTTCTGTTGTGTACTGTCATTCAGATATGCAGTCGTATTTCCTCTGTTGGCTGCATCATCCCTTAGGACTCACCATTGTCTTGAAGTCCTGTGCTGAATCCTCTGAAGCCAGCCAGTGAAAAAGAGAGGGAGGAGATAGAGACAGACAAACACTCAGCACACACACACACACACACACACACACACAAAGATAAAAATGGATGGGGATCTCTAAGGACATTTTTAACGGACTAGTTTGGAAGTAGCATTTGTGACATCTGTTACTTCTGATTGGCCAGAATTCAGTCACTTGGCTGCACAGGAGTCTGGGAGATATAGATTCCTCTGTACCTAGGTGGATAAGGCAAAATTTTTGCTGGATGTAGCGACCTTTCCGTATTTATGTTCCCTCTTACCTTTTCTTGTTTTCAGTTCTACTTTATCAACTACAGTTTCCATATCTTTGTTGAACAATTGCTATAACTTTTTTTTCTTTCTGATATCACAGGACATTTTCAGGTGTTTCACACTAAATGTACCTTTTTTTTTTTTCCTATTCCTAGCTCTATGTATTGTACCTATGGGTGTATATATTTTAAGCATGAGAGGCTTTTGGATTTTATATATTTTCAGCATCTTTTAAGGCAATTATTTTTTTTCTTTTCTTTTACATTTTTTCTTCCATAAAATTTATAGAAGAAAAATTCTGTA
This sequence comes from Halichoerus grypus, assembly GCF_964656455.1. NCBI lineage: Eukaryota > Metazoa > Chordata > Mammalia > Carnivora > Phocidae > Halichoerus > Halichoerus grypus. The sequence goes on along the minus strand of NC_135726.1, from coordinate 46,436,842 downwards.
AGAATTTATAGTAAAGATTTCCTATTGCTGAACTATTTTTGTATTTCTGAATTGCATACTTGATCATGTGTATTATTCATTAAATATGCTGCTTGATTCAATTTTTAATATTAAAGAATATTGCGTGTTATCCATGGGGGAGATTGGTCTGTTATAAGGGTAGTGAAATAGATCAGTGGAACAATAGAAAAAGTACAAAAATACACCCGTGTGTATATGAGAACCTAATATTTGATAACAAAGTGTTTTTTTAAATTACTGGTGTGAAGAGATTTTCTTAAAAGTTAAGATAGTATTTGTAGAATACTGAATTTTGGAAAGTCTTTCTTAAAATGACATCAAGACCAGACTCTATAGTGGAAAAATGGGAGATCTGACTTCATAACGTGTTTTCAAAAATTTTAATGAAAGCACTGTAAATGAAGATGACATGTGACAATAAAAAGCGATGACTTGAAAAAAAAAGTGATGATCTGAGGGAAAAAAATACTATAAAGCCTTAATGCCCTAAATTTATAAATGACTTCTATAAACCACTTAAAAGAAAATGCTAGTGCAGGGTGCCTGGCAGGCTCAGTCGTTAAGCGTCTGCCTTTGGCTCAGGTGATGGTCCCAGGGTCCTGGGATTGAGCCCCACATTGGGCTCCGTGCTCCGTGGGAAGCCTGCTTCTCCCTCTCCCACTTCCCCTGCTTGTGTTCCCTCTCTCGCTGTCTCTCTCTTTGTCAAATAAATAAAATCTTAAAAAAAAAATGCTAGTGCGTTTAAAATATGTGTAAAAGATACAAATAAATAATTCACCAAAGAAGAAACCACAAAATACAAAGCTGGTACATATACATGTATGAAAATGCTCTATTTTACAATCAGAAAATTGTAAATTATAAAATAATGAGGTACTCTCTACTTAAAGGGGCAAAAATTTTAGAATGATACCAATCAGTGTAGATTAGTTTGAAGACATGTACTTTATGTTCTGGTAGGTATGCAGGTTGATAAAAATTACCTTGGAGGGCAGTTTGACAATGGATATTAATATTTAAAATATGTACATTTAGGGGCGCCTGGGTGGCCCAGTCGGTTAAGCAGCTGCCTTCGGCTCAGGTCATGATCCTGGGGTCCTGGGATCGAGCCCCATGTCCAGCTTCCTGCTCAGCGGAGAGCCTGCTTCTCCCTCTCCCTCTGCCTGCCTCTCTGCGTACTTGTGCTCTCTATCTCTCTGTCAAATAAATAAATAAAATCTTAAAAAAATAAAATAAAATATGTACATTTATAGTTTTATTTAACACTTCTTTTAGAAATGTATCTTATAGAAATACAAAATTACGGGCACCTGAGTGGCTCAGTTAGTTGAGCGTCCAACTCTTGGTTTTGGCTCAGGTCATGATCTCGGGGTTCTGAGATCGAGCCCCATGTGGGGCTCCTCGCTCAGCGTGGAGTCTGCTTGAGATTCTCTCTGCCCCTTCTCCTGTGTCCTCCCCTCCCCCCCCCGCTCATGTGTGCATGTGTGTGCTCTTTCTCTCTCAAATAAGTAAATAAAATCTAAAAAAAAAAAGAAAATCCTATCCTGTCCTATAGCTTTAAATACACTAATGATTCTCAAATGCATACCTCCAATCCTGACTCCAGGTATCTAATCACTATTGCACTTGGATATCCAACAGGTCCCTCAAACTTAATAGATCAAGAACTCAATTTTTCTTCCCATCTCATCATTCTGCCCTGTCTTTCCATCTCAGTAAATGGTAAGGTCATTTGTACAGTTGCCCAGGTCAAAAATCTTTGTTGTTATCCTTGACTTTCTTTCTCTCACACTCCACAACCAGTCCCTGGCCAAATCCCGTATTTTCTATCTTCAACACATACCCCAAATCCCCCCAGCTCCAATGCCACCACCACGGCCCAGGCAGCTACCACCTTCCACCTGGATTACTGTAGTAGTCTCCCGACTGATCTCCCTGCTCCACCCTTACTTCCTTTCTATTTTCCTTTTAAAATAGAAATCACATTAAATCACAAACACTCCAATGACTCTCCTTACCCTCAGAACAAAACTCAAAGTTCTGGTCATGAGTTTCAAGGGCCCACATCACTTGTTCCCCAGCTACTCCTCTGATCTCATAGTGCTCATTTCTCTCTAAGGATCCTGGCTCAGTGATATTCCCAGAATACGTCAGACATCTTCCCACCACAGCAACTTCATATTTGCTATTCCTCCTCCCTTTTTTTTAAAGATTTTATTTATTTACCTATTTGACAGAGGGAGCACAAGCAGGGGGAAAGGCAGAGGGAGATGGAGAGGGAGAAGCAGGCTCCCCGCTGAGCAGGGAGCCAGATGTGGCACTCAATCCCGGGACCCTGGGATCATGACCTGAGCCAAAGGCAGACGCTTAACCGACTGTGCCTCCCAGGCGTCCATTCCTTCTCCTTCTAAAGCTCTTTTCCAGATCTCCACAAAACCTCCCCCCTACTTTCACTGAGGCTTTTCTTTTCTTTTTTTTTTTTTTTTTAAAGATTTTATTTATTTATTTGACAGAGAGAGACATAGTGAGAGAGGGAACACAAGCAGGGGGAGTGGGAGAGGGAGAAGCAGGCTCCCCGCAGAGCAGGGAGCCCGATGTGGGACTCGATCCCAGGACCCTGGGATCATGACCTGAGCCGAAGGCAGTCGCTTAACCAACTGAGCCACCCAGGCGCCCTCACTGAGGCTTTTCTTAGCTTAAATGTCACTTCCTCAGAGAGGCCATCCTGGACCTCCTCCCTATTTAATAGGGCACTCAGTAATCACACCTCTGTCCTTTATTTCATTTGCACTGATCTCCAGCATAACAAATCATGATCCATCTAAAGAGGATAGTTCTTTTCCATCACATATTTCAGCACAGCACTGAGTAAAAAAGATAGTAAATGATTTGTAGAGAGATCATATGAAGTAGTTAAGGGAGAGAAGTGGTGAGAGTGCTCACTGGGCTATTTCTGACTCTCTGAGGTCCCAAAGTCCCTAAAAATGAGGTGGAATTTCAGGCCTGACGAGGGGCTTGATCCCCAGACCCCGAGATCATGACCCAAGCCAAAGGCCTATGCTCAACTGACTGAGCCACCTAGGTGCCCCTGAGTTGTTTTTTATTTGAGGAAACTCCATCATCCTGAACACACCTAGTTGAAGGGAATCTCATGGAAAAAACACATGGAATCTGCATCTAGATTGATATGGAAATGTGCAGTTAAGGACCAGCAGCATTAGGGCTGCTCTATAATATTTTTCCTTTTTTCTTTTTTTAAAGTAATCTCTACACCCAGTGTGGGGCTTGAACTCACGACCCTGCGATCAAGAGTCTCATGCTCTACTGACTGAGCCAGCCAGGCACCCCTTTCCTTTTTCCTTTGAAATAGAAATAATATTGTTAGAAAATATTCAAGCAATTAAAAAATGTATAAAGTAGGAAGTAGACTCTTCTCTCAAGATATCATCTAAAGACCTGTATTGTGCATGGTTGGATCTATATCTTTCTAGAATTTCCCTTGCACAAATACACACACGCAATTTTTATATGCATCTATTTACAACTTGCTTTTTAAAAAAATTTTTAAACTTAGAACATTGTATTGGTTAGGATGTGGAGGAAAAAGGAACCGTAGTCTATTGCCAGTGGGAATGTAAACTGGTACAGCTACTGTGGAAAACAGTGTAGAGATTCCTCAAAAAGTTAAAAATAGAAATACCATATGATCCAATAATTCCACCAGTGAGTATATACCTGAAGAAAACAAAAACACTAACTCAAAAAGATGTATGCACCCATATGTTTATTGCAGCATTATTTATAATAGCCAAGATCTGGAAGCAGCCTAAGTATCCATCGATAGACAAATGGAGAAGTAAGATGTGTATATATACACAATGGAATATTACCCAGCTATAAAAAGATGAGATTTTGCCATTTGTGACAACACTGATGGACCTCTAGAGGGTACCTGCTAAGTGAAATAAGACTGAGAAAGACAAATACCATATGACTTTACTCATGTGGAATCTAAATAAACAAAACAAATGAATAAACAAAATGCAGAATCAGACCTGTAAATATGGAGAAGAAATTGATGGTTGTGAGAGAGAAGGGGGGGTAAGGGATGAACTACAGAGCTCTTTGTTCTCCTCTGCATCCCATAAATTTGTATGCTTCAGGTGTGTTTCTCTTGACATTTCCCCATAATTAAAGAGAATTTTACAAATCACCTTGGTTGAGACCTTTCATAGGGATTTTAATGAAAGGAAGGTATAAAATGCAATACTTCAGGTCATATTACTGGTCCTAGAATTTTTTTCTTTAGAATTTTCTTTTATATTATTGCTCATCTTTTGTCATCCATCCTTTAAAATAATTGAAGTTCAGAGATAAAATCCTTGTGGAGTTCTGATTGAAATTGACCTGATACAAATTAAGTTGGGGTAAGCAAGCATGTGTATGTATGTTTTCCTTTTTGTACAGTTATGTCTTACATTTTTGTTCACTTAAATCTTCTTTGAAAAAAAACTCCTTTGAAATAATTTCATACCATTTTATAGGACCTTTTCAGTGTTTCTGTACACCATACTACCTTCTGTCTTCCAATTACTTGTATACCAATTATAATCTCCACTCATTGCCTTTACTTCAAATTCTCTTACATTGCCTTACCACTTACAGTCTGGCTCTGCTCCCTCCAATTTGGCTAAATCCAGGTGCCTTTCTTTGTTTTTCTATTCATCAGCTTCCTGAGATTTATAAGATATTTCTGACCACTATTCATTTTCTCTGTTCAAAGCTCTATTCTGTTTCTCTCTCCCTTTAACTGACTGATGCCCCTATTTTTCTGTTTTTTCCTCATTCAACCATAACATCTTTGTCATGTTACTTTGGATCTCTGTCCAGTGACATCTAGTAGAACATTCTGTGATTGTGGATATATTCTATATCTGTGCTTTCCAGTATTGTAGTCACTAGCCACATTTGGCTACTGAGCACTTGGAATATGGCTAGGTATTATTGAGAAACTGAATTAAAATTTTTTTTATTTTAATGAATTTAAATTGCCATATGTGATTAGTGGCTACCATATTGGACAGCATAGCTCTATACAGTTTTTTAAAGATGGAGATCCAGTCTATAAGTCTGTGGGTCATTGTTCAGGCTATTCATGGGAACATGAATTCTGGGCTTTGGCAGTAAACTTTCTTCTTCTTAAGATTTCTCCTTAGGTCCTGTCCTTTTTTCCCAGACTTCCTACTAGAATCTTCTGGGTTTCATGCCAGGAGATTATTTACTTCATCAGGAAATCTTCCAGTTTGTGTACTGCTCATCAGTTCAGCATGTGGGAGACTCTACAGTCTAGTAAGACCTTTTCCTCTTCCAACTTATAATAACTATGCTTACTACTTTCTGTGCAGTTCTGATTGGATTCCAAAGTTCATCATACTTTGATTTTTAATTTCCATCCATTTATAGATTATAATCAGTTGGAAATTACACATCTCTAATTGCCTGGATATATTTTAACCCCAAAGGGTTTACTTCTCCCATTCTTGCCATTTGACCATCAGTCTATTTCATAATCCCTTTTCGGACATAAATGTAATTTCTAAGAGTACTAATGGTGTAAGTATAAGAAAAACTTAATGAAGGGGCGCCTGGGTGGCTCAGTTGGTTAAGCGACTGCCTTCGGCTCAGGTCATGATCCTGGAGTCCTGGGATCGAGTCCCGCATCGGGCTCCCTGCTCGGCAGGGAGTCTGCTTCTCCCTCTGACCCTCCCCCCTCTCATGCTCTCTCTCTCTATCTCATTCTCTCTCTCAAATAAATAAATAAAATCTTTTAAAAAAAAAAGAATAACTTAATGAATACATATTAATTTGTTTCATTTTAAAATGTTAAGTGTCACTGAATACATATAATGAAATAGACACTCCTAGATATTTTCTAAATGTATTCTTTTTTTTTTTTTTAAAGATTTTATTTATTTATTTGACAGACAGAGACACAGCGAGAGAGGGAACACAAGCAGGGGTAGTGGCAGAGGGAGAAGCAGGCTTCCCGCCAAGCAGGGAGCCTGATGTGGGGCTCAGTCCCAGGACCCTGAGATCATGACCTGAGCCGAAGGCAGACGCTTAACGACTGAGCCACCCAGGCGCCCCTAAATGTATTCTTTATTCTTATACCATACTTGTAAGGTCACCTCATTTTGCCTACTAAGAAACTGATGCTCAAGAGTTGGGTTAATCAATTTGTTAATTTGTTAAAGTTAGAATAACTAGATAGCTAGGTGAAGAAGTAGGATTTAAACTCACCTATGACCCCAAACCCTGTGTTGTTTCCACTATGCCACATGGATGCCCATTTGACTCTCTTCCACTTTGCCTGAATCCATAACTTCCCTTTTCCCCTCAATCACTGATATGGGTGAATTGTCTGTCTTCTCCTTTTTGCTGAATGCCACCTTAATACCTTAATACCATTGACTTCTAGGTATTTCTGTACTCCAATCATTATGAATATGTCTTCCACATATACAATACTTACTTCCTGGTCTGTACTTTCCCAGGCTATACTCTATACTGTCCCCTGGAGTCCCCTATATGGAATTCCTTCCCCTATGGTATTCATATGCCTACGTACAGAGTATCTTTTTTTCAAAGAGTTTTTGGAGCTCCAGGCATCTCAGAATACCTGAATTTGGAAAATATCTAGTCTTCTCCCATCAGTCTTCTTTTACTCAGCATTACAGTAGGTATTGTATAAAGCTGCCATTTGCCTGGAGTAGAGAAAAGATTTATTCTTGGTAAGAGGGAACGTAGTGGCCCTGGGTGATGAACATAGGAAAGAAGGTTTTAGGAAAGTTGGTGAGGGAACAATGAATTTCTACCAAAAAAAAAAAAAAAGAACAATAGTGTAGACCTAATAGAGGATAAGTGAACAAATCCCTCTCAGGCCTTGGTTAAGATAGAGCCTGAAGTAAAAGAAAATCCATGGCTGTGCATAGGAGGGATAGGTAGGGATGAGGCTGTCCTTGGGTGGAGGGTGTATTGGAAAGAAGAAAGATACAGATGCATAATGTATTCTTTGCTTTTCAATTTGTGCTGACCTGGCCTGGAGGCAGCTTTTCTTTCAACAGATGGGATGCTGTTATGGAAAAGACTATATCTAATTAACTGAAAAACGCTAACATGTGCAGTTCTAAAATAATCTCCATGCATATCAAAACATGAAAATGAGGAGTGCCTGGGTGGCTTAGTCGGTTAAGCGTCTGGTTCTTGATATCAGAGTTGTGAGATCCAGCCCTGGGTCAGGCTCCGTGCCGGGCATGGAGCCTGCTTAAGATTTTCCCTCTCCCTCTCCCCCTCCCCTTCACCCCACCTCATGCTCTCTCTCTCATTCTCTCTCTCTCTAAAAAACAACAATAACAAACAAAACATGAAAATGACTGTTACTTGAATAATCACTGCATTTTGGAAGCATGATCATAGCCTTGACAATCAAGCTCAGATTCTCCAGGAATTATTCCTTAACTAAATTAGTGAGTTTTGATCTCTGTTTTTCTGACACTTATACTACTAATAATCTGTATCATATTAATTAGTCCTTCATTATGTGTCATATTGAATTTTTGTATGTTCAAGTTTTATCTCCTTCGAGTTTAAAAAAGAGAAGGGGGTGCCTGGGTGGATCAGACAGTTAAGCATCTGACTCTTGATCTCATCTCAGGTCTTGATCTCAGGGTTGTGAGTTTGAGCCCTGTATTGGGCTTCGTGCTGGGTGTGGAGCCTACTTAAAAAAATTTTTTTAAAGATTTTTTAAATTTATTTGACAGAAACAGAGAGAGTACAAGCAGGGAGAGGGGCCGGCAGAGGGAGAGGGAGAAGCAGGCTCCCCGCTGAGCAAGGAGCCCGATGCGGGACTTGATCCTAGGACCCTGGGGTCATGACCTGAGCTGAAGGCAAACGCTTAACTGACTGAGCCACCCAGGTGCCCCCCATTTCTTTTTTTTTAATTTAAAAAAGGAGAGAGAATGGCATATGGTTTTCTTGGGGCACCTGGGTGGCTCAGTCGGTTAAGTGTCTGCCTTTGGCTCAGGTCATGATCCTGGAGTCCTGGGCTCGAGCCCCGCGTTGGGCTCCCTGCTCAGTGAGGAGTCTGCTTCTCCTCCTGCCCCTCACCCTGCTTATGTTCTCTCTCTCTCTCACTCTGTCTCTCTCAAATAAATAAATAAAATCTTTAAAAAAAAGTTTTCTTTCCATCTTGTCTCAACCAGTATCCTCTCCTGAAAGTATCATCTATTCTGTAGGCAGCATTTTTCTCTTAATGATGAGCAAAGCTGACCTTCAGATTTCTTCTAGACACTTAACAACAACAACAACAACAAAGCACAATACTTTTTTTCTGGTCCCTGATAAAATCTTAGAAGTTGTTGAGCTTTCTTTCAGCATTCATTCATTTAACAAAATGCTACCATTGTCCTAGGCACTAAATGCAACAGTAAGAAGAATTAGAAGTAAAACATTAATCCCTGCCTTCATGGTGCTTTTAGTCTTAAGAATAGGACTGGATAGTGCAGCGTGCACTTGAGACTTTAAAGACTAGAGGCAGGGAAACTGTGATTATGATCTAGTCAGTTGTTCTCAATTCCTTATCTTCTCAGCATTTAGCTTTGTCTGCATCTTGATACTCTGCATTTTACCTGTATATTAATGTGTTTGATGCCCTACATTTCCCCTATAACCTCCTCCCCATTGCCAACACATATCTTCCTTTATCAGCTCTCTTCATTCTTTGTTCTTTCTTTGTATTTTTTTCATATTTGCTTGGCCATATTTGAAAGGTGTCAAAACCATGTACTTTCTCCCCTTATTCCTCCAATTAAATTCTTCAGTTTCTTCTATAACAGTTTTCTCCTTGCAGAGGCAAAAAGGACACATTTGCTTTCTTGATATTTTTCAGACTGGGAGTCTTGGTATGAAATCAAGGAATTATCTCCAAAATGGTACATTGATGAAGAGGAAATATCCCAGGGGATGGTAATGGAAAGACTTACAAGTTATGACCTGAAATATTCCAGTTTCAGAGAAGCCTGGAAATATGAGGGTGAATTTGAGCAGCATCAACGAAAGCAGGAGAGGCATTTCAGGCAAGTGACAGCTCTTAAGGAAATCTCTGCTGTGAAAAGAGACAATAAATATAATAATAATGAGAGAAGTGTTCTCTTGAAATCAGTACTTTCAACACAAGAGAGAGTTCCCACAGTAGAGCAAGTACATAAATTTGATATTTATGATAAAATGTTTCCCCCAAATTCCATCCTAATTGAACATAAAAGATTACCTGCTGAGAACGAATCTTTGATAGATAATGAATGTGAAGATTTCAACCAGAATACATACCTTAGTAAAGATATAGGAATTCCTCCTGGGGAGAAACCTTATGAAAGTAATGATTTTTCAAATCTCTTAAGTTTCCACTCATTACTTACTCAACATCAAGCAACTCATTTTGGAAAATTACCGCATGGATTCAATGACTGTGATGATGCCTTTAGCTGTTATTCATTCTTTACTCAACCTCAGAGAATTCACAGTGGAGAGAAACCATTTGTATGCAATGACTGTGGAAAAGCCTTTAGCCATGATTTCTTTCTCAGTGAACATCAAAGAACTCATATTGGAGAGAAACCATATGAATGTAAGGAATGTAACAAAGCTTTCAGACAGAGTGCACACCTTGCTCAACATCAGAGAATCCACACTGGAGAGAAACCTTTTGCGTGCAATGAATGTGGGAAGGCCTTTAGCCGTTATGCCTTCCTTGTTGAACATCAGAGAATTCACACAGGAGAGAAACCATATGAATGTAAGGAATGTAACAAAGCCTTCAGACAGAGTGCACACCTCAATCAGCATCAGAGAATTCACACTGGAGAGAAACCCTATGAATGTAATCAATGTGGAAAAGCCTTCAGCAGACGCATTGCCCTTACTCTGCATCAAAGGATTCATACAGGAGAGAAACCCTTTAAATGTAATGAATGTGGGAAGACTTTTGGCTATCGCTCACACCTTAATCAACATCAGAGAATTCATACAGGTGAAAAGCCTTATGAATGCATCAAATGTGGGAAGTTTTTTAGGACTGACTCACAACTTAATCGACATCATAGAATACATAGTGGAGAGAGACCTTTTGAATGCAGTAAATGTGGGAAAGCCTTCAGTGATGCTTTAGTTCTAATTCATCATAAGAGAAGTCATGCAGGAGAGAAACCCTATGAATGTAACAAATGTGGGAAGGCCTTCAGTTGTGGCTCATACCTTAATCAGCATCAGAGAATTCATACTGGAGAGAAACCCTATGAATGTAATGAATGTGGGAAGGCTTTCCATCAGATCTTGTCCCTTAGGCTACACCAGAGAATTCATGCTGGAGACAAACCCTATAACTGTAATGAGTGTGGGAATAATTTTAGCTGTGCCTCAGCCCTTAGACGACATCAGAAAATTCATAATAGAGAAACTCTCTGATTATAACAAGTATATGAAAGAACATTTAGTCACCACTCAGTCCTTATTAAATAAATATCAGTGAATTCTTTGGTTAATGATTCTATGAATGTAGTAAATATGGAAAAGCCTTCAGTTTATGAGCATCCCTTATTTGAAATAGCCTGAATAGTAGACATCTATTACTTTTGGATCTGTTCTATGCCCCATTTGAAACTTACCTCACCCTCAGTGCATATCATTCTGATGAAACTATTAGGGAGAGCAGTGGATTGGTCATAGGCTGGCCACAATTTGGTTAATAAGGGAGTGGCAGATGGCCCTGTTTGGACCACTAGAACCCAAGGGGGGTATTGTTATGGATAGTAAGAAAAGATCATTTTTTTTCCTGGAATTGCAAGTTTCACGGATTTAAAGGATTTTTCAAGGTTCAAAACTCACCAGTAGCTTTTTTGTCACCGCATGAGGAAAGCCTTCCCAAGATCAGTCCAAGACAGAGGAAAATGGAGATAAGAGACAAATCTGATGACATTGTTTGACCTTCTGAATTCAATCATGCCTGAAGTCTATACCATCTTTTACTTTTTAATTTTTGTGATCCAATAAATTTTCTCTTTTTGCTTAATTTGAATTGGATTTTTGCCTCTTGGAATTACAGTTCTGATTCATACACCCTGTGTTTGCTATACATGTGAGAAAGCCTTAATCTTTTATGGCATAATTATCCTGAGAAACCTTTTGCTAAAGCAAGTATATGGAAGTTGAATACACAGCCTTCATAAAGTTGAGAGAATTATTACATTTTATTTGTTGATAAAAATTAATTTGGTATTTATTAGACTCATGATAAGGATAGATTTTTAAAAAATTCACCTAGTAAAACTCCTTAACAGGTTTTCCTATAAGGAATTAAAATCATTTGTGGTGGTGACTCACTATAGGCCTTTAAAGAAAGAGTGGCAAGCTAAGAGAATAATGGATCCGTCACATTAATGAATGGCTCCTCATCTTTAAAGGAATTATTTGATTTTCTGTTTTCAGTATGGGTTTAAACATACTGTGTAATAGAATATAATAGAATTGTAAATGAGGTCTTCTTTTGTGGGGAGATTGAAAGCTTGGCTTAAGAAGTTTATGGATAGGGCGCCTGGGTGGCTCAGTTGTTAAGCGTCTGCCTTTGGCTCAGGTCATGATCCCAGGGTCCTGGGATCGGGCCCCGCATTGGGCTCCTTGCTCGGCGGGAAGCCTGCTTCTCCCTCTCCCACTCCCCCTGCTTGTGTTCCCTCTCTCGCTGTGTCTCTCTCTGTCAAATAAATAAATAAAATCTTTAAAAAAAAAAAAAGTTTATGGATAATGGGGTGCCTGGGTGGCTCAGTCCTTAAGCATCTGCCTTCGGCTCAGGTTGTGATCCCAGGGTCCTGGGATCTGGCCCCGCATCGGGCTCCCTGCTCAGCGGGAAGCCTGCTTCTCCCTTTCCCACTCCCCTTGCTTGTGTTCCCTCTCTCGCTGTCTCTCTCTCTCTGTCAAATAAATAAATAAAATCTTTAAAGAAAAAAAGAAGTTTATGGATAACTTCTTTGGAACTAGAGATTCAGACAAAGATATTACCAGCAGATAGGATGGGACATTTTCAACTCATGGTAAAAGTAAAACAGTTGGAGCCTAAAATTTTTAGGGCATAAGTTATGAGTAATGAGGAATATGAGGGTAAAGGGCAGTATATTCCTATTTTATCTGAGTGGATGTAGAGAGGTAAACTGATGATATGGTAATGGTGCCACCTTGAATAGTTAGAATTGTTAGAATCTTGGATATTGTCTGGAAAGCATCTATAAAAACAACAGAACAAAGGAACTAGGAAAGAATAAAGGATTTATATATGTGTGTGGAGTGAAACAATGACTACCACTCTTACAATTTCTTTATTAGTCAATTTATACCTATATTAATACAAATCTGAAAATTTCCTAAATATTAAGACAGAGTGCCTTGAAACTGAAACTGCAGATTAAGTATGACTTAATACTTCAAACCTTGAACAGAAAAAAATATGATTATAAAACACTGCAAAACATATTACATCTAACTAAAATGTCACTTGAATATGCTGAAAATCCATGTCATTTCTTTATTCTTTCTTATATTTCCTAGATGTCTAGAAATAGTTATTTTAATAGTAAGAGTTGAATAATAACTTATTTTGGAAAGCTCCCCAAGATTATAGTAAACTTGCCAGGCCTAAAGGAAAAAGAGTAATGACTCAGACCAGTGAAGAGTTTGAGTTATTCACTAATTGATTCTGATCTAAGTACGGCACCTGATTTCTTCCTCTAAGGTGACATAAACCCAAGCCACTGATCAATTCTCTGTTTTTTTCAGTTAAACTTGACTTGTAATGTTGGTAAAATCTTTTACAACCATGCCTTTAGCACAGGTGTTTGTGCTTTACAATCGGGTGTTTCTCCTCACAGTGAGGTATTAAATTTTATTTATCTGCAACTATACAACCCATTGTCTTATTGCGATACAGTGACTTGATCTCTTAGCATTATTAAAAACTTATGCTTATTATTATCTTATAGTTATTAGGGTCATCTAGAGATTTCTTGTCCTAGGAGATGCGGGTTTGAGTTTGTTCAGTTAATTCTTTTCAGGACATGGACTGATTCATTTAGAACACACTGGCAAAACCCTTTCCACTTGGTTATTGAGTATGACCAGTGGTGGTGGAACTGTTGGATTCCTTTTTTAATCTGGTTATTTATGCTGCTGAACATATCTTTCTGCCTTGTCAGTTTGTGCAATTTTTGCTTGTCATATTTAAAATGTTTCTTTTATATACTCTTGATTAAGCAGGAGGTGTGTGTGTGTGTGTTTTATTGAAACATTTTGTGTAGAGTACCTACTGTGTGCCAGGCTTTGTTCTAATGTAGGCATTGGAAATACAATAGTGAACTACACAGACAAAAATCACTGCTTTTTTTTCAATAGAGCTAATTTCTAGTGAGGAAGACCAACAATAAAAAATATGTATAGGAATATATTATGTAAGAGAATAAATTCTAAGGAGAAGATGAAGGAAGAGGTAGGGGACAATGTTGATATTTTAGATTGTATGGCCAGGGGAGGAAGCTTCTTTTGAATTTGACTTTTGATTAAAGAGATGAAAAACCTGGGAAAGGTAAGAGATCTGTCTGTACTGTGTATACACACACACACATATACACATTTATATGCTTTATATGCCTCTTGGAAAGGTAATCCATATATATATGAATTATGTATGTGTCCGTATATGTATATTACATATATATTTATATATACACATATATGTAATCCATACATGTAAATATTACACTTTGTACTTACTAAATTCATTCTCGTATGTATCATTCATTCTGTATTTGTGTATTGCATTTTAACATTTTTCTTTTTAGTCTCAGGAATTCATGGCCTTTTACAACTTAACACATTTCAATTAATTATAATGTATATATTGTGATGCTCAAATTGTCAGAATGAGCCCCTGGGGGCCAATTTAGACTGACTCTTTGCTCCCGTCAGCACTGCTCTGACATCTTTGCAAGCATTCTTACTTTCCGGCAATAATAGGATGTTCCAGACCCATCCTCAGTGTTTCTTTGCCCAAATCATGAAGTTAGCTACCTTGCAAGGAATATAGGAAGGGAAAAAACAAACGTAGGTATTCGAAAGGGGATATGAAATCAGAAATAGAAGTTTCCCTCTTAAGAAAGGAAATAATTTTTCTCAGTTAAAGGTCTTGCTAGCCAGACTTGCAGTCTAAGAAAGAGTCTAAGATTGGATTTTCCATATACACTGTATTTTTTGTTTTCTATCATTCCTGTTGCTCAAGAGGAAAAAGATAGCTCAACTCCATGGTAGAGCTTACTTTGATAAGTATATATTAAGCTCACACTAATAAGAATTACATATTAATTATCGTTTATAAAACTTGAAGTTGTTTCAGGATTTTTGAAACACTGTGGGTTTTTTTGTTTGTTTGTTTTGTTTTTTGGTGGGCAGCAAAGCAAGGTTTATTGAGCCATGGAAGGTGATAGTACAAAGTCACCGAAGAGGGAGGGGACCAAGAGGGTTGCCCCGAAACACTGTTTTAATAAGTTCAAAATGGCCATTTGAAAGTGGATTATTTAAAGTTGCCTCAACTGAATATAAATGAGTCAAAAGGAAATGCCGCTAAGCTTCTTAGATGCGATATGATTCCACTTGTTCTCTTCTGCCTATAGAAGGTTTTCTTTCTTTTTAAAATTTTTTTAGATCTCTCTTCCTGAGCAAACACAAAACAGAGCTTTGTGTGAAATATAAGTAAATTTCCGACAGAGTCCTGTGCCCTTTTAGTAGTTACTATATTTGGATGCTAGGACTTTGCATGAATTTTGGGCAAAATTGCTGCCATTATGATTGGGCTCCTTTTAGAGACAGCTGGAAAAAATGTTTCCTTTTTTGAATATGATTTCACATTGATTTCAAGTTCCTACTTAGCATATTAATTTGCTGTACCCTACTAAGATTTTCTACTTTGTCCACAAAACGCAAGACAGAGAGACAATGGGTTATGTGGTGGAGAAAAGCAGGTTCTTTGAAGCCATGAGGTGAGGATACTTTAGTGACAGAGAAATGACTCACCTTCCTGGTCAGCTTTTTTAAAGGCATTTGCATGGTAATTCATCACATATTCTTTCAGAAAAAGTAGGGAAAGTATCTGCTATTTTGATTATTGGCACAAGTAGGGGTGTTGGAGTTAGACCTTCATATGGATGTCAACTCTTTTAGGAGAAACTGAAAAGTGATTATACTTCTTTCAAGCTTAGTTTAGTTATTTATAAAACTGAAGGAAAAATTCCAGACTTTTGTTTTGGTAAGGATTACTTGAAAGAATGTAATATATGTAACATTTAACATGACATTTATTAATCATGAAATCAAGCCAGAAGTTGAATTGCATGCCCGAAAGCCAGCTGTTCATGTAAGACAGAATTGTAAATTCAGCTCCTGTGAATTTGCAGCTTCAGAGTCTCAGCGGCTGTCTGGATATTTGAGACTGTTAGGACTCTGTCTTCTATTAAGATAGAAGCCAGAAAGGTATGGCTCTTGGTTTTTTAAATCTCCATTTATATTTTTGGACTTCAATTCATAGTACATTATCAAAATTATTTAGTCCAACACTCATTTCTTGGTTTATTTTTTCCCAAATAATTCCCAACTCCTATTCTCCCCCATAGGCATGCACACACGTATGCATCCTTAAATGTGTGTGTGTGTGTATATATATATATATATATCCCTTATAAAATCAGTCATATGTTGTATGTTTGAAATTTATATTAATGGTATTATGCTAAAAGTGTCATTTTTTTCTATTCAGCACTTTCTGTTTGTTTTTTTGTGTTTCTTTTAAAGTTTTTCATTTTAATTCCAGTATAGTTACCATACAGTATTACATTAGTTTCAGGTGTCCAATACAGTGATTCAGCAATTCTATACATGACTCAGTGCTCATCATGATAAGTATACTCTTTAATCCCCATCACCTATTTCACTGATTCCCTGCCCCCTACCTCCCCTTTGGTGATCATCAGTTTGTTCTCTATAGTTAAGAGTCTGTCTCTTGGTTTGTCTTTCTTTTTTTCTTTTGCTCATTTGTTTTGCTTCTTAATTTCCATTTATGAGTGAAGTCATATAGTATTTATCTTTCTCTGATTGACTTATTTTGCTTAGCATTATACTCCCTAGCTCTATTCATGTTGTTGCAAATGGCAATATTTCCTTTCTTTTTGTGGCTGAATAATATTCCATTGTGTGTGTATATTCATCTATCACTGGACACTGGGACTGCTTCCATATTTTGGTTATTGTAAATAGTGCTGCAATAAACATAGGGGTGCATGTATCCCTTTAAATTAGTGTTTTTGTATTGTGGGGGTAAATACCTAGTAGTGTGATTACTGGATTGTAGGGTAGTTCTATTTTTAATTTTTTGAAGAACCTCCATATTGTTTTCCACAGTGGCTGCACCAGTTTACATTCCCACCAACAGTGTAGGAAGGTTCCTTTTTCTCCACATCCTTACCAACGCTTGTTATTTTTTGTGTTATTTTAGCCATTCTGACGAGTGTGAGGTGATATCTCATTGTAGTTTTGGTGTGCATTTCCCTGATGATGAGTAGTGTTGAGTATCTTTCCATGTGTCTGTTTTCAGTATCTTTTCATCTGCTTATCTATCTTTGGAGAAATGTCTGTTCATGTCTTCTGCCCATTTTTAAATTGGATTATTTGCCTTTTGGGTGTTGAGTTGTATTTGTTCTTTATATATTTTGGATACTAACCCTTTATCGGATAGTCATTTGCAAATATCTTCTTCCAGTTTTTTTTTTTTTTAAACTTTAAGTAGGCACCATGCCCAGTGTGGGGCTTGAACTCATGGCCTGAGATCAAGAGTCACATACTCTACCAACTGAGGCAGCTAGGTGCCCCTTATCTTTTCCCACTTAGTAGGTTGCCTTTTAGTTTTGTTGATTAATTTATTCTGTGCAGAAGCTTTTTATTTTGATGTAGTCCCAATAGTTTATCTTTGCTTTTATTTCCCTTGCCTCAGGAGACATATCTAGAAAAATGCTATGGCTGATGTCAGAGAAATTACTGTCCGTGCTCTCTTACAGGATTTTTATTGTTTCAGTTTCAAGTCTTGCATTTAGGTCTTTAACCCATCTTGAGTTTATTTTTGTGTATGGTGTAAGAAGGTGGTCCAGTGTCATTCTTTTGCATTAGCTGTCCAGTTTTCCCAACACCATTTGTTGAAGAGACTTTTTCCTATTGCATATTCTTGCTTCTTTTGTTCAAGATTGACCATATAATTGTGGGTTTATTTCTGGGTTTTCTATTCTTTTCTATTGATTTGTGTCTGTTTTTATGACAGTACCATACAGTTGTGATTACTACAGCTTTGTAATATAACTTGGGGTCTGGAATTGTGGTACCTCCAGCTTTGCTCTTTTTCAGGATTGCTTTGGCTATTTGGGGTCTTTTGTGGTTCCATACACATTTTAGGATTGTTTGTTCTAGCTCTGTGAAAAAGGCTTTTGGTATTTTGATAGGGATTGCATTAAATCTGTAGATTGCTTTGGGTAGTGTAGACATTTTAACAATATTTGTTCTTCCAATCTAGGAGCATAGAATGTCTTTCCGTTTGTGTCATATTGAATTTCTTTCATCAGTCTTTTATCGTTTTCAGAGTATAGGTCTTTCACCTCTTTGTTTATTCCTAGATATTTTATTATTTTTGGTGCAATTGTTAATGGGATTGTTTTCTTAATTTCTCTTTCTGCTGCTTCATTTTAGTGTATAGAAATGAAACAGATTTCTTTTTTTAAAAAAAATATTTATTTGAGAGAGAATGTGTGTGAGTGGAGGGGAAGGGCAGAAGGAGAGAAACCAAGCAGACTCTGTGCTGAGCACAGAGCCCGATGCGGGGCTTGATCTCATGACCCTGAGATCATGACCTGAGCTGAAATGAAAAGTCAGATGTTCAACCTACTGAGCCACCCAGGTGCCCCAGAAATGTAACAGATTTCTGTACATTGATTTTGTATCCTGCGACTTTACTGAATTTATTTATCAGTTCTAGTAGGTTTTCTTTGGTAGACTCATTAGGGTTTTCTATATATGTATCTTGTCATTTGCAAATAGTGAAAGTTTTACTTCTTCCTTACCAACTTGGATGCCTTTTATTCCTTTTTGTTGTATCTTGCTGTGGTTAGGACTTCCAGTACTATGTTGAATAAAAGTGGTGAGAGAGGATATCCTTGTCTTGTTCTTGACCTTGGAGAAAAGCTCTCAATTTTCCCCCCATTGAGTATGATGTTCACGGTGGGATTTTCATATAAGGCCTTTATTATGTTGAGGTATCTAAACCTACTTTGTTGTGAGGGTTTTTATCATGAATGGATGTACTTTGTCAAAGGCTTTTTCTGTGTCTATTGAAATGATCATATGGTTTTTTATGCTTCCTCTATTGATGTGAGGTATCATGTTGATTGATTTGCAAGTATTAAACCACCCTTGCATCCTGGGAATAAATCCCACTTAATTGTGGTGAATGATGTTTTTAATGTATTGTTGGATTCAGTTTGCTGGTATTTTGTTGAGAATTTTTTCATCTATATTCATTGAGATATTGGCCTGTAGTGCTCTTTTTTTGTGGTGTCTTTATCTGGTTTTAGTATCAGAGTAATGCTGGCCTCATAGAATGAATTTGGAAGTTTTCTTTCTCTTCTATTTTTTGGAATATTTTGAAACTAGGTATTAACTCTTCTTTAAATGTTTGGTAGAATTCACCTGTGAAGCCGGCTGGTCCTAGACCTATTTGTTGGGAGTTTTTTGATTACTGAGTCAATTTCTTTGCTGGTAATTGGTCTGTTCAAATTTTCAATTTCTTCCTGCTTCAGTTTTGGTAGGTTATATGTTTCTAGGACTTCATCCATTTCTTCTAGGTTGCCCACTTTGTTAGCATATAATTTTTCACAATCTTATAATTGCTTGTATTTCTGTAGTGTCTGTTGTTATTTCTCCTCTTTCATTAATGATTTTGTTTATTTTCATCCTCTCATTTTGTTTTGTGTGTTTTTTGTTTGTTTGTTTGTTTTGATGAGCCTGGCTAGAGGTTTATCAATTTTGTTGATCTTTTCAAAGAACCAGCTCCTGGTTTCAGTGATCTGTTCTATTGTTTTTTTAAGTTTTATATCATTTATTTCTGCTTTAATCTTTATTTTCTTCCTTCTAGTTTTGGGTCTTGTTCTTTTTTTCTAGCGCCTTTAGGTTTAACATTAGGTTGTTTGGGATTTTTATTGCTTCTTGAGGTAGGCCTATATTGCTATCAACTTCAACTTAGAACCACTTTTACTGAATCCCAAATATTTTGGACCATTGTATTTTCATTTTCATTTGTTTCCATGTCATTTTTTATTTCTTCTTTGATTTCTTAGTTGACCCATTTATTGTTTAGTAGCATGTTATTTAGCTTCCATGTATTTGTGCTCTTTCCACATTTTTTTGTTGTGGTTGATTTCTAGTTTCATAGCACTGTGGTCAGAAAAGATGCATGAGGGATGCCTGGGTGGCTCAGTCGGTTAAGCCACTGCCTTCGGCTCAGGTCGTGATCCCAGGGTCCTGGAATCAAGTCCTGCATTGGGCTCCTTGCTCAGCAGGGAGCCTGCTTCTCCCCTGCCTGCCGCTCCCCCTGCTTGTGCTCTCTCTCTGATAAATAAATAAAATCATAAAAAAAAAGAAAGAAAAGATGCATGGTGTGACTTTAATCTTTTTGAATTTTTTGAGAAGGTTTTGTGGCCTAATATGTAATCTATTCTGCAAAATGTTCCATGTGCATTTGAAAAGAATGTGTATTCTGCTGTTTTAGGATGGAATCTTCTGACTATATCTGTTAAATCCATCTGGTCCAGTGTTCATTCAAAGTCACTATTTCCTTCTTGATTTTCTGTTTGGATGATCTGTTCATCAGTGTAAGTGGGGTGTTAAAGTCCCTTACTATTTTATTATATTACTATCAATTATTTCCTTTATGTTTGTTACTGTTTTATGTATTTGGGTGCTCTCATGTTGGGTTCATAAATATTTACAATTGTTTTATCTTCAGCTTTGCACAGTGGCAGTATCGTAGCCAATGAGGTTTATCCAAGGCATGATTATTGCTAATTGAAAACCTTTCCCAATATAATTGTTATATCTTCTTGTTGGATTGTCCCCTTTATGATGATATAGTGTCCTTGTCTCTTGTTATGTACAGTCTTTGTTTTAAAGTCTATTTTGTCTGATATCAGTAATGCTATCCTGGCTTTCTTTGGACATCCATTTACTCTACATGGTTTTTAGATCTATCATGTTCCTCTGTGCATAGTCATCTAATGCTATTCATCACTTCTAACACTTGCATAGTAACTAATAGTATATATTTACTATGTTTTATTTATTCTTTACCACCTGAAGTGATGGATAGAACTACTGGCTTTCACAAGGAACATCCTAGTATGTATCCCTTGCAGACCTGGACTAGATTAGAATACTTACCCTGGAATATTGCACCTGTTTGTTCACACAATTTTACTGGGTAGGTACAACCAGGTTACTTTCTAGAGTGGCTGTATCTGTTTACATTCTCACCAGCAGCACCTCTTTCTATGTGCTGGTAAACACTTGATATTATCTTCCTTGGATGTTTTTGGTTTGCATTGTTATTATTGACTACTGGTGAGCTGGAGCGTATCTCCATATACTTCTCAGTCATTTGGACTCTATCAAGTGTTTTTTTTCTTACCTTGTTTGTCTCCCATCAAATATGCCATCAAATCCATTCATAAAAGTTTGGTTAAAATTTACTTGTAAATCCATCTGGGCTCTAGGCATTGTCTTGTGAGGAGATGTTTCTATACCATTTCAAATTATTGGGTTTATTAAATTTTTCTGTTTCTTATGCCAATTTTGGTATTTTTTTTAAGAAATGTGTTCATGTGTCTAGGTTGTCAAATTTGTTTGCAAATAGTCATTCATAAGATTCTTTTATTACTCTTCTAACTTCATTTGGTTTCTTACTCATTTTCTTATTTGCATCTTTGTACTTTTTATCAGCCTTGACAAAGGTTGATATAACTTATTGATCATTGATTAAAAAAAAAAAACCTATCTTTTGGTTTTGCTATCCTTTTATCTCTCCTGTATTGATATCTGCCTTTTATGTTTATAATTTAATTCTTGTTTGAGTGTGCTCTGTTCCTACACTTTTGAGTTGAGAATTTAGTTTTTTCTTTTTCTTTTTTTTTTTTTTTTAAGATTTTATTTATTTATTTGACAGAGAGACACAGCGAGAGAGAGCACAAGCAGGGGGAGTGGGAGAGGGAGAAGCAGGCTTCCTACAGAGCAGGGAGCCCGATGTAGGGCTCAATCCCAGGACCCTGGGATCATGACCTGAGCTAAAGGCAGACGCTTAACAACTGAGCCACCCAGGTGCCCCAGTTTTTTGTTTTTCTTGATAAATGTACTTGAAGCTGCACTACTACCCTCCACTACCTAGGTTGTGTCCTACAATTTTGGCAGTTAGTGTTTTCATTGTTATTCATTTCCACGTTTTGTAAATTACTTTAGGTGTTCTTTTTTCTTTTTTTTAACAGCAAAATTAGGTTTATTTGAGAATAATAGAGAACTGCAATTCAGGACAAGCAAGCTATGGCAAAACCATAGGCAAGTCCTAGGTGGTCTTCTTTAACTCAGAAGTCTTGGCTGTCTTTGTTATTTGTTTCTGATGCTACTACATTATGTCAGACATTTATATTGATTCTTTGGAATTGAATGATTCAGTGGAATTGAATGAGCCTCAGTTTTCATAACTGTTACAGGTATATTCAAAAAGTATATCCTTTCTGAGCTTTTTGGGTGTAAATTTCAAGTCTTTTAGGTCAAGGTATCAATCTATTGGATCTTTACCAATCTGGTAGGTGGAAAATGATAACCAAGTGTAGTTTTAATTTGCTTTTTTCTTATTGTGAATAAGTTTGGGTTTCTTTTCTGTGAACTGTCTCTATCTTTTGCTCAATATTCAATTACAAAGTAACATTTTACTAATATTGTAAGGAAATCACCTTAAAAAATTCACAAATTTTTTTTAAAGATTTTATTTATTTATTTGACAGAGAGAGAGAGAGATCACAAGTATGCAGACATGCAGGCAGAGGGAGAGGGAGAAGCAGGCTCCCTGCTGAGCACAGAGCCCAATGTGGGGCTCGATCCCAGGACCCTGGGATCATGACCTGAGCCGAAGGCAGATGCTTAACCATCTGAGCCACCCAGGCGTCCCTCACAAATATTTTTTCCAATTTACTATTTTTTGGAATTTGTTTAGGATCCTCTTTTGCCATGGAAAATGATTTTTATGTTATCTAATTTACGACTATTTTCTTTTAAGCTTTCTGAGTTTTTATTCATATTTAAAAGGCCCTCTGCATCTTGAGATAATTTTAAATGGTCCCATGATTTCTCCTGTTACTTTTGTTTTCAGTTTTTTACATTAAAGTTTTTTTGTGCAAGAATCTAATTTTACCACTATTTTATACTCCGTTTCTCAGCACCATTTACAAATAATCCATCTTTCCTACTTATTTGAAATGTCATCTTTAGCATATACCAAATTACCACACGTATTTGGGTACATTCATGTAATTCCTATTCTGTTGCATTAATTTGTCAAGTCTACCATCTCTAATTATTTTGATATTGCTGGGTGTAGTTGTGAATTTGTCTATTTCTCTTTTTCAGTTCTAGCAGTTTTTGTGTTATGTGTTTTGAAGCTCTTGCAGGAAATGGCAAACATTTGGGATTGTTACACTCTTTTTTTTATTTCTTAATTACATTGCTATCTATATCTATTTATCTATCTATCTATCTATCTACCTATCTATCCATCCATCATCTATCTGTTATGACCAAATAGGGTTTATTACAAGAATGCAAGCCTAGATCAATCAGTATCTGGGAATTTGTCAACCTTTAACAATATTATTCATAATAATATGGAGCTTGTAAACATAAAGTAAAAGAGAAACCCTACAGGATTATGTAAATAGAAACCAAAATTTTGATAAAATTTGACAGCTCTTTCTAATACACTTCTTTTTTTTATTTTTTAATTTTTTAAAGTAGGCTCCATGCCCAACATGGGGCTTGAACTCATGACCCCAAGATCAAGAGTTGAATGTTCCACTGACTGAGCCAGCCAGGCACCCCTACCCTAATACACTTCCTTTTTTAAATCTTTTTTTTCTGTGTGTGTATGGTTGGTTTTTTGGTTTTGTTTTGTTTTGTTTGTTTTTTTGCAGGAGGTATAGTTGACACACAATGTTACATTAGTTTCAGGTGTACAACATAGTGATTCAACAGGTTTATACATATTATGCTATATTCACCACAAGTGTAGCTACCATCTGTCTCCATACATTACAATGTCATTGACTATATTCCTTATGCTGTTTCTTTTATTCTTGTGATTTATTCATTCCATATTGGAAGCCTGTATCTCTTACTCCCCTTCACCCATTTTCCCTCCCCCCTCCCATCTGGTAACCATCAATTCTCTGTATTTATGGGTCTGATTCTGCTTTGTTTATTCATTTGTTGTTGATTGTTATGTACTTTTAATTGGTCCTCTTATCATTATAAAACAATCTTCTTTGTCCCTGGTAATATATTTTTTCCCAAATCTATTTTTTCTGATATTAATATACCCACTTTAGCTTTCTTTTAATTAGTATTAGCATAGCATATCTTTCCCCATCTTTTTACTTTTAACCTATTTGTGTCTTTCTCTTTCTTTTTTCGAGTAAGCTCTACACCCAAAATGGAGCTTGAATTTACAATCCAAGACTAAGAGTCATGCTCTTCCAACTGAGCCAATCAGGCATCCCTGTGTCTTTCTATTTAAACCAGGTTTCTCATAGGCAGCATATAATTTGTTTTTAAAATTTTTAAAAAAAATTCAGTCTGAAAATCTCTGCTGTTTGATTGGGGTGTTTAGACCATTCACATTTTAAGAATAATTTATTGAGGTGAAATTCACATAATATGAAATTAGCCATTTTTAAGTGAACACTTGGCAGCATTTAATACATTCACAATGTTGTGCAACCACCATTTCTCTCTAGGTCCAAAACATTTCCATCATTCTAAAGTAAAATTCCTTACCTATTCAGCAATTTCTCCCCATTCTCCTCTCCCCTCATAACCTGTCAACCACTAAATTGCATTCTATCTCTATTGATTTATCTATTTTGGATATTCCATATAGATGGAACCATACAATATATGATCTTTTGTATCTGGTTTCTTTAGCATAATGGTTTGCAGGTTCATTCATGTAAGCATTATCTGTACTTCATTCCTTTTTATGGTTGAATAATATTCCACTGTATGTAAATACCACATTTTGTTTATCTGTTAATATGTCGGTGGAGATTTGGGATAGTTATACCTTTAGGCCATTGTGAATAGTGCTGCTATGCATGTACATGTACTTCTTTTCAGTTCTTTGGGGCATATGCCTAGGAGAATTATTGAGTCATATGGTTATTTTGTACTTAACTTTCTGAGGAACTGCCAACTGTTTTCTACAGTGGCTGAAGCATTTTAGATTCCCAGCAGCACTGTTCAATGGTTCCAGCTTCTCCACACCCTCACTAATGCTTACTTTCCTTTTTTAAATTAAGCCATCCTAATGGATGTGAAGTGGTACCTCATGTGTTTTGATTTGCATTTCCCTAATGACTAATGATGTTAAATATCTTTTCCTATATTTGTTGGCCATTTGTATATCTTTTCTGGAGAAATGTCTATTCAAGTCCTTGCCCAAATTTTAACTGGGCTGTTTATCTTTTTGTTGTTGAGTCTTATAGAGTTCTTTATATATACTGGATACCAGACCCTATTGTGTATAAAATTTGCAAAGATTTTTCTCCCATTCTGTAGGTTATCTTTTCATATTCTTGATAATGTCCTTTAATGCACAGAAGTTATTAATTTTTATTAAGTCTAATTTACTTGACCAATGAGATGTAAGCAATAGGGATGATTGTCATTTCTGTGCCTGCTTTCTCTGACCTATTGGCTGGGAGATAATGAGAATTTTAACATCCCCTTTTGCCCCAAAGATGAAAATTACTTGTTCAGGAAAGCAGAGCTATCCCACTAGTCTTTGACTGCTCCTACCTAGACTCTCATATGAGGGAGAAATAAATATATGATATTTAGATCACTGTGTTTTGGGGTCTTTATTATATCAGTTTAATCTATACCCTACCTTATACAACCCCAGTGTGCCATACAAATATTATCATTTTCTGTTTGTGCCATGATGAAGGTTGGAAATCACCATGACTTGGACCACTTCTTCTTTGTCCCTTTTGCTAGCACCTCCTCCTCAGTTTCATCAAGGGGGAAATCCTTTCCCTCCTACCCATCCAGGTAGGGATATAGATTGGATACCTCCAATTCTTGCAGAAAAATTGGGCATATAGTGGGTGTTGGCCATAGGAAGCCACTGCCTTGCTTTGGGTGGCACCTGGGGTAAAGCTTAGTGAGCCTCAGTGCTGGAAGTCCGCAGGATGCCCCCACCCACAACCCTCCAGGAACCCAGCACCCATGAAAAACTGTGCCTGCATTATGGGTTGCCCTGGCATAGTGTGTCTCCTCAAGTGTTGCTTTTCTAGCTGGGAGACAGGAGTTTTACCTCCTCCAAGACAGACACCTTTCATTGTTGTTTCTGCAGCCCTCACAAATCTTTATCCTGTTCTGCCTGGTCTGAGATGAACAGTGATGCCAGGAAAACCGAGCCTCCCAAAGGTTATCTCCATGCCTCTGAGCTAGGTTATAAGGCAAAGGGCTGCCAAAATTAACGTGAACTGCAGGCTTCTTGGCTCACTGGTACCTAGGACAAGCATCACTAGAGCGCTTCTCTCCCAGGAGCAGCCCCGCCTCCCGCCAAGGGCTTCCAGACAACAGCACCTCCGGGCTGCGCTGGTGGGGGAGGGGTCCATAGAACTGTTCCTCTTACACCCTTTGGAGTTTGTTCCTTTCCACTTCTGATTTCGGTGCCCTTCAACCACTCCCTCCCCCAGTACCCCTTCTGCTGTGCAAAAACACCGCTTGAGGCCCCAGCCCTATCTCGGCGGGCTGGAACCGGAAGCGGAGGGGATTTGGCCCTGGGGCTTACTCTGCCCGCCACCTGCGCGCGTTAGATCACTCGGAGCACCTGCTTCTCGCTCCTGAACTAGGAGGCCCAAAGTCCTTCGCGCGGCACCTGTTCCATCCTTCCCCCGCAACTACGCTTCCCAGAGACCACCGGGGCCCGATTGGGTCTTGTGACGCACGTGGCAGCGTCAGTGCCTGGCCTTTCTTGGGGTGGGAGGGGTGGGCGGCTGATTCTTGTTTCTGTAGGATGCGTGGGATGCGTGGGATGCGTGGGAGCGTAGTCGGCGCTGCTTCTCGCCCGCGGCGCCCTATGTAGTGCGGCCCGGTGCCCTCTCACCCCCTGTTCTGGAGAGAAAGTTGTGAACTCAATCTCCTAGAGCCTAAGGCAAGTTCTGTGGGAAAATGCAGCCGTTTTGACCAGGGATGTGGGCTCTCTTGGGTGTCTGAGGGACGCATCCCCAGCCTTTTGGGGTTTTTTGGGGGGCTGAAGAATCTTGTGTATCATGGGCCAGAGAAGGAAGCAAGAGTGAGTTTCAAATCGTATGTGTTTGGAAGCTGCAAGTCTTCTCTTTCTTCCTTCCTGCAGACCTGTAGAACTCTGTACTGCTCACCAGAGGAGCCTGAGGGAAGAAGTTTGCACCACTTAAGCCTTAAAGTCATGGCCCAGATGAATTGCTATCTTCCTTCTTTCCTCAAACGCCATCTTGTTTTTCATGACTTATTTTGTCTAAAGTTTGCTATCCTAACAGGCTCTCTTGGCAATTGGTCTTCAGTTCTTCCTATTGTGAGAACTGAATAGTGGGCGAGAGGGCTAAAGAAATGTTCTCAGATAGCCCACTTCCCGCTCATGATCTCTTCCCTCCCCGCTCTCTCTTCATGTATTTACTCAGGAAATTATTCCACACATCCAGGGAACTCAGTGCTCTGCACAGCTCTGATGGTGCAGAAATACATGTCTTGGAGGGAATTAGAAAGCTTTGCAACCTGTAGTGTCATCTGGAATATTTACCAGCCTATAAGGCACAGGCACTGGCCAGCCAGAAAGGTCAGGGATGGAGCAAGGCCTTGGTAGCCACCTGATAGATCTGATATTAACCCTTGGTTTCAAGATTGAGGGAAATGGGGAAAGGGATTTGAATAGTTCAGTTTGGAGGGGGGTTGGTGTAGGAGCTGTTTACCAATCATTTTATCAATCCGTAAGGCTCTAAGACTGACACATCTCTACGCATTTTAACATTTCTGAAATTGAGATGCCTTTTTTTCAACCAATGGTATATTCAACTTGATGAAATACAGTAACATTGCCTACATCATACATAGCAGTTTTTAAGGCCAGAGGGGAGATGGTCCTGATACCTGATAGGGGGCACCTGCTTTAGGAGGAATTTAAAAGGTTTGTGATTGAGGCCTTTAGCAGAGATGTGGGTCAACAGGGTAGGAGTTCAGACGGGAAATTGATGGGAGATGAAGCACAAGGTTCATTGTTGAAGGGTCTGGTTTAAAGCTGAACAGTTTGGGTAATGAAGATCTATGTGCAACTTTGGGTCAGCCTTCCCAGCTCTCTGTTCATCAGGGTGTGGTGTGGCCCAGTGGAAAGTTAAACGTCGCAAGTAAGGAGCTGATCTCCTTAACCTGAAGTTTGGGGACTCCCTGGACAAGTTTCTAGGGGCCCATGAACTCTCAGTGTGTGCAGAGTGAGTTGTATGTACAGTGTTGCATATTGGGGCCTTGCTGTATTTTTCTAGGGAACAGGTCGAAAATTTGGCTTAGATTCCTAAAGAGATATATAACTCCTGTTTTAGCTCAGGCTGCTATAACAAAATACCATAAACTGAATGACTTATGCAACAAACATTTATTTCACACTGTTTTGGAGTCTGGAAGCCAGATTCAGGGTGGTAGTAGGGTTGGGTTCTGGTAAGGACCCTCTTCCAGGTTGCAGACTGGCAACTTCTTATATCTTCACATGGCCCAAAGAGAGTGCTCTGGTACATTTGTTGTCTTTTTTCTTTTTAGATTTTATTTATTTAGTTGACAGAGAGAGACAGCAAGAGAGGGAACACAAGCAGGGGGAGTGGGAGAGGGAGAAGCAGGCTCTCCGCTAAGCGGGGAGCCCGATGTAGGGCTCGATCCCAGGACCCTGGGATCATGACCTGAGCCAGAGGCAGACGCCTAACGACTGAGCCACCCAGGCGCCCCCTTTGTTGTCTTATAAAAGTACCAGTCACATTCATGAGGACTTTACCCTCGTGGCCTAATTGCCTCCCAAAGGCGCCACCTCCAAATACTATCATATTGGGTATTAAATTTCAACACGTGAATTTTGGGAAGACACAAACATTCAGTCCGTAACAACCCCCAAAGTGTTAAGAACCCCTAACCTCTGCTGTAAGAACCGGCAAGGGTGTTTGCAATAATCTTGCCCGTAATTTAGGGTTTGTACATACCATAGAACTTGGTACAGCCACAAATCATATTTAATTGTTCACAATTACAGTTGAATATAGACTAGATATTAGATGATGTTAAGAACTTACTGCTAATTTTGTTAGGTGTGGTGCCATTTTGTTAGGTGCCATTCTTCAGAGATGTAACCCGAACTATTTAGAGCTGAAATGTCATCATATCTAATTTAAAGTAGTTCCGCAATATACATAAATCAAATATGGTACTCATTAAATATGAGCAATCATTAAATATAGGTGATGATTATGTGCTTGTTCATAATTGCTTTCCTTTGTATATTCTAAAACTGTCACAATAAAACATTTTAAAAAATCATAGGTACATTAAAAAAAGAGTTTATATTTTAGAACAGTTTTAGGTACATAGCAAAATTAAGAGGAAGTTACAGAGATTTCCTATATAAACCCTGCCCCCACACATGCACAGCTTCACCTATTATCAACATCACCCACTAGAGTGGTACATAGCTGATGAACCTGCATTGCCACATCATATCACCCGAAATCCATAGTTTGCATTAGAGTTCACTCTTTCTGTTGTACAGTCAATGGGTTTGGACAAGTGTATAGTGACATGTATCCATTACTATAGTATCATACAGAGTATTTTCACTGCCCTAAAAATCCTCTGTGCTCTACCTATTCATCCCTCCTGCCCCACCCCCAACCCCTGGCAACCTGTCTCCATAGTTTTCTTTTTTCCACAGTGTCATGTGGTTGAAATAATACTGCATGTAGCCTTTAAGTTTGGCTTCTTTCACTTAGTAATATGCATTTACGTTTCCTGAATGTCTTTTCATGGCTTAACAGTACATTTCTTTTTAGTGTTGAATGATATTCTGTTGCCTGGATGTACCGCAGTTTATTCATTTACCTACTGAAGGATATCTTGGTTATTTCCAAGTTTTGGCAGTTGTGAATAAAGCTGCTGTAAACATCTGCATACAGATTTTTGTGTGGACATAAGTTTTCAGCTCATTTGGGTAAATACCAAGGAGTGTGATTGCTGGATTGAATCGTTAAGAGTATGTTTGGTTTTGAAAGAAACTGCCAAACTTCCAGATGGCTGTATCATTTTGCATTCCCACCACTAATATATAAGAGTTCCTGTTCTACATCCGCATCAGCATTTGTTAGTGTTCTGGATTTTGGCCATTTTAATAGGTGTGTGGTGGTATCTTGTTTTAATTTCATTTTTCCGATGACATGGTTTGGAGCATCTTTTCATATGCTTATTTATCATCTATATGTCTTTTGGTGAGGTGTCTGTTCAGATCTTTTGCCCATTTTTAAATCAGGTTGTTTGTTTTCTTATTGTTGAGTTTTAAGAGGCCTTTGTATATTTTGGATAACTTCTTTATCAGATATATCTTTTGCAAATATTTTCTCATAGTCTGTAGCTTGTTTTCTCATTTTCTTGACATAGGTAAATATTTAAAAATATTTTTCCTATTTTTTGAAATAAGTTACAGAAAAATTTAAAAAATGTCATTAGGTACCTCTGAAACAAATAATACATTATATGTTGAAGAAGAAGAAGAAGAAGAAGAAGATGATAGTAGGAGGGGAAGAATGAAGGGGGGGAAATCGGAGGGGGGAGATGAACCATGAGAGACGATGGACTCTGAAAAACAAACTGAGGGTTCTAGAGGGGAGGGGGCTGGGAGGATGGGTTAGTCTGGTGATGGGTATTAAAGAGGGCACGTTCTGCATGGAGCACTGGGTGTTATACGCAAATAATGAATCATGAAACACTACATCAAAAACTAATGATGTAATGTATGGTGATTAACATAACATAATAAAAAAATGTCTTTAGGAAAAATATTAGATAGTGTTCACAGTGACAAACCAGAATACTCCAGAAATTAAGTTGTATTTAAATAGTATTTATGATAAAAAAAATTTTTTTTAAATCTATTGTAAAACAAATATCTGCACATGGGTATTATTTTTTAATTGGTGATTTTTGTTGGGGAAAGGTCGGAGGAATTCACACTTACGTAGCATCTACAATGGGATATCGCACCATGCCATCTGCTTCATCTCTGTTGTTTCACAAGTTCTGGTCTAACATTTCACTTAAGGCCCATGTTTCCTTATTGATTTTCTGTCTGGATGATCTATCCATTAATGAAATAGTAGGGGTATTAAAGTCCCCTACTGTTACTGATTGATGTCTATTTCTCCCTTTAGGTCTGCTAACATTTGCTGTATATATTTTTATGTGTTCTATTTTGGGTGTGTAAATATTTACAAATGTTATATTCTCTTGTGGATTGACCCCTTTATTATTATATGATGACCTTCTTTGTCTCTTATTACTTTCTTTGTCTTAAAGTCTATTTTGTCTAAGTATAGCTACCTCAGCTTTCTCTTGGTTTCCATTTGCATGGAATATCTTTTTCTATCCCTTCACTTTCTGTCTGTGTGTGTCCTTACATCTGAAGTTTCTTGTGACAGATGAAACTTGTTGTTCAAGCATACCCTAGCTCTTGGTTGTCTAATTTTTGTGATTATCCAAGTAGCCTACTTTGTTCTTAGTGGCTCCTGTAACCGGACCCAAGTTCGTCTGCCCAATGCACAGCAAAAGGCAATCACTTAGACATGGAGTATGCAGCAAGGAAAGGGTTTATAAAATAGGAAGTTAAATGAAGAAACAGAAAAGCAAGCCTTAAATCTGACTCCTGGAAGGGGGAGAGTCAAGGATTTTTTAAAAAGATTTTATGTATTTATTGTTTAAGAGAGAGCGAGCGAGTGGGGGGAGGGGCAGAGGGAGAGAGAGAATCCCAAGCAGACTCTGCACTGAGCACAGAGCCTGACAAAGGGCTCGATCTCACAACCCTGAGATCATGACCTGAGCCAAAATCAAGAGTTAGATGCTTAACTGACTGAGCCACCCAGGTGTCCCAGGAGCGTTAAGGATTTTTAAAGGCAGTGGAAAAGGGTCTGGGTAAATGGTAGAGGAGTTATGTGACTCAAAATCAGGTAAAGGAAGGTACTAAGTAGAGGAAGGTTAATTTCATTTTGTTGTGCTCAAAGAGAGGTCAGTGGTTCTCACCATTTCTGGGTGGCTTCTTGATGATTAATTGAGTCTCTGCAAAACAACTAAATCAACACTTATTTATCATGGTTTCAGGCAAGAATAGTCTCTTATAGAAACATGGTGGCAGACAGCATGCTGAGAACAAGCAGATTCGGGTAAAAGAGACATAGCTCTGCTCATCTGCCCTGTTAACTCTTTGGTTACCAGTTTCACTCCTAGTAGTTGAGGCTGTGCCGACCCTTGTCAGTGATACAAAGTAGATGATTTCGGTCAGCAATTCAGGCTGATTGGAAGCCAGACCTTCAGGCAGCAGCTTTTAAAGTATGCAAATATTCCTCTTTCAGGGGAAGACTGGGAGATGGGTATTTCCATCTGTTCCTTCTGCACTGAGCCCTGGGGGATGGTTGGTTAAGCGCCATTTCTTTGCTGGTGTACTGTTGAACCCTTGAGCACAAGCCCTACAGGCCACCAGAGCCAGGTGCTCCAGGACAGCAGCCACAAAAGCCAGGGTGCCAGAGATGTCCACAGGCTTCTTTCTTGTAGACACTGCTGACCTGGGGTGGAGCAGAGAGAGAGCATGGAACTGGCACCCACCAGCCTTCCTGATCTCTGGAGAGGATTGGCCTCTAGATGTGTATTTAATCAGGAGTCTGGCCTTTAGGCCACAGCTATGAAGATAAACTGTTAGGCCTCTTTCACAGAAAGACGGGGAGGTGTAGTCTGTCGCCTAGCTGGATGTGCCCTGGGTGGGGGATAGCTCCTTAAGATCTCTTTCTCTATTTGTTACAGTTCTGTGGGACCCCTGGATGTAAGCCTTACTGGCCGGCAGAGCCCTGGTGGTCCCTGGTGGCACCCACAAAAACTGGGACTTTAAAGATGTGCCCAAGCTCCTTTCCAGAAGATCGCAGAGACCCGGATCAAGGCAGAGGGAACAGCATGAAGATGGTACCTGCTGGCCTCCACAGTCCGATCTATCACAGCCACTAATTCAGGAAATGAATGGTAAGTCTTGGTGCACTGCCACGGCCAACTGCTCCGCTCCATCCTGGGGAATCCCGAAGGGGATGGACAAGTCAAAAGCATAGCTCCTGGCTGGGTTTGCCGACACTGTTGCCGAACAAACTTGGATAAAGCTATTGCAAGAGAAGCCAATAACTCAAGAGATGAGGGTTTGGAAAAGAGAAAGGGAGAAATTTATCTTGGGTGCCAGCAGCCAGCTGGGGGAGGTCGCAGGCTCAGGCCTTAGCAGCAGCCAACCTCTCCGCCTGTAAGATTGACACCTAGATTTTTATAAGGAGAGGTTGGGAGGGTATGTGCAAGAGAGCAGATTTTGATCATGGGCAGGTAAGGGGATGTGTGAGGTGTGGTCTTCTAGGCATTCCAGTATCTGTCAGAGTTTCTCTGGCCTGGTGATGGGAATATTCCAGTTATTGTCAATGCCTCAAGAAAGTGCAATAAGAAATAACTGTTGAGGTCTAGTTGAGCAAGAGGGCTCACTGACATTTGGAGAGTAATGTAGGCCCCTAATTGTGTCTTAAACACCTGCCCCACAGGCTAAAGCTTTAAGAAAAGCAAACAGTTTTCTCTCACAGAAAGAATGGATGCATTTCAGTCATCTGCCTTTGTGCTGGGCTCTGTGTGTGTAAACAGTAAGTCTGGCCAAGCCCTCAAAGAACTGTTTCTGTTTGTTATAGCCTCATGAGTCTCATGGAAAAAAGCCTGGTTGGCTTTCAAAACTTTTGGGGTCTTGTCTCTTAGGTGCAGGTCTTAAAAGTTGGGGTTCCAGATGAGGGGTTAAAATCCTTTGCTCCTCAGGAAGAAGCTTGGAGTTGTGGGTTTCCCTCCTTATTTTGGTTGCTGTGCTGGGGGTGAGGTTTATGGTAAGATTGTGTCTCAGGCTCTCCTATCCAGTCCAGTGTGGGTTCTTTCTTTTTCACTCAATGTGTGGGAGTTGCTTAGCTATATTTTGAGTTTCTTTCAAAGGGAATTGTTCCAACTGTAGTTGTAAATGTAAGGTTACCATCCAGAACTAGAACCTCATTCTTTTTTCTTTAAGGGTAATACATGTTCAAAGCCAGATAGCTCTATTGTCTTGTCCTATAGAATCTCAGAAGTCCAACAGATTTCCTTCATCCCATCCCATTTTCTCTGTCGCATTTAGACCCAACTGGCAGTGTGTCTGCTGGTATAATCCCATTCTCTATTCCTGTCTTCAACTGAGATGCCTGATTAAAGCCATTAGTAATCTCCTATGGAGTGATTGTTGAGCCACACTCTTGCTCTTCTCTCCAGAACACACCTTCTCCCTTTTTTTGCAATATGGATAGGCTGAGAATTTTCCAGATCTTCAAGTTCAGTTCTTTTTTGCTTAACAATTTCAATTTATCTCCCTCTCCTCTTGCATTTTACAATAGCAATAGGAAACCAGGCTGCACCTTCAATACTTTGCTTAGAAATGTCCTTAGCTAAATATCCAAGGTTGTCAGTCACAAGTTCTACCTTCCACAGAGCACTAGAACACAGGCTTTGTCACTTCCTAACAAGGATCACCTTTCTTCCAGTTTCCTAGAGCATTTTCATAATTTCCATCTGAGAGCTCACTAGAATCACTCTTAAATGT
Organism: Halichoerus grypus; assembly: GCF_964656455.1. Taxonomy (NCBI): domain Eukaryota; kingdom Metazoa; phylum Chordata; class Mammalia; order Carnivora; family Phocidae; genus Halichoerus; species Halichoerus grypus. The sequence goes on along the minus strand of NC_135726.1, from coordinate 46,402,410 downwards.
GTAGCTTTCTACCAATAGTCTCTAATGCAATCTAGGCTTTTTCTAACATGCACCTTAAAACTCTTCCAGCCTCTGCCCACTGCCCAGCTTTAGGTATTTGTTACAGAAGCACTCCCACTTCACAGTACCAAAATCTGTCCTTAACAGTCACTGTCCTGTGTAATCTGTTACCGTTTCCCATTGCTTACTGGATGACGCCTGAACTTCTCTGTGTGATATACCAACTGCTTCATCATCTGGCTGCTGATTACCTAAGCTTATCTCTCCAGACTCCATGTGATTTTCTTGGTCTGCACAATCCCATTCATTCTGTCACTTCTATGACATTGTACATGAGTTTCTTTTTATTTAAAATTAAAATGTCTGTTACTCTAGTCCCAATTCACATGGGGTTTATTTAGTCTGTCTGTATTTACTCGGAGAAGGCTTCATGCCTTCCCCAGAATTGGGTCAGGTACTTTTTTTCCCCCCTCTCAAAGTCTTCTACTGCATTAAAAATATTTATCATAGTAACTTTTGCCCTTTAAAATAATTTCTTTGAGATTATACATCCTGTTTGTGACATATTTAAAAATACAGAGACATGGGGCACCTGGGTGGCTCAGTCAGTTAAGTGTTTGACTCTTGGTTTCAGCCTAGGTCATGGTTTCAGGGTTGCAGGATCAAGCCCACACTGGGCTCAGAGCGAAGTCAGCCTGAGATTACCCACCCCTACCCCCCACTTCTCCTCCAGCTCATGGGCATATGCACACATACCCACGTGCTCTCTCTCAAATAAATAAAATCTTAAAAAAATTACAGAGATGTAATTTTTATTAAAACTCAGGTACACAGAATTCCCTTTTATCCCCAACTCTATTCCCTTCAAACTCACTGTGTCCTTAAGTTTAAGTGTCTCCTTGTAAAAAATAAAGCACAAATGGTCTTGGTTTTTGTTGCTTTCGCTTTACATAAGAATACTGCTCAATAGACATTTTATTTATTTATTTATTTATTTATTTATTTATTTATTTATTTAAGATTTTATTTATTTGACAGAGAGACACAGTGAGAGAGAGAACACAAGCAGGGGGAGCAGGAGAGGGAGAAGTAGGCTTCCCGCCGAGCAGGGATCCCGATGTGGGGCTCGATCCCAGGACCCTGGGGCCATGACCTGAGCCGAAGGCAGACGCTTAACCATCTGAGCCACCCAGGCGCCCCAGCACTATGTGCTTTTAAATTTTTTTTAATTGAAGTGTAGTTGATATATATTAGTTTCAGATGTACAACATAGTGATTTGACAATAATATACATTATGAAATATCACAATAAGTGGTTACCATCTGTCACCACACAAAGTTATTATAATATTACTGACTATATTCTCTATGCTGTACTTTTCATTTCCATCACTTATTTATTTTATAATTAGAAGTTTGTACCTCTTAATCTCCTTTACCTATTTTGCCTATTCACCCCCTCTTTCCCCTCTGGCAACCACCAGTTTGTTCTCTGTATTTATTTATGAGTCTGCTTCTATTTTTTGTTTGTTTTGTTTTTAGATCCCACATATCAGTGAAATTATATGGTATTTATTTTTCTCTGTCTGCCTTATTTCACTTAACATGATGTTGTCAAGGTTCATCCATGTTGTTGCAAATGGAAAGATTTTGTTCTTTTTTATGGCTGAGTAATATTCCATTGTGTATACATACTACATCTTTTTAAAAAAGGTTTTTATTTAAATTCCAGTTTGTTAACATACAGTGTAATATTAGTTTCAGATGTACAATTTAGTGATTCAACACTTAGTGCAACACCTGGTGCTCACCACAAGTGCCCTCCTTAGTCCCCATCACCTATTTAACCTATCCCCCAACCCCCTCCCTTCTGGTGACCCTCAGTTCTCTATAGTTAAGAGTCCATTTCTTGGTTTGCCTAGCTCTTTTTTTTTTTTTCCTTTGCTCATGTGTTTTATTTTTTAAATTCCACATATGAATGAAATCATATGGTATTTGTCTTTCTCTGACTAACATATTTCACTTAGCATAATACTCTCTAGCTCCATCCTTGTCATTGCAAATGGCAAGATTTCATTCTTTTTTTAATAGCTGAGTAATATTCCACTCTGTGTGTGTGTGTGTGTGTGTGTGTGTGTGTATACACACATCAATCACATCTTTTTAAAAAGTTTTTATTTAAATTCTAGTTAGTTAACATATAGTGTAATATTAGTTTCAGGAGTAGAGTTTAGTGATTCATCACTTATGTATAACACCCAGTGCTCCTCACAACAAGTACCCTCTTAATTTATTTTTTTCTTTAAAAATTTTTTTAAATTTAAATTCAATTTAATTAACATATACTGTATTATTAGTTTCAGGGATAGAATTCAGTGATTCATCAGTTGCATACAACACCCAGTGCTCATTACATCATGTGTCCGCCTTAATGCCCATAACCCAATTACTCCATCCCCCACCCTCCTCCTCTCCAGCAACCCTCTGTTTGTTCCCTATAGTTAAGAGTCTCTTATGATTTGCCTCCTTCTTGGTTTTTGTCTTACTTTATTTTTCCTTCCCTTCTCCTATAATCATCTGTTTTGTTTCTTAAATTCCACATATGAATGAAAGCATATGGTATTTGTCTTTCTCTGACTGACTTATTTGGCTTAGTGTAATATGCTCTAGTTCCATCCATGTCATTGCAAATGGCAAGATTTCATTCTTTTTGATGGCTGAGTAATATTCCATTGTATATCTATACCACATCTTCTTTATCCATTTATCTGTCAATGGACATCTGGGCTCTTTCCATATTTTGGCTGTTGTGGACATGGCTGCTATAAACATTGGGGTGCAAGTGCCCCTTCAAATCACTATATTTGTATCCTTTGGATAAATACCCAGTAGTGCCATTGCTGGGTCATAGGGTAGCTCTGTTTTCAACTTTTTCAGGAACCTCCATACAGGTTTTCAGAGTGGCTGCACCAGCTTGCATTCCCACCAACAGTGTGGGAGGGTTCCCCTTTCTCCGCATCCTTGCCAACATCTGTCATTTCCTGACTTGTTAATTTTAGTTGTTCTGACTGGTGTGAGGTGGTATCTCATTGAGGTTTTGATTTGGATTTCCCTGATACTGAGTGATGTTGAGCACTTTTCATGTGTCTGTTGGCCATTTGGATGTCTTCTTTGCAGAAATGTCTGTTCATTCTTCTGCCCATTTCTTGATTGGATTATTTGTTCCTTGGGTGCTGAGTGTGATAAGTTCTTTATAGATTTTGGATACTAGCCCTTTATCTGATATGTCATTTGCAAATATCTTCTCCCATTCTGTTGGTTGTCTTTTGGTTTTGTTGACTGTTTCCTTTGCTGTGCAAAAACTTTTTATCTTGATGAAATTCCAGTAGTTCATTTTTGCCCTTGTTTCCCTTGCCTTTGGCAATGTGTCTAGGAAGAAGTTGCTGCGGTTGAGGTTGAAGGGGTTGCTGCCTGTGTTCTCCTCAAGGATTTTGATGGATTCCTGACTCACATTTAGGTCTTTCAGCCATATTGAGTCTATTTTTGTGTGTGGTATAAGGAAATGGTCCAGTTTCATTCTTCTGCATGTGGCTGTCCAGTTTTCCCAACACTCTTTGTTGAAGAGACTCTCATTTTTCCATTGGATATTCTTTCCTGCTTTGTCGAAGATAAGTTGACCATAGAGTTGAGGGTCCATTTCTGAGTTCTCTATTCTGTTCCATTGATCTATGTGTCTGTTTTTGTGCCAGTACCATACTGTCTTGATGATGACAGCTTTGTAATAGAGCTTGAAGTCCGGAATTGTGATGCCACCAGCTTTGGTTTTCTTTTTCAACATTCCTCTGGCTATTTGGGGTCTTTTCTGGTTCCATACAAATTTTAGGATTATTGGGGCGCCTGGGTGGCTCAGTCGTTAAGTGTCTGCCTTCGGCTCAGGTCATGATCCCAGGGTCCTGGGATCGAGCCCCACATCAGGCTCCCTGCCCCGCGGGGAAGCCTGCTTCTCCCTCTCCTATTCCCCCTGCTTGGTGTTCCCTCTCTTGCTATGTCACTGTCAAATAAATAAAATCTTTAAAAAAATTTTTTTTTTAGGATTATTTGTTCCATTTCTGTGAAAAAAGTTGATGGTATTTTTGATAGGGATTGCATTAAATGTGTAGACTGCTCTAGGTAGCGTTGACATCTTCACAATATTTGTTCTTCCAATCCATAAGCATGGAAAGTTTTTCCATTTCTTTGTATCTTCCTCAGTTTCTTTCATGAGCATTCTATAGTTTTCTTTTTCTTTTTCTTTTTAAAGATTTTATTTATTTGACAGAGAGAGACACAGAGAGAGAGGGAACACAAGCAGGGGGAGCGGGAGAGGGAGAAGCAGGCTTCCCGCTGAGCGGGGAGCCCGACGCGGGGCTTGATCCCAGGACCCTGGGATCATGACCTGAGCCGAAGGCAGATGCTTAACGACTGAGCCACCCAAGCGCCCCTCTATAGTTTTCTGAGTACAGATTCTTTGCCTCTTTGGTTGGATTTATTCCTAGGTATCTTATGGTTTTGGGTGCAATTGTAAATGGGATCGATTCCTTAATTTCTCTTTCTTCTGTCTCATTGTTGGTATATAGAAATGCAACTGATTGCTGTGCATTGATTTTATATCCTACCACTTTACTGAATTCCTGTGTGAGTTCTAGCAGTTTTGGGGTGGAGTCTTTTGGGTTTCATATCATCTGTAAAGAGTGAGAGTTTGACTTCTTTGCCGATTCAGATGGCTTTTATTTCTTTTTGTTGTCTGATTGCTGTGGCTAGGACGTCTAGTACTATGTTGAACAGCAGTGGTGATAGTGGACATCCCTGCTGTGTCCCTGACTTTAGGGGAAAAGCTCTCAGTTTTTCCCCATTGAGAATGATATTCACTGTGGGTTTTTCATAGATGGCTTTTATGATATTGAGGTATGTACCCTCTATCCCTACACTCCAAAGAGTTTTAATCAAGAAAGGATGCTGTACTTTGTCAAATGCTTTTTCTGCATCTACAGAGAAGATCATATGGTTCTTGTCCTTTCTTTCATTAATGTAATGTATCACATTGATTGACTTGTGGATGTTGAACCAACCTTGGAGCCCAGGAATAAATCGCACTTTGTTGTGGTGAATAATCCTTTTAATGTACTGTTGGATCCTATTGGTTAGTATTTTGGTGAGAATTCTTGCATCCATGTTCATCAGGGATATTGGTCTGTAATTCTCCTTTTTGATGGGGTCATTGTCTGGTTTGGGGATCAAGGTAATGCTGGCCTCATAAAATGAGTTTGGAAGTTTTCCTTCCATTTCTATTTTTTGGAACAGTTTCAGAAGAATAGGTATTAATTCTTCTTTAAATGTTTGGTAGAATTCCCCTGAGAAGTCTTCTGGCCCTGGGCTCTTGTTTGTTGGGAGATTTTTTATTACTGCTTCCATTTCCTTGCTGGTTATGGGTCTGTTCAGGTTTTCTATTTCTTCCTGGTTCAGTTTTGGTAGTTTATACGTCTCTAGGCATGCATCCATTTCTTCGAGATTGTCTAATTTGTTGGCATATAATTGCTCACAGTATGTTCTTACAATTGTTTGTATTTCTTTGGTGTTGGTTGTGATCTCTTTCATTCATGCTTTTATTTATTTGGGTTCTTTCTCTTTTCTTTTTGATAAGTCTGGCCAGGGGTTTATCAATCTTACTAATTCTTTCAAAGAACCAGCTCCTAGTTTCATTGATCTGTTCTACTGTTCTTTTGGTTTCTGTTCCATTGATTTCTGCTCTGATCTTTATTATTTCTCTTCTCCTGCTGGGTTTAGGCTTTATTTGCTGTTCTCTCTCCAGCTCCTTTAGGTTTAGGGTAAGGTTGTGTATTTGAGACCTTTCTTGTTTATTGAGAAAGGCTTGTATTGCTATATATTTCCCTCTTAGGACTGCCTTTGCTGTATCCCAAAGATTTTGAACAGTTGTATTTTCAGTTTCATTTGTTTCTATGAATTTTTAAAATTCTTCTTTAATTTCCTGGTTGATCCATTCATTCTTTAGTAGGATGCTCTTTAGCCTCCATGTATTTGAGTCCTTTGCGACTTTCCTCTTGTGATTGAGTTCAAGTTTCAAATCATTGTGGTCCAAAAATAGGCAGGGAATGATCCCAAGTATCTTTTGGTACCGGCTGAGACCTGTTTGTGACCCAGGATGTGATCTATTCTGGAGACTGTTCCATGGGCACTAGAGAAAAATGTGTATTCTGTTGCTTTGGGATGGAATGTTCTGAATATATCTGTGAAGTCCATCTGGTCCAGTGTGTCATTTAAAACCCTTATTTCCTTGTTGATCTTTTGCTTAGATGATCTGTCCATTTCAGTGAGGGCGGTGTTAAAGTCTTCTATTATTGTATTATTGTCGATGTGTTTCTTTGATTTTGTTATTAATTGGCTTATATAATTGGCTGCTCCCATATTAGGGGCATAAATATTTATAATTATTAGGTCTTCTTGTTGGATAGACCCTTTGAGTATGATATAGTGTCCTTCCTCATCTCTTATTATAGTCTTTGGTTTAAAATCTAATTTGTCTGATATAAGGATTGCCACCCCAGCTTTCTTTTGAAGTCCATTAGCATGATAAATGGTTTTCCACCCCCTCACTTTAAATCTGGAGGCGTCTTTGGGTCTAAAATGAGTCTCTTGCAGACAGCATATTGATGGGTCTTGTTTTTTTATCCAATCTGATAGCCTGTGTCTTTTGATTGGGGCATTTAGCCCATTTACATTCAGGGTAACTATTGAAAGATATGAATTTAGTGCCATTGTATTGCCTGTAAGGTGACTGTTACTGTATATTGTCTCTGTTCCTTTCTGGTCTATGTTACTTTTGGGCTCTCTTTTTGCTTAGAGGACCCCTTTCAATATTTCTTGTAGGGCTGGTTTGGTGATCGTAAATTCTTTTAGTTTCTTTTTGTCCTGGAAGCTTTTTATCACTCCTATTTTCAATGACAGCCTTTCTGGATAAAGTATTCTTGGCTGCATATTTTTCTCGTTTAGTACCCTGATATGTAGTGCCAGTGCTTTCTGGCCTGCCAGGTCTCTGTGGGTAGGTCTGCTGCCAATCTAATGTTTCTACCATTGTAGGTTACAGACCTCTTGTCCCGAGCTGCTTTCAGGATTTTCTCTTTGTCAAAAATACCTTTTTGGTATTAGCCATTCTGACTGGTGTGAGGTGATATCTAATTGTGGTAGTAAGAGCTCCTTACTCTTAGATGTCAGGGTGTTGACCTATTTTTATTGATTTTGAGGGGGGTTCTCTGTGACTCCTGGATTTTGATGCCTTTTTCCTTCCCCAAATTAGGGAAGTTCTCCACTGTAATTTGCTCCAATATACCTTCTGCTCCTCTCTCTCTTTCTTCTTCTTCTGGGATCCCAATAATTCTAATATTGTTTCGCTTTACGGTGTCACTTATCTCTTGAATTCTCCCCTGGTGATCCAGTAGTTGTTTATCTCTCTTTTTCTCAGCTTCTTTATTCTCTCTCCATCATTTGGTCTTCTATATCACTAATTCTTTCTTCTGCCTCATTTATCCTAGCAGTTAGAGCCTCCATTTTTTATTGCACCTCATTAATAGCCTTTTTTATTTCGACTTGGTTAGATTTTATTTCTCCAGAAAGGGATTCTCTAGTGTCTTCTATGCTTTTTTCAAGCCCAGCTAGTATCTTTATAATCGTTATTCTGAACTCTAGTTCCAACATCTTACTAATGTCCATATTGATTAGGTCCCTGGCAGTCCGTACTGCCTCTTGTTCTTTTTTTTTTTAAGATTTTATTTATTTATTTGACAGAGAGAGACACAGCGAGAGAGGGAACACAAGCAGGGGGAGTGGGAGAGGGAGAAGCAGGCTTCCCGCCGAGCAAGGGGCCCGATGCAGGGCTCAATCCCAGGACTCTGGGATCATGACCTGAGCCGAAGGCAGACGCTTAATGACTGAGCCACCCAGGTGCCCCTCTTGTTCTTTTTTTTGAAGTGAGTTTTTCCGTTTTGTCATTTTGTCCAGAGAAGAATAGATGAATGAGAGAACAAAATGCTAAAAGGATAACAATGACCCCAGAGAAATATACACTAAACAAATCAGAAGGGACCTTGCAGAAAGTGGTCGCTTTTCTGTTCATAGAGTTGCTGCTATTTTCTTCGATCTCTTGTTGAGTTTGTAGGTGTCAGAACAGTTTGATAGCTGTCTAGCTGAATTCCTGGAATTCCTGTAATTTAGGTCTCCTACTCCTCCGCCATCTTGGACCACATCTCAAGTACCCTCTTTAATACCCATCACTCATCCAGCCCACTCCTCACCCACCTCCATCAACCCTCAGTTTGTTCTCTATTCTTAATAGTCTCTTATGGTTTGTTTCCCTCTGTCCTTTCCCCCCGCCTTCCCATATGTTCATGTTTTCTTTCTTAAATTCCACATATGAATGGAAGGCCCGCAGGGAGATGGAGAGGCCATATCACTTCTCTTAAATGTACTCTGCTTCCCCACTGGAGCACCACTGAGCTCCCTAGGCCTGACCCTGGCCATGTCACAGACATCCAAAACTTCAGACTCTGCACTCCACTGTTTATAAAAAACTGGCAGTATTGTTTTGTTGTTTTTTTTTTTTTAAAGATTTTATTTATTTATTTGACAGAGACAGAGATAGCGAGAGCAGAAACAGAAGCAGCTGGAGTGGGAGAGGGAGAAGCAGGCTTCCCCCCGAGGAGGGAGCCCGATGTGGGACTCGATCCCAGGACCCTGGGATCATGACCTGAGCTGAAGGCAGACGCTTAACGACTGAGCCACCCAGGCGTCCCAAAAACTGGCAGTATTGTAATGCTCTCCTTTTTTCCCATCAATGGTTTTGGGGAATATTTTTCTTGTGCAGTCCCCTGCATTTGTTTTCACTCTTTTTTTTCCTTTCCACACTTTCTTCTTTCTCTCTCACTACTCCCTCCTCAGTCAGGGCTCCCTACCCTGGGAAGCACTCATGGCTCTTTTATCCCATGAATCAACTCTCTGCAGTTCCTACCTTCCACAGTCGTTTTTCCATTTTGTGGATGTGCAGTTTTGTTCTCTAAGACTTCCGATTGATTTCTTGGGTGTTCAGAATGACTTGATATTTATGTAGCTGTGTTCCAGTGAGAAGGCAAGCTTAGGTCACCCTACTTCTCCGTCATCTTACCTCTTTCCCCTATACCACATCTTCTTCATCCATTCATCAGTCAGTGGACACTTGGGCCTTTTCCATAATTTGGCTATTGTAAATAATGCTGCTGTAACATCAGTGTGCATGTATCCCTTTGAATTAGTATTTTTGCATTCTTTGTATACCACATCTTCTTTATCTATTCATCTATTGATGGACACTTAGGTTGCTTCCATATCCTGGCTATTGTAAATAATGCTGCAACCAATGTAGGGGTTCATATATCTTTTTGAATTAATGTTTTTATTTTCTTCAGATAAATATCCAGAATGGAATTATTAGGTCATGTGGTATTTCTCTTTTAAATTTTTTCAAGAACCTCCACACTGTTTTCCATAGTAGTTACACTAATTTACATTCCCACCAACAGTGTACAAGAGCTCCTTTTTCTCCACATTTTCACCAACACTTGTTATTTCTTGTCTTTTTGATAAAATTTTTTAAAGATTTATTTATTTTACTTTTTTTTTTTTTTAAAGATTTTATTTATTTATTTGACAGAGAGAGAGAGAGCACAAGCAGGGGAGTGGCAGGCAGAGGCAGAGGGAGAACCAGGCTCCCTGCAGAGCAGGGGGAGCCTGATGTGGGACTCGATCCCAGGACCCTGGGATCATGACCTGCTGAAGGCAGTCGCTTAACCAACTGAGCCACCCAGGTGCCCAAGATTTATTTATTTATTTTAGAGAGAGAATGAGCATGAGCAGGGGGAGGGCCAGAGGGAAAGGAAGAATCTCAGTCAGATTCCCCACTGAGCTTGGACCCCATCATGGGGTTTGATCTCGTGACCCTGAGATCATGTCCTGGGCTGAAATCAAGAGTCTGATGCTTAACCAGCTGAACCACCCAGGCACCCCTGTTTCTTGTCTTTTTGATTTTAGCCATTCTGACTGGTGTGAGGTGATATCTAATTGTGGTTTTGATTTGCATTTTCCTGATGATTAGTGATGTTAAGCATGTTTTCATGTGTTTGTCTTTTTTTTTTTTTAAATGTCTATTTAAGTCTCTTGTCCATTTTTTAATCAGATTCTTTTTGGTGTTAAACTTCTTTCACCCAGGAAAACCATGTCTAGTTCCTTTATTTTAACTGCTCCATAATATTCCACCTTTATTTGCCCATTACCTGAGTGATGGATACTAGATTGCCTCTCAACCCACCATCAAACACCACCCCTTCAATAACACAACAAACAAGACTCTGATTAAAATTCTTATCGATCTCTCTTATGGAAATGTAAAAATTTCTCTGGGTTATTTTCCTGGGAATGGGATTACTCTATCATAGGGTTCACTTGTACTTAATTTGACTAAGAACTGCCAGGCCACTCTCCAGAAGGGCTGTATATTCCTGCCAGTGGTGTATATGGGTTCCTCTTTCCCACACTACTACCAAGATTTGGCATTATCCAGCTTTCTAACTTTTCACCATCAGGCAAGTATAGTTGGTATCTTGTTTAAATTTTATTTATCTGACTACTGAAAGGTTTGAATATTGTTTATTTGACTTCTTAAATGTTTGGTTTTCCCATTCTGTAAATTGACTTTTCATACCTTTTTTTTTTTTTTTTTTTAACTGGGGTATTTATCTTTTTCTTTTTGGTTTACATGACTCAGTTGTGTATTCTACTTCATAGTCTAGTTGGTAGTTATGGTAGTGTTAGATGTTACAAACATCTTCTCTTAGCCTTTCATTTTTTTCTGGTAATTTTGGGGTCCTTTGCTTAATAAACATTAATTTTGGTGTAGTAAAAGCCATTAATTCCTTTTTCTACTTACAGTTTTTGCTTTCTTGGGTCTGTTTAAGGTCTCCCCAATTTAGATCACAAAAATATTCTACAAGATTTTCTCCCATTAGTTTTATCTTTCACAATTAGGGTTTTATTCCACATGGAATCATAATTTGTATATGGCACAATGTAGTAACCCACTTTTATTTTTTCTCATGTAATGAACAGTTTCCTAATACTATTTTCTTTTTTTTAATGATTTTATTTATTTGAAAGAGAGAGTGAGAGCGAGCAGGAGCAGGGGGAAGGGGAGAGGCAGAAGGAGAGGGAGAAGCAGACTCCCCACTGAGCAGGGAGCACAATGCAGGATCCATGGGATCATTTTGATTGAAGGTATAGTTTCAGCACTCCCATATAAAGGAATGTCACAAGAGTCACAAGATTTATTATCACTTAGGGATCCCAGAAGTGAAGGGGTGAAATTGAGCTCGGGGAAGGGCAGTCTTCTATCCCAGGTCTTTCTGCATGTACTAAATTGCAGAATTATCTGCACTGCTGAGTCAGTCATTAGTATTCCATACTTTTATCTTCTTTTAAAAACTATACGTCACTATATGCAACATAGTGCAGTCCTAAAAATCATCATGCTATGCCAAATGGCCCAATAAAAACCACATGGCTTATAAACAAGAATAGAGGCACAATGTCCAAAAATTTCACCAGTGACTCAAAAAATATAGGAACTTAATAAAAAAGGGTAGCACAGTTTTTTTAATGGCTAAGTACACCGAATATTATAATAAATATGGTAATTTACCTTGAAAAAGACCTGAAGTTTTCTTATGGGTGTGGGCATCTATGTTCCCAGTGGCCAGCCAGTCCAGCTCTCACTCCTGCCACCGAATGTGCAAGAAGTAAATGAAAAAGAGAATAACAGTAAGAGAAAAGACAAATACAGCAAAGGACACGGAAATAGATTGAGAGGAAAGAAGGGGAAATGAAAGGGAGATATGAGGCTGCAAGGCCAGGAGGACCATGTTGTGAGTTATTGTGAAGTTATGGGAAGATGGTTATCTGAAATTGGACAAAAAGTTGTGACACATGGATTGGTGTGACGCATTGTTCTTATGAGGTGTGTGTCTATATGTGATTAGTGTTTTCCCATATAGCTTGGTTCAGCTGAGTTACTTTTTGCATTCACTTAGTGTTCCTCAAATGAAATTACACTTAAGCAAATCAAAATCCATATTATGCTCAAGTTATTTCCTAATGTATAATCATGTTAATACATGCTCACATTTAAAAGCAAGGATTATCACAGAACTGACCAAATTTGAAATCTTTGCCCATTGTTTTCTCCTTACTTGTTGTCCTTATCCATGTGAATGAATTCCTGTTATGTGGTTTCAGGAGGAAGACATGTGGTCAATATATTATGCTTAACCAGACTATTCTTAGAATCATAGCTCTGTATCTTGCTAGCTGAGGTATGGACTTAACCCCCATTGATCTTTTTTTTTTTTTTTTAAGATTTTATTTATTTATTTGACAGAGAGAGACACAGCGAGAGAGGGAACACAAGCAGGGGGAGTGGGAGAGGGAGGAGAAGCAGGCTCCCTGCTGAGCAGGGAGCCCGATGCAGGGCTTGATCCCAGGACCCTGGGATCCTGACCTGGGCCGAAGGCAGATGCTTAACGACTGAGTCACCCAGGCG